>NC_137626.1:27737682-28030182 GCF_963280865.1 Gymnoscopelus braueri | reverse complement strand
TGATTCATATGTCAATTATTTTTTATATTATTCAATTCATGTCATTAATTTAGACCATAAAATGATGGTGAAAAAAAGCTCTCAGAAACATACCTTTCATTTTATATTATGGAACATTCCCATTTCAGTGAAGGGAAATGGCACCAAATTTCACAATACATTACTAAACTGATTATTAAATTATTAAAATGTACTTTGATGATGCCTTTTCACCGCCTAGAATCTGCACACATTGTATTGTAGTTCAAAGAATATGGAGAAACCTGGAAGCTATTATTGCACTTGATCTAATTTTCAAGAACTGTGTGTGTGTGTGTGTGTGTGTGTGTGTATGAGAGAGATGGAAATGATGCAACAGCGGCACATATCTAAGTAGACCTTAAATGGTGTGCAGGTGAGAGTGTCATGCATGCGTCCGTCCATGCACGGCTGCACAACGCGGTCACTGCAGAATCACCCTGTGATCAGCCATCCACTCCACACCTTCTCCTTCATAACACCAACAAATCCCCTTTCATCTGTTACATAGGCTTCAGATAGCTCAACTCTAACTCTTGATTGCCTCTGTCTATTTTTTTCTATGCTCTCTCTCTCTCTCTCTCTCTCTCTCCCCCCTCCCTCGCCCTCTTCCGTCAGCAGTGCACGGAGAGTGGCTGATGTTTTAATCATGGCCGCGGGGCTCATTGTGATGTGCGACCACCTCTGGGGTCTCTAATTGTCTCAGGCCAGCTCGGCTCCGCTGATCACCCTGCGTCTGGAATGGCTAATGACTCACACAGCCAGGGAGGGAGAGAGAGGGGGGGAAAGAGAGAGAGACAGACGACGCATAGAGGGAAGGAAAGAGAGAGAAATAAGGCAGAAAGGAAAAGAGAGGTAGAGAGAGACTTGCTCCTCATGTGGCTCTTGATCTGTTAAGCTGTGTGTGTGTGTGTGTGTGTGTGTGTGTGTGTGTGTGTGTGTGTGTGTGTGTGTGTGTGTGTGTGTGTGTGTGTGAACGAGCATAATGTCCGTGTGTTGGTGTACGTGCATATACAGGCATACGCAGCGGGGACGAGTGAGTTAAAGGGACATTATGTGTGTATGTCTGTGTGCATGTGTGTCACTGAGCGTGAATCCATGCGTGTGTGTGTGTGTGTGTGAGCAGTCGGTGTGCATGTAAGCACATAATGGAACATAGAATTAACTGCAGACAGAGCATGATTACTGAAGCTTTGGAATCAAGGCCAACTCATTACCGAGCCCCGCTTTGCAGCACAAAAATAAAACCTTGCCTCGCTTCGTCCCACACCGTCGGTGGAACACTATCTCTGACGGTGCCACAGTTTTTCTCCATAATTTAGATACATCCCTACCTATGGACATACACATTAAACTCTTCCAGCCTTTGTCTATCTTTACTAGTAGTGCGGTGGTTCTCAAGCATTTTCAATGCGAAGGACCTCAAAATTGTTTGAAGACTTTGGGCCAGGGACCCCCGTAAGTGAAGATTTGTCCAAATGTTTTGAAAATACCAGATCTAGGAGCTCTAGAACACGCTGCATTGTGAGCTTTTAGATCTGGTCATTTTGATTAACTGGGGGAAAAAAACTGGGATTAATTGTTTAAACCTAATTTAACCTATTAAAACCTGGAAAGCATCTGTGTCATTTTAGGTTTTAGCTATATACTGTATATATAGCACATTGGCTTTCATAAAAAAAATGCAGATCTACAAGCTCATAGTGCGTCACTTCGTGCCACGCTATGAGCTTGTAGATCTGTTATTTTTGGAAAATCGTGAGCATTTGTGCAAATCTTTGAATATATATATTTTGAAAGCGAACATTTTTAACTCAAATCTTTGCTTCTTGGGGTGCCTGAAACAAAACATTTTCAGATGGGGATCCGCAGCCAAATACATGTAATTTTGGGGGTCCTTGACATGAAAAAGTTTGAGAACCACTGACATCGCAACATAAGTATTTTCAGAAAACTGTTACGATTTAGACGATTTATTTGTAGAACCGGCCTCAGGTCTTAATGGGTTAAACCCTGGGGGTCCCCGGACCCCACCTTGAGAACCAGTGTACTATAGTGCAGTGCCCGCTCAGGCCATGGCTATTCAGAATGTGTGCCTGTAGAGCGCGTGACCAATGATTCAGAGCGGGCCGATTGCTTAGCCCGCCCCAAAATGTTGTGTGCAGTATTGTCGAGAACCGTGACATGGCTTCTTGGCGCATTCTCTAGAAGCACTCATCTGATCACACTGATCAATTCTCTCTCCCTTGGGTCCTCAGCAATACCACCGCCAAGTGTGAAGTCGATCAGATGAACGGTTCTCGAGATATGCAAAGGACAGACAGACAGACAGACACTGACACAGAGCACAAAGTGTTAGTTTAACCCATTAAGACCTGAGTCCGATTCTACAAATGCCTCCTAAAGTATCATTCATAGTCGGACGTAAGGATACGTAACTAGCGCCAGCGCTCCTTGCGTCGTCGTTTTTGTCTCCCCCTCCGTCACTTACGGCTCCAGGATTTCCGTCCGTGCAGTCAACATTCACCGTCAGGCTGACGTACGTTCGTTTGTACGTTGGCTGTAGTACCAGTGGAACCCGTTGGCAGTATAAGGAAAAAAAGTTTTCCTCGGGCCCTCTTTCTCCAAAAAAAAGACCCACGTTGGTTGGTGGAAGTACTTGAGTAAATGTACTTAAGTATAGACCCGTCGATCCACGGTCTGTGACAATATATAGCATATATAGCACAGTGCAGGAGGGGTCGAAACTCACGTTTTGTAGACAACCATTGTTTTTGTCTAGTTTGTGGACTAGTTTGTGTCTTTTATTGCGTTGTTTTGGCTAGATGCTACAATGGTAGCTTCATGTTGTTAGCTGCGCTGATGCCAGCAGCTGGCTGTGTTGCCAGGTTTTGTGAGAGAAATAAGCAACCAGGTCTATGAAAACAAGCCCAAAAGAATCGACTAGGATATAGCAGATCTACAATATATGTTTGAGAATCACTGGTTTAAATAATAATTGGCCCAAATAAGCAACTACACTTTAGAAACAAGCCCAAATAAAACCGCAACCACCAATACAAAATTGCTTGTTTGTTTACAAGCAACTTTACAGAAAAATAAGCCCAAAGTCGCTTATAATAAGTAGACATGGCAACATTATGGGTACGGCGGTACATACTAGTGGCCATCTAGTGGATGATAGGTGTATTACGCCTGTACACTTTAAAATAAATAAAATAACCCCTAAATAACGTGAGCGACTATGCATGCCTCCGTAAAGAACGGACGGAATCCCTCACCCCCTGACGCACGTTTTAGACCCATCTAGGGACTATGAACGGGCCTTAAATCAGTAGTTCTCACAAGATTTCAAGATTTTTCAAAAATGTAAAAAAATAGCAGATGTACAAGCTCGCAGTGCGGCACGAAGTGACGCGCTGTGAGCTTGTATATCTGCTATTTTTGAATAGCCAATGCTAAAATCTAACACGGATTCCTTCCCGGTTTTAAATTAACATAAAGAGTGCCAGAATGGACCCCATATTTTTTTACACTCCACCAACGCTGTGGATTTTTCTGGTACTTATCGTCTCTCATATCTACAGTACATCTATACGCTGATGACACTGCAAAGTCCTCAGTTACGAGGTAACAAGTAATGTATTCCGGGTTGTGGTATGCTGTACATCTTTATTTAATTTAAAAGCATTGAGCAGCACTCTCTATCTATATATCTACTCAATGTATCTATCTCTATCAATCTAGGAGTATCCTGTAACGCTCTTATCCTTCAAAATGAAACCATACAATACATTAGCCGTACAGTTCTTTTTGGCAGACACCTTATGGAAAATGACAAACGTGTTGCATTGACTTAAAGGGCGAATTACCGGCGGAGAGAAGGTTAAGCAGCTACTGCGTCCTGCAGATATCCTACACCATTAGCAGATGTTCCTGTATGAATGATACATCTCTTTCTCAGCGAGACCCATGCAGTAATCTCTTCCTAAGCTCAGCGCGGCACCCCGGGTCTTCACGGCTGGCCCACAGGATGATGTGGACTTAGAGATGAAGGGCCTATTGCTTATATTGCTGATGGTACACCTGTGGGTAAGGCTTTCAGGTGTTGCGGATGGAGAGCCCTAAGCCCCTTCGCCGTCCTTCACTCGCAGAATACTGATCTACCCGGCTAGCAGCGGTTCACAGGGATACACAGCACACACACACACACACACACACACACACACACACACACACACACACACACACACACACACACACACACACACACACACACACACATGAACTCATACAGTGCACACACACACAAACAATATCGCATATTCAGTTTCGAGAGACAACCTCTCTCCTGCACATATACACGTCGCACTCACACACCCATGCACGCTCTTTCTCTGACCCCCTCTGCGTTCTCTACTTCTTTCTTTTCTGCCTTTCTCACACATCCACAAGCACGCACAAGTCTTCACACAGTTGCACTCTTTCAAACAAACACGAGCTCCCTCTCTATCTCTCTCTCTCTCTCTGCCCTTTACACACACACACACACACACACACACACACGCACTTGTGCACTCCTTCGTTCTCTCATTTCTCCCAATTCCTATACTTGAAGCAGCCCTGAGTGTAGAGTTCGTTGTGCATGCACGTGAGCGTTGCATGTGTGAACAGTTGTACAGCTCCCTGCCTTCTCTCTGTTGGCGCCAAAATACAGGATAGTAAAACCCCTCCATCCTCAGTTCGAAGCACATCGTGTCAAGGTTTCCCTGAAGTGTACATTGAACTTGCCAGAACCTTTTTTATTTTTATTTTTATCAGGTGGCCTTTACCCACCCACAATGCAACTCATTCAGGCCACATCCCTCCACATCTCTCTCACTCTCTCTCTCTCCCTCTCTCTGTAAAGGCATATATAATTCATAGTGTTGTTGAAGTGTTGGGATGGGTGGGTGGGCCGTTGAAGCTCTAATAAGCGGCTGTGGCAAACACAAGCTTGCTGCACGCGTCTCCATCCCCTCCCCTCCCCCTCCCCCTCCCACAGCCCCCCCCCCACCCCCCCTAACACACATACACACACACACACCCACACGCACACACACACACTCCTCCCTGCCCTTATTACTTATTAGCATACAATTTGAATGCCGAGAGTGCCAACAATGGCGGGGTCAATGCCGCCGGATGGGGGTCAATTCTGACGACGGACCCAGCAACACGCTGTGTGTGTGTGTGTGTGTGTGTACTCTCTTAGTGGAGCCTGGTATATCGTCGGTGTCGGGCAGAAAACTTGTATGTCCAAAACTGTTACTTTTCAGGAAATGTAATGTTCCAATTCATCCAATGTAGTTATTATTTAGTCACAAGCTCTTGTTAATAACTTTCATTGGTTAAATATTTAAAAAACTCAGACACACGTTACCACTTTCACTGTATTTGGTTTTAAACAATTCTCAAAAATAGCAGATATAGAAGCTCACAACTCGCTGCGGGCTTGTAGATCTGCTATTTTCACTCCTTTTGTCCGGCACTCTTGTACAATTAAGTAGGGTGTTCATTTACAAATTAGTTTAAATATGATACAAGGTTTCTGACCGACGGTGACGATACGTGTTCGCTCATAGTTGAGGAAATCTTTTGCATGAGCGGGAAAAAAAGGTGTTAAGTGGCAGTCAATGCCAATGGTAGACCTCCCAGCCGCGCCTGCTTGAAAATACAAAAGTGCAGCCCTCCACCAATGACGTTCGGCTCCATTTTACCTTTTGAAGAGGCAATCCAAGAGTTTAACCCCCAGAATATTATCTCTCTCTTTCTCTCTCTCTCTCTCTCTCCTATGAGCAGGATGGTCGGCACTCATCACTAAAGGGGGGAGGAAAAAATACAATTTCATTCGTTCGGTCTAGTCCAGCTGGCGATAATCCGAATCCACTTCCATAGCCCTGATAAGACGACCTATTAAATGTAATTATAAAACGGGTGGTACAACTTGTTAGTGCTGCGGCTATCTTCAAAATGCCTAATGTCTCGAAATAGCTCCCGTGATTTAAATCATTTTAGCATTTCCTTGCAATTAGCTTCCACATAATAACGCCAGAGCTAATTTCTGTGCTGTGTCTGACATTATAAATGTAATTGGCTCCCATTCACATCCCCAACGTGACACATCTATCAAACCTCATGGGCGACATTAATGTGTGTGTGCGTGTGCGTGTGCGTGCGTTCGTGCGTGCACACTTGGCGCGTGCATTCGTGTGCGGATACGAGCACATACTGTATAGGCTGTCGTGGTACTCGTGGTTTAAGGGAGGACGCAAAGTCTACAACAACTAACATTACTTTTTCCCTCCCCTCAACTGCCATTGTTTAAACGACCTGGCATTGATTGCAATCCCTCCTTCAATTTAACCCCCCCCCCTCTCTCTCTCTCTCCACATCCCACCCCCCATCCCCGATAAAAATAAGACTCTACAATGCATTCTAATTACACTTCTTAGGTGACCTACGTAACGACCGCTCCTCAATGAAGGCTCATTAATTGGCCTGTCAGAGTGCAGTTGGAGGCTATTGTGGCATTGTCCTTTTCATAGTCACGCAGAAACATCCACGTCTCGTATAGAAGGACTCCAATAGCGGTTAACTTTGTCGTACCACGGTGTCACTTGGCAAAAATAGCCGATCTATAAGCTCACAACGCGTGTTGTGAGCTTGTAGATCGGCTAATCTGGGTGTTTTGGAGAATTTCTTTCTTTCTCTCCTTTTTTTTGTTGTTGAAATGCCTAAATTAGGGATGCCAAGTTGCCACAGCTCTTCTCTCTCTCTCTCTAATTTGAGACACTCTCTGAAGACTGTTTATATGTGCGGAATGTTCTCAGGAGAATAATAATATATATATACGTATACCCCGACAGACTCGAGCACAGGCCCACGAGCGTGCACAACGTGTGATTATACAGTATATGCTCGGATAATCGCGCCGGGGTTATACACACATGCACAAACGCCATGAGCACGCACCTTTTAATTGGCAAACACGGTCCTGTTGCATGCACACATGCGAGCGCATGCACAGATTGCACACACGTAGACAAATATACTCGGAAACACAGAGCTGCAAGGAGCTTCTAGCTTACATACGTATGTAACAATGCAAAGATGAAGTGGGTGGGTGAGTGGGGTTCGGGTGAGCATGTGTGTGTGTGTGTGTGTGTGTACACAATTGGCATTTCACCAAAAAAATAATTAATTGCATACAGTACAGTACATACAGTTGTCTTGGATGGACAAATCAAATAAAAATTGATTTGTAAAGTACAGTTGAAAAGGTTGTAGTAATAAAATAATAAAACAGTCAATACATGCCGTTACAGGGAGAATAAATAACATGGGGAGAATAAAAGGGTAAATTTACACATGGCTTTAACCATCCTCCTTTATAAATTCAGTATACAGTAGGGGGCTACCCATTAGTCCGACTTCTCAATAGTCCAACAAATGTTAGATTAGTACTATATCAGTACTTTGTGGCAATGATTTTCCAATTCAAAGGCAAATTATATACCCTAAAACATATTTTTTATATTGTATTTAATAATGAAATAATATCTAAAATGTATGCTTTTATCTCCAAATTAATGCTTTTCTAAGTACCCAAAGATGCTTTACATGGGGGAGGAACAAAAGACAATCAACTTGACAGTATTTGGCATTAGTAAATACAAATAAATGTTTACAGACTGATAACACATGTTATAGGCTATGAAGGACTAACAGTTTGTAAAGAGAAACTCTACCATAGAATTGGTGTGCGTAGGAGCCTGGAACTAAATACAGAGATTTTAATAGATTATTATCTAAAAGATAATAAAAGATTATTCATGTACAATAGGCTCTGGAATGTCTTTTTGTGATCGCTATACTGACGGTTGGTTCAGGGACAGAGCCTGAAATATTGGAGCTTTGTCTTGGGAAGTTAATGCATTTTTATTTTTATTTTCTAAAAGAAGACATTTTATGTCCTTCACACGGTTCATTATTCTGGTATGTGGAATGGGCATCAACTATGAGGCAATACAAGCCATTGATACAAAAGAAAATGAAAACAATTGGAGCTTCATGCTAAGGTTATCACTGACAACGCTGTTGATTGAAGATATCCTTGCAGGAGATAACAACACAACGTACTGTAGTACAAGCCCAGTATTCAATACCAAATGAATGGCGGAATAGGAGGTTATGTGTCTTGGATTGGGGCCAGATTTTGAGCAGCATGCATGGTTTACCTGGAGTTTATTTCCAAAAGAGCCTTTTTTAAGCGATTTTCAAATGAGCTGACCTCGAACGATAGATTATTAACCAACGTGCATTAATAGCAGGCTTACAGTATGAAAAGGAGCAGTGTCGAAACAAGGAATCAGTTTTGGAGGAAAATCAATGATAACAAACATTGAATTCACCTTGATTGCCACTGCTCTCGCTTCGCCAAAAAGTAAGAGAAACACACTGAGCCATCTCTTAATTATTTTTAATGTGTATCTGCTTCATCTAATTTGGATATCATCATTTTAATAACACAGATGTAATGGATTGGTATTTAGAGAAAGGGCTACTCCATACACACTTAATACCATTACTGACCAAATTAACCTTGAGCGGCTCTTAATTACGTTTAGTTCCATTTGGTTGACCATGCAATGTGTGCGGCATGGGTTATTACAAATGGACACGCTTTAGATGGCCGTTTTCCCAGGAAGTTTGTGCTCACCACTGCCCAAATGACATTCTCTTCTTTTATTTCATTATTATTTTTTGGATGGCTTCATGCAATCTGGAGATTTGGGGATTAGAGGTGGCGATTTTGTTGATTACTGCAAGTCTAAGTATAAAATGTAATATCACACCGAGTATATCCTGGTAGTAGCGCAAAGCCACATGTTTAAGAAAATGTGGCTTTGTTTTTGTTGTTGCATTTTTTTTTACGGTTGCTGTAATGAGCAGTGGGTGGGGTCAAGGGTCGATCTGGTGAGAGGCAAGGGCAGCCCACTAGGTCAAATGAGGGTTCCCTGTACATAATTAACCCTTCCCCTACTAGCCCATGTTGTACCTACACAGCAAAATCCTTTTAACCACTAAAGCCCCATTTACTTTGTTGCATGACAAATAAAAATGCCCTATACTATTATAAATGGCAAAAATAGCCAATCTACAAGCTCAAATGTCTTATTGCAATGCGTTTTCTTTAGACACAGTAAGAGAATGAAGACTAGAAACCGGAAACCCAGGGCAGATAGAGAAGACATGCGAGACAAGATGGGAGCTGGATTTGAATCCGGGTTCTTGTAACCCACAAGTAGCACATGGTCAGTGCACCGAACTGGCCGAGACACCAGGGAGCCCCTTTAGCCTGATTTAAATACTATGTCATGAGGGAGTTGTAAAGCCAAGATATATAGTGTTTAACTGTTGTAGGAGGCTGTTTGATGAAGAAATGATGAGTGTTTTCAAAGATTTTAGTAAGATTTTATATCTAATGCACTATAATTCAATGTTCTAATAATTTTGAAATTTGTTAACCAATATCTAAACCTAAATTATTTTCATGCATATATCCCATGGACCTGCCCATTTTTCCAGAAAATTCAAAATGGCGTTAAAAAGTGTGTTTGCGCGTTGTGAGTTCATGGCCACAGGGCCAGACCTACAGTATAAACACATTTACCATCCAATGGCGTTGCAAAGATAAACAATAGGACCCATTGACTATGTAAATGTGGTCTTTAAAAAAAACAATCTGTAGATCTTTAGCTAAAACTGCATCAAAGGGATACATTAAGCATTGCAGGTCCATTCTTACAGACTTAAATTAACACTCGTAATTTTGCAGTGTGTTTTTATTGGGTTCTCATGGGAGCAGTAGAAGGGAACTGGAGGAGCATTGGTAAAGGCGTGATAAAAGGAGAGTTAAGAGTTGGATTTGAAAAGAACCCAGAAGCAGAGCAGGGTGCAAGTCACCACCGCTCTATTTTGTAAGCCTTTGTGTTCATTCTTGTCGGGTCTGTCCATCATAAACATGTTCCATTTTTTTCCTTCTCTGACAGCGTGATGTTTTTTCTTTTTTTCCCCTTTTGGCGTACACATACTCCAAAGATTATCCAACAAAGCAAGGACACAGAGGTGGTAGGGACAGCGAAACATCAATTTTAGCAGCCTGACACTTTGTCCCCTCTCCTCGATTAAAATTCACACGGGTGACGAGCTCTCGGCTGCCACTCACCCCAGTCATCTGTCATGGCGGTACAGTACATTACAATATCATTGCAAAAAGCACTTGAATCCTAATGAGGATTTCATTGACAACTTATTGCTGAGCCCGTTGACGGACATCGATTGAAAGGGGGGCATTTATTTATTTATTTGTCCATCTATCTATCAAAAAGTGTTTTATTAACATTTTTGGAAGTATTTATTTATTTAATTATTTATTGAGCAGTCTCCGGTTGCAGGCAAAGTTGAAAGGGCAATCGGGGAGTATCACACGTTCGGGGAGGGCCAAGGGACCAGGAGCGTGTCGTAAATCCTGGCTGTGTAAAAATAAAGAGGTGTGAATCTGCAGCCTGTCTGCCTTGTAACACTCAGTGTGATCTGATGGAGATTTTAGAGCACATTGTTAATTCTTTTTATAGACTCGGACTGCAACATAATGAGGTATTTTGTATTCTATCGTAGATTGTGTGCATATGTAACGTGTATTCGTACACGTCAGCGTGTTGGTGTGCATCTTATTTGTATGCATGTGCAAGTTTGTGTGCGTCTGACTGTGTGCAGTCCTCCTTGTGCCTGAATTATACTTGGTTATGCACTGAAAATAGCAAGATCTACAAGCTCACATCGCGACACGCTGTGAGCTTGTGTAGATCATCTATTTCCAGTGCGCGACACCGGCGTGCAACTTAAGTATAAATCAGGATTTAAATGCTTTTGTGTATGTGTGCTTCTCTGTGCATCTTTTTGTGAAGTATGTGCTGATGGTTTCTACCGCGGCCTATTCGTGTGTATCCTCTACCATACTTATAGCCCTCACAAGTCCAAGGCTGGCACGCAATAACGAAGACGGCACTTTCAATAACCTTGACAGACAGATTAAAAGGAGGATTCAATAGCTACTCTTCCCCACGAGCACTTCATCACTGAGGCCCCCCTTATACTTCAGCGCCGCTCCTCCCTTCCTTTATCGTCAGCTCCTGTCAATCACCCGCCGGCTCGGAGAAAAACGGGGGCCCCGCCGTCACCGAGGAAGAGCGTGGCGCTCTCTCTCGCTTTCTCTCTCTTTCTCTCTCTTTCTCTCTCTTTCTCTCTCTCTCATCCTCTCTCTCTCTCATGTAGTCGCTTATCCTTTTGGGTTTTGGGTTAGGGAGGTACAGGCCTTATCGACCAACCGGGGGGTCAACAGAGCGCTGCTTGGAGTGGATATCACTTACCGCACAGGAAGTTGGGGAAGGTTTTTCGGTGCCGTTCCTTGGACGCCCGTGAATGTGAGCGGGACTCAGCCCGCCTGCACATGTGCACGCCGCCCACGCATCCTTGTCTCTTCCCACAATGGTACGTGCCTCTGCTGTGCGCAAACGGCTCCCGTTCCCTGACACGGGTGGCCTTGTCAATCCGCCATTTCTTATCCGTGATTCTCTAGCCTCTAAAAACCAGTACTGCAGAGCACATCCCCCACCTCCCCCACCTCCACCCCCACCACACAACACCCCTTCTCTTCTCTGCCTTCTCTCTGAGTTTCACCGCAGCTTTACTGGCAGCCTTTGAAAGTTCACAGCCTGGCTCGGAGGCAGAGGGAGGGAAATCAAGCTGCTCCAAGCGGGCTCGGATCACAGGTAAAGCCCTGCGGACACAAAAAAAAAAAGAGGCCCTGATGTGAATTGAAGAGACACATCACTGCCTTAAGGAGGGGGTTGTGCACAGATTGGAACAGTTTCTGAAAGCAAAGTTCGCCTCCAAGGTTTGGATTCTTTAGTTTGTTATTTTTTCCCATTACTGTTTCCACAGGCCGGCGATGTATTGTAGGGTAGGACAACATGGATAAGGAACTTAAAAAGAAAACACCATTGTTTGTCACAATGTTTCCTGGGTGGGAGTAGCCTTGCAAAGCTGGCTCGCAAATGTTGTTTTCACTCTTTGTGGGCTGGTAAGTCTCAATAGGTATAAAGGCCAGTTGTGTCTGTCATCGGTGGGCCTTGACCAAACTGACTCTGCATGTCATTGGATCAGCATTAAGACCTGAGGCCGATTCTACAAATGTCTTCTGAATCATTACAGTTTTCTGAAAAACCTACAGTATGTGGTGGTTCTCAAACTTTTTCATGTCAAGGACCCCAAAAATTATATGTATTTGGCCGCAGACCCGCATCTCAAAATATTTTGTACCAGGGACCCCCAGAAGCAAAGATTTGAGTAAAAAACGTTCTCTTCTAAAAAAAATATTCAAAGACTTGCACACATTTTCAAGATTTTTCAAAAATAGCAGATCTATAAGCTCATAGCTTGAGCTTGTATATCTTCTATTTTTGAATAGCCAAAGTATAAAACAATGGTTCAAGTTGTTAAAACCTAAAGATGCTTTCCCAGGTTTTAATGGGTTAACCAGTCAGATCCGCCTGCTAAATGACTGTACTGTAATGTAATCCGCAAACTGTTAAGACGTTGATCCAGCAGAGCCAGCTGGTAAATCAAATTCATACAGACCCAGTTGGGAGAATAGTTAATTTTGTCAGCTATTTTTTATTTATTTAGTCTCAGTTATTTATTTAGTCTCTATTTATTTAGTCTCAGTCTCAGTCTTTAAATCACCCTTGTTAGTTTTGATCAAATTTGGTCAACCTCATCCTTTATTTAGTCACATTTAAGTTGAGCATCTCGTTTTAGTCCATTAATATTTTTTTTACCAAATTGATCCCAGTACATCTGGTTTTAGATCCAAATGTCCAGTTCATCCGCACTGTACAGTACAGCCTAACACTAAACACCTGGTTTTAGATCCAAATGTTCAGTTCATCCACACTAATCCCAGTACAGGCTAACACTAAACACCTGGTTTTAGATCCAAATGTCCAGTTCATCCACACTAATCCCAGTACAGTACAGCCTAACACTAAACACCTGGTTTTAGGTCCAAATGTTCAGTTCATCCACACTAATCCCAGTACAGTACAGCCTAACACTAAACACCTGGTTTTAGGTCCAAATGTCCAGTTCATCCACACTAATCCCAGTACAGTACAGCCTAACACTAAACACCTGGTTTTAGATCCAAATGTCCAGTTCATCCACACTAATCCCAGTACAGGCTAACACTAAACACCTGGTTTTAGATCCAAATGTCCAGTTCATCCACACTAATCCCAGTACGGCCTAACACTAAACACCTGGTTTTAGATCCAAATGTCCAGTTCAACCACACTAATCCCAGTACAGGCTAACAGAAAACACCTCACATGTCCAGTAGGTGTAAACTGGGAAAAATGTGTGTTGACAAACATATTTTGTCATAGCTTTTGTTAATGAAATTAATTGAGGGGGAGAAGAGTGAAAACATTAATCGTTTTATTTTGTGCTAATATTTCAATAAAGTAAGCCTGATGAACAGAAGTTCTATTAAAACTACCAGGGGCATCCATCGTCGTTTTCAAATTACATTGCAGCTCATTGTCATTATCATCTAAATTCTCCATAGTTGATTGGTCCTGCTTCCAGCTGCCAGGCTCAATCTTATCTCAGTGGAGGTTTTCCAGACTAAATATCTCGTAACAACAAAACGGAACTCTTGAGATTTGGCCTGGCCTTGTGAGGCTTTAATAGGAGTGCGCGGTAAGTACATGACAGTTGTGCAAAGGTTATTTTGGATGTACACGCTCTATATCAACAGTAATAGAATTGATATATCTGCTAATTAGGGAATTCCAGCTGCTTCCTAATTGCTGTGCACCCTGACCCTCTGTTAGCTCATAGGGGTTGGTCTCTGCCCCAAGGGGCACTGGAGATACACAGTACAGACATGGGCGTGTACACACACACACACACACACACACACCACAAGCACGCACGCCACACGCACGGACGCCACACACACACACACAGACACACGCACGCACGCACGCACGCCACACACACACGCACACGCACACACACTCGCACATCTACACCTAGCTGCACCGCTGTGATCCCTGAAGGTCAGGCCAAGGGCACCCTGGATCCAGCAGTTGGTCTGTGCCTAGCATACCAGTGGTTGATGCAGAGGCAGCAGACAGACAGGGGTCACTTTAACCAGTTTAGCCAGTATAATCTTAGAGATTACAGGTCAAACTCAGGTTTAGGCCACTCTGTGTTTCAGAGAATGAAGTATGCATGCTGACATGTATTTTCTTTGCTCAAGCCAAGGGTAGCAGCAGGGTACCTGTAATACAGAGTTCAATTTGTACAAAGAAAAACAAAGGACATTTTCTTAAGCCCTGTATACTTATTTGGACGACATGTAGCAAAAATATGTGATACATTGGGAGCTTGTAGATCTGCTATTTTTGATCTTTTTTTTCATTCCAAATACAAAAACAAATTGATATATTTTGAAACATTTTCACAAAGTTTGCCCAACATAGGGACGCCATGGTAAATGTGGTTTCATTTGTTTTATTGTTACATTGCGATATTATCAAACATAATATCAAACATATCAGATGTATCTACATTTCCTTTTGAGAAATGTAGACTATCTGATATGTTTATGTATTTAATTCAGTCTGACTAGAAGCAGGGATAAAACATATCCCCACTGGACATAAAAATTCATGACCGGCGGGATATCAAAAGCAGAGGCGTGGATCCCCCCAGCAAATCAAACCCTGCTTTAATGTTTAGAATGACAAACGCCAAAAGGTCCCACTTTAAATGTCTTGCTGTAACTATGTGGCCAGTTAAAAGTGCCCTTTAGCAGGTTTTTATTAATCACATGAACCTTAGCGTCCCTGTTCTAGGTACGACATAATAGGGAAACATTCGGAGAAAACAAATAGGTGAACATTTTGCAAAAAATTGCAGATCTACAAGCTCACAAAATGTCACAATGCGATGTGTTGCAATGGTGGCATTGTGAGTTTGCAGATCGGCTATTTTAGACAAAGTGATTTGGTGTAGAGGGAAAAAGAGAGGGGACAAAGTAGACCGCCATGGAACTATTCCTACTGTAAAATTACAGTCTTAATAACTTAGTCTTTTTCGAGCCGTTATAAAATATTGTTAATTTTGTATTTATTTCTTTGACAATGACCGATTACGTAAAGGGAACCAAATGTTACAAAACACCGGCGGTGTCCTTTATGGTAGACTGAATCCCAGTCATCTTCCAAGGGGAAAGTAGTTATCACAGTATTTTCCTCACATAATTAAAGTAAACAGACATCCGCAATCAACACCACCCTCTCCATACATGAACTCTTGTTCGGCAATTATCAAATGATATGATTACTGCTTATTAAATAAACATGGAACAAGCTAGGCTCTAATCACCTAAAGCTGAAAGGAAGGAAGTTAAGTGCAGGTTTCGGCTCAGAAATAGGGCTATAGCGGTAAAGGCTTGGGAGACGAGAGTTTAGGCAGCAAAATTGAGCGACCAAATATAATGACTACGTGACCCCTGGGGCCCAGGAAGTGTACAAAACTGAGCTGAAGTTTTTACAGAGTTTTAATACCATCCAGTAAAGACAACAGTAAGGACATACAGGACACTATGTCCAGTACGCAGCTTAAATCGAGTGAAATGCACCATGAGAGTTACTGTGTGCACTGCAGCAAGGCACACAACACTAATGGCCTGGCTTTCAGAAAACAAAGTTGCAGTCAGCAGTGCAAAAATATAGACGTCTGTGTCTATTTTCAAGTCCATTTGGTGTCCACTGGCTGCTGCTATTCCGCTGTTTATTAGAGCACTCGAGGGACCCAGACGCGCTAAACCATTCCTTACAAAACGTAATCTATCGCTTAATTGAAGTTGTCCAGTGTGACAACAGAACCGGCCCACCAAGAATTAACTTCAACACTCCATTGTCCCCGCGTCTGAGGCGCGGACGCTCTGCTCGCCACCCCCCTCTCCCCCTTCCTCTGCTAATGAAGATGTGTGAGGAATGAGGAATGCAGATTCACGGCCATTTGCAATGTAATTACAGCGCAATCGCTTAAGCGCCAGAGCTGTCAGCATCCATACGGTTAACCACGTATCTGTTTGTTGGCGGATCCCGGGAGAATTAGGAATTTCCCAAAAGTCGCCGTGGCGCCTCCTCTCGCACGGCAAAATGGCCCTGCGCTCCATTCAAACGTGTGAAATTGTAATCACGGCCGTCTTTTTTCCGGATGGCTGTAATTAATGCGTTCCGTCAGTGAGGCTTTGACGGCCATAGTGTTACGGGACACCAGCGGCATTAGAGTGAGCAGATGAGGACATGGGGTAAACGATGTGCTGGTATAAGGAGGGTTTGGTCGTTTGTAATGGCGAGCGATGTTGGAATGCCGAGTGTCCACCCAGCTCATTGTGTCAGTTAATTACAAGAGCCTGACATATATTATCGTTCTGGCTGATATAACGGTCATTATTTTACATAGTTTACTTTACAGCTGTCGGCAATTTTGCAATCGATGTGTACTGATTGTTAACCACTTTCAAACTGGCGTCCCTATTTTGAGCATGTCATTTTAGGGGGAAATGCTGGCTAATTTTGGAAAATAAATGTAATAGCGCTTAAATAAAGTGAAGCTTATATCTGTATTTTGTATTTACTTGTTTGCTTGTTCAATGTAATTAAAGTTAAATGTTCTTTTCATATATTGAAGTTTTAATGTGTATGTGTCAGAATGTTATTTGTGTGTATTTTTATTTATTTGCTTGCTTATAAGTTAAATGTTCTCAAATAGAAACTTTAATCAAATCTGCATTTTTCTAATTGATTTTAAGATTTTGCCCTTTTTTTCGTTTGCGACATCTGTAATCGGTGTAGTCTAGGACCTGGCTAAGATATGTATGCACTTCATTTAGGAGAGAATATCTCAGCTGTTCTTGGCTAATATGACCCCAGGGAACAATTTAGGAACGTTGACTAATTCTCTATCCGGGACGAAATACCTGAAAATGACCACGCCCTTTTAAAAATGACCATAACCGGTGCACTGCTTCCAACCTGGCTCTATCTGCTAAACTGTGGGAGCTGCAGATTTACTGAGATGCTAAAAGTGTTCAGGATACTTGTTTAGGGAAACATAGTAAAGTGTAACATTTCTAAATTGATATTTTATGACAGAACAGCTAAAAGAAACCACTAAAAACATACAGTCCAGGGCCATATGGGATATCTTTGCACGAATCAATTTAAAAGCACCACATTTGTCCCAGATGTAACCCAGGGCATGCTCTAATGATTTAGCAAGGGTGCCCGAGCCAGCGACCTTCAGGGTCATCATAGTGGCCAAATCCAATATGGCCGCCACCTGACAAGGTTTTTGGCTATAATGTTTGAACCACACATTTTTTGACAATTAGAAACATGTTTGAATGCTTATCTTGATGATTTAATCTATCTAGAGGACACTAATTTGATTATCACAAATATGGCCACTATGTTATGAAACAACCAATGCATCTTACAATGTAATTTTGTTGAAACAATAGAATGATTTAACAGTAGAACTCATTCCTAATGATACAGCTACAGCTAATACAGTATGTTCAACAATGCTCAGCATAAAATGTAATACTATATAGTATTACTATTCTATACACCATTGACTAGTATGATATCATACTAGTCAAAGGTGTATGTAATTGTTTACAATATGTTTATATCACATTATGGTGTTACAACAGCAACAGCTTTGCTGGCACCTGCAAGATAGGTCCAGTAAGGTTCACAAGTCTTAGTCATGGAGTCCCAGTACCAGCCCAACCTATTTGAATCTGGGATATTTTGTTGGACGGAGGTTGTCTGATTCCAATAGAAGCTGGTCTGCAGCAGTGTTTACATGCTGAATCAGTGCAGCTTGGGTGGGAGGAATGTTCTTGAGGGACTGAGAAAAGCCACTGTCAAGATTCATCTAATCTGCCTCCCACCCAAGCTGCACTGATTCAGCATTCAGAACCTGGGAACCTTACTGGACCCATCTTGCAGATGCCAGTTGTGTGTGTGTGTGTGTGTGTGTGTGTGTGTGTGTGTGTGTGTGTGTGTGTGTGTGTGTGTGTGTGTGTGTGTGTGTGTGTGTGTGTGTGTGTGTGTGTGTGTGTGTGTGTGTGTGTGTGTGTGTGTGTGTGTGTGTGTGTGTGTGTGTGTGTGTGTGTGGTGCAGTACAGTTATTGCAGTGCTGTTCTGTTGTTGTAGTAACACCAAGACAAATTCCTAGCAACCATTTTTTGTTTAGCAATTAACTTTTCTGATTCTAATTTAAATGTATTGTTCAAATTCCATACACCTTTGACTATTACGATAGTATTACATTTATGCTGAGCATTGATGTGCAAGTCAGAGTGCTCTAGATGGATTCAATCATAAATATGAGCATTCCAATGTGTTTCTAATGCTCAAAAAGCATAATGTAGACACCAAGTTTGCCAAATATTAAAGTAAGTAAAACACATTTTCAAAACCAATATTTCTTTGAAATATGCAAAATAGAGGTCCAGCCACACCCAGCCATAAAGATAAGCATTCCAACATGTTTCTAATTGTCAAAAAACATGATTTAGACACCAAGTTTGCGTTTATAGCTCATCTGGTTCAAAAGTTTTAGCCAAAACCTTTTTCTGGTGGTGGCCATATTGGATTTGGCCACAATGATGACCCATTGCTGGCTCAGGTACCCTTGCTAAATCATTAGAGCATGCCCTGGGTTACATTTAGGTGCTTTTAGACTGATTCACACAGAATATTCCTATAGCCCTGGACTGTAATATGTTTTTTTTTTTTTTTTTTTTTTTTTTTAGCTATTCTGTCATAAAATATCAAATTAGAAATATTACACTTGTCTATGTTTCCCTAAACATAAGTATTCTGAACATTTTGAGCACCTCAGTAAATCTGTAGCGTTAACGGTTTAGCAGATAGAGCCATGTTGGAAGTAATGCACCGGTTATGGTCATTTTCAGGTATTTCGTCCCGGATAGAGAATTAGTCAACGTTCCTAAATTGTTCCCCGGGGTCATATTTGCCAAGAACAGTTGAGATATTCTCTCCTAAATTAAGTGCTAGCACTCTGCAAAAACGGTATAGGCATCGGACTCAAAACTGTGGCATTGTTCAGGCTCTAGTTAAGGAGGGTTTGGTCGTTTGTAAATGGCAAGAGCGATGTTGGAATGCACGATGAGAAGACCGGAGTGTGTCCACCCAGCTCATTGTGTGGGTTAATTACATTGCGGATGGCAGTTTCGGAGTACAGCTAGAGAGTTCAGATAAGATAGAAATAGCATATATGTCTGAGAAATAACATTGTGGGGGTGTTACAGTGTGTTACTGTAGAAGCGGTTTGTGTGAGCAAATCAATTGCTTACAAGGCAAGCTACTGTAGGAGTATTGGGTGTACACACAACTACTGCCAGATACCTTTCGGTTTAAAAAAAGAAAAGGCCCTAGCGGTGCAAAAACTGCCCTGCATTCACCTGTGGCACATGTGAAAAATAGAGATTTATTTTTTATGCATTGTTTTCAGGATTGAAAGATCAGTCGTACCAGATATGAGAAGACGAGGCCCACTCTGCCAACACCTCACATCGTAGTCTTACAAAAATAAATCTTAAGTTTGCCAACTCCAGAGAAGAAAAACACCACGTCTGTGTGTGTCTGGCCCAGACTACTCCAGCTCTCAAACCCTTTGCATCCTCATTCCTCAGCCCTGTTCCAGCTGATGTACCGATAGCTTCTACAAGGCATACAACTGGCATTAGTTGTAAGGGTTGTTAGGGGGAAGTCACGTTTAACCGATTGCTTCAGCAAATCAGGCATACAAGCTCCAACAGATAAGAAACATCAATTTGTGTGTACGGGTGTGTGTGTGTGTGTGTGTGTGTGTGTGTGTGTGTGTGTGTGTGCGTGTGTGGAGGGGAGACAAGACAGATAGGACAACACGAACACAACGGGCCGTCCCGTCACTCTGATGAATGGACGAGTTGTCTCTTTTCCTCTCTCTCGTTCTCCCTCTCTTTCACTTTTTGTCTCTCCATCTCTCACTCCATCTGTCTTTCCTTGACTCTTACTCTTTAATCTCCATCTCTCTCCTCCACGATTTCATCTCCATTTCTCTTTCATTCTCTCCATCTCTCTGTCCTTCATTCTTTCTCCCTCCATCTCTTTCACTCTTTCATCTCTTTCACTCTTTCATCTCCATCACTCTCCCCCCACAGTTTCACTCTCTCCATCTCTTTCACTCTTTCATTTCTATCACCCCCCCCCAGTTTCACTCTCTCCATCTCTTTCACTCTCCCCCACACAGTTTCACTCTCTCCATCTCTTTCACTATTTGCATTTGCATCTCTCTCCTCCACAGATTCTCTCTATCTATCTCTTTCTGTCTCTGTCTGTTTCTTTCTATCTGTAATCCTCCCTCCATCTTTCTCTGTGATTCTTCCTCCACGTTTCTCTCTCATTTTTCCTCCACCTCTCTCTCTCTCTCTCTCTCTGTCTCTCTCTGTCTCTCTCTGGTCAGACAGATTAGGGTACATGCAGGGGATGGATAGAGGACAGGCAGTGTGGATCGGTGGGAGACTCATTTGAGTAAACAAATTTCTCTCAGTGGGCTGCAGGATCCATCACCCGCTGGGTTAAACATGGCTGACAGGCATTTGTGTGTGTGTGTGTGTGTGTGTGTGTGTGTGTGTGTGTGTGTGTGTGTGTGTGTGTGTGTGTGTGTGTGTGTGTGTGTGTGTGTGTGTGTGTGTGTGTGTGTGTGTGTGTGTGTGTGTGTGTGTGTGTGTGTGTGTGTGTGTGTGTGTGTGTGTGGGTGGGTGGGTGGGTGTGAGTTGTAGCACCACTTGTTTTCTGACAAAACTGAAATGAAACTTTTTTTTTCAAATAAAGAGAAGAAAATAAGTCATGAGTCCTGATTAGACAGCTAGAGTGGCTTGGTTACCACAGTAAATTATGGGTCGATGTTTACACGATTTTTCACACACAGTTACATTAACTCTAAAAGATTTTGCTGTGCAGGATTGAGAACCACTGGTCTCTGTAAACACCATAGTCCCATAAGATAGTTCACTGGTCCTCGAACATTTTAATCTCATGGGCCCCCAAATCGATATGTATTTGCCCACAGACCCCCATTTGAAAAGATTTTGTGCCCAGGGACCATAAGATGTTAACATTTGTCAAAGTCATTCAAAAATAGCCCATCCACATGCTCAGGATGTGTTGTGAGCTTGTAGAGCGGCCATTTTCGAATAGTCTGAAAATAAAAAAAGGGCTTAAATGTTTAAGCCAGGGGTCCTTGAAAACCCCACTTTGAGAACCAGTGAGATAGATAACTTGGTGCGGTGAGAGGGGCAGTGAGAACCAACTATGTTGGTACTGCTATTCAGAAGAAGATTTCAACAAAGGACATCATGAAATTAAAACTACTTTTTTTTCCCTCCTTTGGTCTGACTACAACTGTGTTGTACAAGAATCATGTGATTTTCCCAGCCCGTCTATGAATAAGCGTACAGTAAAAACATGGTGTTAAGTCTTGATGTTTTGTCTGACCCTTTTGTCACCTGCATGTGTTTCTTCGCCATGGAGGATCCATGTAAACACATCATCACTACTGTACTGCTGATGGAACACTGCCAAACAAACCTAGAGCGCATCTCACACCATTTCCTTTGAGTACAGACGCTGCACTGCAAAGTCTGGAGTGCCAATTTAACCGTGTAAGCATGGACCTGACTGTTACAATGCAGGCTAGAGTTTTAGCTGTGGGAATGGGGCTTTTTTTTAACAAGACTCTTTTTTTTAAACAGGGTTTCTTTGAACCCATTAAGACCTGTGACCGATCATGCAAATGCCTTGTAAATCAGTAGTTCTCAAACCTTTTCATACCTAAGACCCCCGAAGTGATATACTGTATTTGCCGCGGACTCCCATCTGAAAATGTTTTGTGCCAAGGACTCCCAGAAGAGAAGATTTGTGTTAAAAACAATTAAACATTTAAAACAAAAAAATCAAACACTTTCAAGAAAATTTCTTCTCAAAAATAGGTGACGCGCTGTGAGCTTGTATATCTGCTATTTTTGAATAGCCAACGCTACAATCTAAAATCACACCGATGCTTTACCGGTTTTAATGTGTTAATAGTCATTCATACACATAACTTAAAGATGTAATCTGGAACTCACTTAAATCAATAAAATTTTATTTAACCAGTCTGTATGGCAGAGTATGTATAGCCCTGCTTGAAGCTCATATAAGGTGCAATATCTCCCCTGGCCATGCAGTGATTTCATCTTGGAAGAGCAGTAGAAGTCTCCCATGCAGGAGACCCGGGTTACAATCCCAGGTAGGACATGAAACTCGCTGTCAGGCAGAAACCTCTTATCTCCATAATTAAACTTTTTGTGTTTATTTGTAAATCAATGCCCTACTTCATCATACTACAGCGTCACACTCACACAAAGGTATTGCAAATGGCAGATCTGCTGGTTTTGAGCTTGTAGATCTGCAATTTTAGCAATTTTTAAATTTGAATCCTGAAAAGGTTTCCACCCGACAGAGACGTTGTGTAGCTTTAAACCAAAAATAAGTACTTGATGATACCACAATATATAGAAGACATTGTTGCTGTCGGGTGGCAACCATGTACTGGTAGTCCAAAACCATTCCTTTTTTATTATTTAAAAATGTAAACAATTTGAAAATACAGTAGCCAATCTACAAGCTCACAATGCCTTGCGATGTGAGGCGCTGTGAGCATCTAGATCTGCCATTTTCACTACTTTTGTGCGACTCTTGTATGATGGAGGAGGGCATTAATTGACGGAAAAACATGAAACATGGAGATACGAGGTTTCTACCCCGACAGCGATGATATTTTCTGTAAGTCCAGAATGTGTCTAAGATATGTGGGCTATTTTTTTATGTAATAATACTAATCTGGGACCACCTAAGTGAGGAAATCCAAAGATAGTCTAGCAGACTCTCTCTCTCTCTGACTGTGTATGTGATGAGGGTCACGCATGGCAAAGGCAATTAGGGCACCTGATCTCCAGTGTGCTAATAAGGAGGTTTGTGCTCAGGGTAGTTTAGACTTCACTGGGGATTAAGGACATCTTTGTCATGTAGATCTGTGGAATGCCTCTGGTGATAGGGAAAAAAAAGAAAGAAAGAAAAGTGAGAAGTAGTTTACCTTGGCAGAGTTGAGGGAAGGAAAAGGATAACAGAGGGATGAGAACAGAAGAGTTGATGGAAGGATAAAAAACTGCGGGATGAGAATGGAAGGATACAAGAAGGGTGAGAATGGAGGAGTTGAGGCAAAGGTAAAAGAGAGGGATGATGAGGGCGGAAGGGTATAAAACAAAGGGATGAGAATGGAGGAGTTGAGGCAAGGATAAACGGAGGGATGAGAATGGAAGGGTAAAAGAGAGGGATGAACGGAGGAGAATGGAGAGCTCTGAGCTAATGACAGACTTACTTTGCATCACTGCACTGACTAATGAGAGCTTGGACAAGGGTGAGTGTCAAGACCAGTGTGTGTGTGCGCGCGCATGTGTGCGCGTGTGTGTGTGTGTGCACACGTGTGCGTGTGCATGTATGTTTTTGCTACTTTGGCGTGTTTTTTTTTCTTCTTGACCACAAGGTTAAAATGTAATTCAGATAGCATTATTATTAGACAGATATTATATGTTATTTAGACCGATTAGGGTGGTTAATTGTTCACCTGGTATCCTATAGTTTAAATGTACATTATTATTTTGATAGTATATTGATTAGACTGGGTAGGTTCACCTGTGATCCCGGTGTACTGAGGCACTACACTGTCTCTCTGCATTTGATGTATGTGTTTAGTTTACCTTGCTTATTGTAAGTCGCTCTGGATAAGAGCGACTGCTAAATGCCTAAATTGTAAATTGTCTGGCAAAGATGTACACATTTCTATTGTCTCTGGGGAAATTGTGTATGTGTGAATGTTTGTGTAGGGGCGTGTGCGCAAGTTCACATGCATGCCTGGTGAAGATGCGTGTTTGTTTACATTTTCTGTCCATACACGTCCACTGGGGATATGCTATACAGTATGTGTGTATGTTTGTGTGGCATGTAATCCTAAGTGTGTGTGGGAGTGTATATACAGCGTGTGTGAGTGTAGGAGGAGGGTTGTGTGTGTGTGTGTGTGTGTGTGTGTGTGTGTGTGTGTGTGTGTGTGTGTGTGTGTGTGTGTGTGTGTGTGTGTGTGTGTGTGTGTGTGTGTGTGTGTGTGTGTGTGTGTGTGTGTGTGTGTGTGTGTGTGTGTGTGTGTGTGCGTGCGTGCGTGCGTGCGTGCGTGCGTGCGCGTGTGTAGGCAGTGCACATTATGTATTTGTTTGTGGTCGGGAGTGCATACGTTTCCCTGAGTATCAGTGTATTATGTGTGTGTGGGAGGCCTGGTGTGTGTGTGTTGGGGTGTAGCATGGAGCACTGGAGCATGTTCTTGCAGATGAAAGAGGAAGTGCATTTGTCTGAAGGTAATTGAAGGAGTGATTAAGAGACATAATAAATAATATAGTAAAACACATGCATTGTAAAATTCTGACCCTTAAGGGGGGCGCATGCTACCATTTTCGGTGATCAGCCTCTCACCGCGGTGGTTTGAAAACTACAACATGACGTCACTGAGCCGCGGTGATAAGCGATGTGTTGAGGTGAGCCACTGCTCACCTCAACACATCTCTCTGTTTTTACTAACCGAAATCACCGGACTATGAGCGCCTAGTATCCAAACCACCGTTTCGGTGGTCACAAACGGTGATGGGGTGACCACCTCATTTGGTAGCATGCAGGGGCCTTTACAGGTCCATTTGGTTCCTTTGTACACCGTCTGAGTTGAATACTCTGGATTTGACTGTGTACGCACGGGTGAGCGTGAAAGAGAGGGAAAGTGTGGGAGGAAGGAACGTGTCTTTGCATGAGTGTGTACGTGCGTGCGTGCATGCATGAGTGTGTACTGTACAGTGCGTGCGTGCGTATGTGTGTGCGTGTGTTGAGGAGTGGTCTGTTGGTGCGTGACAGTGGAGAGAGCTCTTAATAATTCACATGATATTGATTTAGTTACCTTGCTGCTTCTCTCCTCCCACGCCCTGCAGAGAGAGAGAGCACCCACCTGTAGGCTCTCACACACACACACACACACACACACACACACACACACACACACACACACACACACACACACACACACACACACACACACACACACACACACACACACACACACACACACATACACACACACGTTTGCACACACACATATACTGTATGCTCATGCACGTTTATACACCCTAACGGTGTTCATTTACTGTAACTTGGTTTGTTAAAATGTAGTGAAATTAACATTGAGGATTTAGTGTACTTACTAAAAAATATACTGTATACACAAGTACACACATCCATACAGTACATACAGTCATATGTAAATGTTATAAATACTCTCTCTCTCTCTCTCTCTCTCTCTCTATATATCTATATATATATATATATATATATATATATATATATATATACAAAAAAATATATATATAAAACGTAAACATATGTGTATGCACGTATGAACACTCACTGCCATCATGTAACTTAACCATGTGAACAAACGCCTGACACATGTACACATCATGTACACCGATACGGGTCAGTCGATTGACATGAAACACACACACACACACACACACACACACACACACACACACACACACACACACACACACACACACACACACACACACACACACACACACTGGACATTGACACGGGTCTGTCATTGACATGAACACAGACAGACACACACACACACAGACACACACACATACACACACTCATACACACACTCACTCTGCTGTAATCAGCTTGATTACGTTGGGAAGAATCCAAGAGTGGTGAAAGTGTACCTGTTTGGTCAGTGACACCATCAGAAGAAGTCGTCGCAGGAAATGAGTGAAGTGGACCGTAGTGAACCGTCATTAAGATGATGATAATGGTAATTATAGCATGCTGATAACATTCATTTAAACACGCTGCATGCCCCAGATAAAGGTGAAAATGGGCTGTTCTCTGATAAGAAATCCTATAAGACAATCAGCTAGTCTCTCTTTTTGTGCGCTACAGCAGTGGTTTTCAACCCTTTTCATATCAAGGCACCATTATTTATTCGTCATTTGAGCCACGGACTACCATTTGATGAGATTTAGAATATTTTGTTATCGTTGGATAAGATTTTGTCCACAATTCCATGCTGTATTGATGTGGTACCAATAGGAGAGATAACAGGCCAACGTTGATCAAAATAACAATTCTTGAATTAAGTAATGCAGATATAATAATAATAACTTAACTCTTGAGCGTGTAAAATGAAACCAAATGGACCCGTGAAGGGTCCATTTGGTTTCATTTTACAATCTCAAGAGTTAAAATATCTATAAGGGTCCATTTGGTTACCAACTCTCAATCATTTATCTGGGGTCCCCAGATATTTACATGCACGCACGCGCGCGCGCACACACACACACACACACACACACACACACACACACACACACACACAC
This sequence comes from Gymnoscopelus braueri, assembly GCF_963280865.1. Lineage (NCBI taxonomy): Eukaryota > Metazoa > Chordata > Actinopteri > Myctophiformes > Myctophidae > Gymnoscopelus > Gymnoscopelus braueri. Next base: position 28,003,379 of record NC_137626.1, on the reverse strand, counting down.
ACACACACACACACACACACACACACACACTTCTCACCATTCTAGTATACTGTGAGTGATTTCTGGCTATGACAGTTACATAGTAGTAATACTGTATGAGTGAGATGTTTTAAAGAAGTGTTTACCATTAACCGTCATCATCTGCTCGATTGCCAAGGAACAGAGTCCAGGCAAGATTCAATTAGTCTTAATATTTCTTTGTCTCTTTCTATCTTTATATAGGCTATGGAGGCTTTGTTTTTCCTGATGTATATCTCCACCTAGAGGCCATGGTTGGTAGGGCATCACTTTATCAACAGGGATAAATTCTTTTCAGTCTTTTCGTATGGAAAGGGTGAAGTTGGGGTCATGCTGGGAATGGGATACATTTCACAACAACATAATAGAAACATCCAGCCTTCCCAATGTAACAAAGCTGAAGTTGCGTTATCAGAATATGTGCTTGTTGTATAGAAGACAGCAAAGACACCCCCTAATTCCCCAACTTCAATTAATTACTTTTGGTCTCCATTTTTTTAACTACTATTTCTAGTAAATAATATAAATGTAATGTGCAACCAAGTTCAATTTCATTTGCACAACTCTTTGAAATAACAGACAGCATTAAATAGAAGCTATTGTGGGTGGGATAATTGGAAAGTTCAAAGGCAATTAATTCTGCTTGGCCAAAAAATACATAATTTTGATAATGTTCCAAGGATAGAATCAACTTCATACACTTTAGATGAATATACCTTTATTAATCCCCTGAGATTTTTTTTTCTCCATAGCAGTCATCATGCAATAAATCACATATCAATTCAAAAAGTACACTACTGCAGTTTATTTATTTATGGGACAGAGGGAAGTCTGTTCAAGTTTTTTGTCTGATGGACAGTAGGAAAGCACATTGGGAGACAATCTATGGAAGACATACAGTAGGAAAGCTGAGAGGGACACAGTAGTAGGAGAGACAGACGGTAGGAAAGAAGAGAGGGACAGTGTAGGAGAGAGACGGTAAGCAGAAAGGGACACAGTGTAGGGGAGACAGACAGTAGGAGAGCTGGGAGGTGGTACGTGTAGGAGAGACAGACAGTAGGAAAACTGAGAGGGAGACAGACCATTGAATTGACTAGGTGAGATGCAAGATGAAGAGTTCAGGCGGAATTCAAACTGCCATGAAATCAACAGCCACTAGGAATACAATGTTTTACTCCACACTTAAATTATGACAAAATTAAGTTAAATTCTTCACCGATGAGGCAAACAACATTTAAATCTGAACAGGTCTTCATCGGTAATGCTATAGCCTTTAAAAGAGTTTGTTCAAAATATGACATTTCCAACCTTAAAAGCAGAACCTGCACAAATTATCCATTGCACAAAAGCAACACACATTTTGTACTTGTCATTTGGTGAATCGTTATCTGTCAGATGAATGTCCCTTCTGCAGACTGATGGCATCTGTAGTTTAGAGATATTAAATAATGGCTTTCAGCTAATGGGTTTTCTTTTTTCTTTTTTTGCATCAAAATGGCTCCATAACATTTTTGAAATGTGATAATTGGCATCATTGTCTAGCGTTTTCTACTAGGGCACTTTCAAATTCAATGGAATTCCATGTTCCATATAATGTACATGTTGGCGATCAATGTTTGCTATTTTAAAATATTTAAGAGGAGTATGTAAAGCATTGCTTGTGTAGCATGTTTCTTTTCATAGTGATCTACAAGCGAAGCCATTAGATTGTACATCATTCCCATGAGATCATGATCTATGGGAAATTAATTATATGCCACAATACATTTGTAGTTGTTTCATCATCCCAGTGCCTACTGCCTATTCATGAGTCACTATATGATTGTTTTGTACACTCCTTTTTTAATTAATCAATTTGATATAATAGTAATAAAATCAAATAAAAATCAAATGAACATATAGGCCTACATTGATGTCCTTTTTTTTTTATAAAGGAGGACCCAATTTTACGAAATACTTTAAACAAACCAGAATCGTAAACGAAGTGATCATAAAATAGTGAGAAAGGAACCAGCAATATATAATGTAAAAACAAATCATGCTGCTGTCTAATAAATAAGACAAGAAAGGAAATGAAATGATGTCCGTATGATAGATTAAACTCAATGGGAAATAGTGGTGTAGATCCACACAACCAAATGTTTTTGTTTAGAGATGTGTTATTATTCTAATAGAAGACTGTGTTTCTTTTTTTTTGCTTCAGTTTCTGTGTGCATTGAAAGAAAAATTAAACACTGCCTTTACCTAGAACAAAAACACATAAAGCATTCTACGATCAAATTAAATACATTATTATGATGTATTTTGTCCACAATGCCCCCTCCTCAAGCCACTTGCATTTGTTTATGCTGTGATGGAATTGTATTTGTGGGTGATCTGGCTCCATTTATGCAAAAGGAGTGCCATCTACTGGCCTCACAATCACAATGCACTCTTAACGCAGGAAAGTATTGCACAGTACCTAGCCTGAACCTATGGCCTTTTATGTTCCCATTCTCACTACAGATAAGGAAGGACTTGTGCCGTGTGATGCATGAACAATGATAGCAATACACAATAGCCAATTGTTAATAAACATCATGATATTGGTCAACATGAGGTAGCTTCACCTCAGATTGAACTAAGCAGAAAGATTTAAATCTAAAGCAGCTACTGTATAAAGGTCATATAAATGTCTGCTGGTATTGCACTGGGGCACTTTTTTTGTGTTGTCTTATTTCTATTTCATGGCCCTATCCAAACACCTCAAAATCCTTTTTTAGATCCATATAGGGGTGCAACAGTTAATCGAACTGATTGACTGATAGGTAATTTAATACAAATTAATCAATTAATAATCAATGCCTACTTTGGGCATGGCATTATCGGCAAAAAGTTTCGAAACCCTTTTTATTTCAACAATTGTGAAAATGTCTTGTAGATATTACATATATATTTTCACTATTTTTGCGTAATGCTTAAATTGTTAATCGATTTGCTGATATATAAAACATTTAAAAGAAAAAAACGTGCTTCTCGATTATTTGATTAATCACAAAAAAAATTGCGATAGATCATCGCTAAGAAGATGATCGATAGTTGTGGCCCTCGATCCATACCAACTGGTTTAGAAACATGGCAACGATAGGCTGATGTTCCTGCAGACTGACATGTTGTGTAACTGGGCTCGTCTTAAGTGAGGTTGTAATTTGATGAATTGGGGTGTTTAACTGATAGGAGCGAGACCTGCTGAAAGGAAACTCTGCCGCTCCTCTCCTTATAGAGTTTCTGTGAACAGCATGAATATTTGAAAACCAGTGGAACAAACAAAGACGGTGAAACGTGTACCACTAAATGAGATTTGAATACATTCAGCATAATTAAATGAGGAGTCTGGAACTGAATGGAAAATCTCAGACAAATCATGTTAGATTAAATGTTTGAATTAAGTTGTGTTGATGATTTCTCCGTTGCTTTGGACAAGACGGAAGAATTGTGTCTTTGCGTACAGAGCACAGCTAGTGTCATCTTTCATGCGTGGGTTGGTTAGCGATTGTCCACAGACCACAGCACACTTGAATCAGAGACGCTCACAACTTCTCAGAAGATAGGACCACTTATTTGATTTTATTCATAATGTACTTTAGTATGTAACTTTAAAAACTCTTGACACCCCTAATGTACTTGAGTGGTGCCTGGCTATAGAAAAGCTGGTCATGAGATGCGTTAAAGTTTGGCATATTGTGTGCATGCTCAGCTCAATATGCTGTGACATGCTGTAATTGTGCTGCACACACAAAGTAAACCTTTTTAAGAGCCGTAACACTGCAGTGTCATGGTTGGTTTACGTGCCGAAGAAGGCCGCCTTGGCCAAAATGTGTCCCCTTACATCAGGGACTGCTGGAACTTAACGGATTGTAGCTAGGTCACCTAGACTGGACCTTGTGATGTTGGTGCCTCTGCAGACTGTAAGCCTATAGCCCATACAGGTTGAACCCGCAGGAGGAGACAGGGTATAGTGTCATTTAAGTGAAAGCTATTGTTCTCTTTAATAGCTTTTTAGCGGTGCTAGTTGCTCTAAATTTGACCATGTGTGTTTGTCTGTCCGTATGTTTGAATGTATGTATGAGCACGGCATAAACAGCTGAAGCTGATTGCAACACAAAGATGCAACCAAGTACACTAATTAAACCCAAACAGGAGACAGTGCAACACATGCGCCACTCAAAGTCATGCACACACACACAAGCCAGCACTGCGCACACACACACACACGGGGGGGGGGGGGGGACAGTCAGCACACCCATCAAATAGAGTAGTACCGTCTGAAAACCAGCGCCCTCACGTCAATAGAGTAACGTCCACACATCCAATAGAGTAGTACGGCTTGAATACCAGCACACACACACAAATAGAGTAGTACCATCTGAATACCAGCCCCTACACAGAAAATAGAGTAGTACCGCCTGAATACCAGCACCCACACAGCAAATAGAGTAGTACCGCCTGATTAGCAGCGCCCACACATCAAATAAAGTAGTACCGCCTGAATACCAGCACCCACACAGCATATAGAGTAGTACCGCCTGAATACCAGCGCCCACACATCAAATAGAGTACTACCGCCTGAATACCAGCACACACTTATCAAACAGAGAAGGCACCGCTTACTCACACTGGGTGTGATTTTTAAAGCCCTAAATGGCTCCACAATGCATCTCCGGTCTGCTAACTCCACTTTCTTCCCTCAGGATGCTTAGGTCATCCACTCAACAGCTCCTTTCAGTTCCCTAAAGACGCCTCAAAACCAAAGGTGTACCCCTAAACTCTGGAATAATGTCCCATCCTGCATTAAGCCCAGCCTATAAATATAACCTTTTCTCTCTTGCTTTTAGCTCAGTCTGAGGTCGACCCACACACTCTGTTTTGCGTTTAATTTTTTTGCAGTCCAGTAAATTCGTAATCTTTTTAAATACCCCCTTATAATGTTTTAATCAGTTGTTTGTTTTTGTTCAGTTTCTCTTTACTTTTGCTACTGTGTTTTTTGTTTTAAAATTCTATTGTAATTTATGTGTTTTAGATTCTAGCCTTGCTTTTGTGGACTATGGACTGTGGTTTATGGGTATCATGTGTTGTTTTGTCATTCTCGATGGGAAAGCCCTTGGGGTCGACTCCTTTTGTTTGTGTGTGCTACATAAATAAAGATGACTTGACTTGACTTAAAAGCGCTGGGTTCAGAAAATGGAAATGACAGTTCCTCATGATGGTGGGGGCTGTGGCAGCCAGTGTCTCCAAGGTAATATAGACATGATATCAAGATCGTTGCTGTCTTGTTGCTGCAGAATAGTGCAGTACAGTATATGGCTTTCACAATGACAGCGCGATAAAGTAGCCAAGCTATTAAACTCTTAGCATTTAAATACATGTCACTACTGGCTGACTAATGGACTTACAGCCTTCTGAGAGTTTTTGATAATATGTTTGTGTTTTGTAGATTGCTATATTTTCTCAGAGTTTTTCTGCAGCTTTTATGCTCATCTTACTGCAGCTTTGTCTTCTCGGCTTAGTTTTCTCTTAATTTCACTGGAATTCTAACAAATGTTCCATTAAAGGGATCAAGACTGGCACCGCACCACCGCGTCTAGGGGTTCGAATCCACCTCAGTGGATCCGGTTTGGTCCAGCATCTAACACAATTGGCTGTGTTTGGGGGAGGACAGCCAGGCGGGGTCCGGGTTCGCTGCACGTACTCCTACGGCTGGGACGGAGGTAGCCTGGAAACCAGACAAATCTGCCAGTGAAACGCGAGTATGCGAATATGGGGCGGATTTATCACCAGAGGCATTTTTTTTAAATTCGGCCCTTGGAAATGCAGGTTTTACACTGAGACTAATATCTACGCAGTGATATTAGTCTGGCCATGCCAGGCTAGGGCGCCAGGTGTTGAACAGGAGGAGTAGGGGGGTGGCGCTATGTTTACGTCCTCCCGGGGGGGGGGGGGGGGGGGGACTGGTGAGCCATTAGGGTACGACAACAGTGTGAACACATGTGTGGGGAGGGTTAATTAGCATAATAACTAAATTGGGAGGGAAAAGCTGTAAATATAATTGGCTAATCTAAATTTATAAACGTAATACAAGTAATATAAAGCAATAAAGACTGGCCTGTTTCTGCAAGAAGTGGACAGAGTACGGTAACACCCCGCGCTTGGGCTCTCCTCCTGGTGTGACAAATGTGTGTTTTTTCCCCGAGCTCAGCTGCCTCTGTGAGGACAGCGACAGCGTCATGATGTCTCTTAAGAGCCACTTGGGAATCCGTGCTTGAAGGGTTTCTGGAGATAGAGTGAACTAACAGGGCACTTAGCTTGCTATCTGTACCTACACAGAGGATACCTCAGGGTCGTACTCTACCCAGAATGCTGCAGTATAGGGTTTCTTGGGGAGGCTCAGTGTTGTGGAGCTCATCCCCCCGCTAAGCGCTTTAGATTCAGTCTGCAAGACACAAATGCTTCAACCTAGATCACCAGGTCTGGGTCGGTGCTGTTGTGGAAGGTAGGCGCTGAGTAATGTGGAAAAGGAATTGGTGACAATTTAAGGGTGGAAAATGAACTGTTTCAAGGGAGGAGAGAGTGGGATGGATTGTAAAGCAGTGGTGGAAGGAGTACTCACATTTTCTACTTGAGTAAAAGTATCAATACTGCAATGTAGAAATACTGTTACAGGTAACAGTCCGGAATTCAAGATGTACTTGAGTAAAAGTACAAACGTGTTGGCATAAAAATGTACTTAAAGGGGCCACACCATGAATTTCATTTTTTTGGGCTCCCCAGTGTCTCTTGTACCCCAAAAAATATTTTTTTTAACATTCAGTCATTCATTCTCATTTCAGAGATTTTCAGAATGGGCGAGTCTGAACAGGCCATTTCAGAATGGCAAGGCAAGTGACATCACTTGCCTTGCCATTGCATTGATGATGGCCAGACAGAATTGCTCAGTAGCCCCCAGTAAAACGTATTAGGGGCAATATTTATATATAATAGATTTTTTTTTAATTCATGGTGTGGCCCCTTTAAAGTACCAAAAGTGAAAGTACTCATTATACAGAATGTCCCATTTCAAATGTATAAAAATCTTTTGATAATAGCAGATCTATCTAGCAGATCGTCTCTTTTCGAATGGCCGAGATCTATATAGGGCTGAAGTGGTTACTGTATGTTTTGTAATAAAAAAAAAGTAACTAGTAACGTTTTCAAAGTGGAGTAAAAGTACAATATTTGCCTCTTGAGATCTAGTGAAGTAGAAGTAAAAGTATTGGAAATTGGAAATACTCAAGTAAAGTACAAATACCTCAAAATTGTACTTAAGTTGGGTTCGATTCCCGCAGGGGACGCTGGGGGCGCTGGGGGCGTGTTCTCTCCTCCGTGTCATCAGCGCCCATACCCTAGGTGGGGTTGGCGAAAGGGCCTCTCTGTGTGGAGTTTGCATGTTCTCCCCGTGTCTCCTAGGGTAGGTACCCTCACAAAAACATGCAGTAATCCTGGTGACTATACTGCCTCCCCCTGGCCAGTCGGGGCGCCTGATGGAGGGGAAAGGAACTGGTTGGAATAACGTGTTCCTTCCATGCGCTACGTCCAACCAGGGAACCTCTCCCCTGTCAGGTGACAAGAAGGTCAGTTGGCTCTCATGCATTGAAGGAGGCATGAGCTCGGCCCTGGCCTCCCTAGGTTGGCAGAGGGAAGGTAGTGCCCAGGATTACATAGACAATTGGCACTGAGTGTAAAAAATAGGCGTTAAAAAATAGTGGGATAAAAAAAGAAGAACAAAAAGAAATTGCACTTAAGTACAGTACTTGAGTACATGTACTTCAGTTACTTTCCACCACTGATTGTAAGGGCAGCAAACAGATGCAAAGACAGGCACCCAGACAATTAACACTTAAACCCTCCATACATACTGTAGTAAATGAATACTTACAATAGTCGACGGGCTTGGCTTTGTACTAGGTCTGCTCTTTTTTTCTCCCTTTACACCAAATATCTGTACCAACAATAGGCGAACTACAAGTGTTTTGAGCTTGTATCTGTTGTTTTCGTCAAATGGTTCCCCCAGAATAGGGAATTCTGGGGGAAATGCTAAGAGTTCAGACTGATCAGCAGGCAGACAGATTGTTCCACAGAAACAGACCAAAAGCAGATAACCTTTATTTGCGTTTCCTCCTTTGACATGGAGTCTTCGATTTCACCCCACCGCCGGACAGAGTCGGGTTTGAGTCCGTCTGTGCGTCTTGTAAGTCATGTCAGGATACTCGGTTACAGTGACAGTGTTCTCAGGCCAGCAGTGGTGGCCTGAGAACAGGAGACACATGTATGGTTGTCTACACCCTCCCTAAGGTCAAAGAGTAGAGGTCAGGTCAGCAGTAATCTTTCTCTGCTTAGTAAAAGTAGCGATACCACAATGTAGAAATGCTCTGTTACAAGTAAAAGTTCTGCATTCAAAATTGCACTTGAGTAAAAGTACAAAAGTGTTGGCAAACTTAAAGTATATTTCGATAGTGGAGTAAAAAAGTACACTATTTTCCTCTTAGATGTAGTGGAGTCGAAGTATAAGGTATTGAAACATGGAGATGTTTCAATGTGTGAAGTAAAAGTACCTCAAAATTGTGCTTAAGTACAGGACTTAGGAGTAAATGTACTCCACCACTGTATAAGTCATGGCAGGAAGTGATACTTGGCGACACTGACGGGTGCTCTCAGGCCAGACACCCAAGTTCAATCCGACAGCGAGACGATAAGGGGTGACTGGCACACAAGTCGTGTTTGCCGAATCAAACCAGGCTCCAGAACATCTCCTTACAGGCGAGGTCAACTTACACGTGTCACTGTGTGTCTCCTCCATGTGTGAGCTGTGACACGTCTTCCCCAAACTGAGCCCCTCCACTTGAAATTTAAATTTTGCAGGTCCCGAGATCCCCTTTCAGAACGGCGTGTACACACAGTCGCTTATTGTGTTTCCCTTTTGAAAACGAGACCCATGTGAGTGATCGCTATTAAGCGAATTAGACCTTTAGGTTAATGGACCCTGCGGGGTCAGATGTGTTTCAGTGCTTTTAGAAACTTTTAGAAACTGAGAGGCTCTGTCTGTCTGTCTGTCTGTCTGTCTGTCTGTCTGTCTATCTGTCTGTCCTTGGGGGTCTCCTCTGAGATCTAATAGAGGTTGGGGTCGGATGCGTTTCAGTGCTTTTAGAAACGTAGAAACTGAAAGGCTATACTCGTATGTCCCTGTGGCTGTTTGTCTGTCTGTGTGATCTGTCTGAATGTGAGAACCGACCTGCTTTCCTGACAGAGACCAGAGGCATAGACATCAAATCAATAATGGATTACGATGGTGGTTAGAAGCATGATGATTATATCTATGATAACAATATATTGATGATTATTTAATTAGTTTTATTTAAATGAACTGAGCCGTGAAAATGTCCATGTCCATGTGAGGAAGTGTCTATCGCCTATTTTCACTGGTTCTCTGTTAAGTAGATCAAGTAAATAGTCCATATTTAACACAACCACATCATGGTATCAAATTAATCAAACATGCGGTTATACCAGTTGGCCAACAGAGGGTGATATCAGCTTAGTTTTTTCGCTATGACATGAGACGTCAAAATATTTCCTTTTCAGCGGGGCCATAATAACCAAGATAGTTGCAAAGAAAATATGATCACTTTATGTATAATCAAGAAAATATGATCACTTTATGTATGATCAAGAAAATATGATCACTTTATGTATAATCTTTATTTAATTTAATATTCACACTATAACATTATGCTCTGCTCCAGAGTTGCAGAAACTCCTTACCACGCCAGCCTATGTCCCATGACTCAGACACCCTGGTCTCCTGTTGTTCTATAGAATGGCAACCACATTCATGAAATATTCAGTGTGCATGATGCTATATGGCACCTACAATAGCAGCTAATCAATTTTCCAACGACTTATGCCATACCCAGAACAGCTCACCCGGTTGTAAAGGCACGGAAACTTTGCTGTTGTGAAGCACGCATGTCCTATGAAAACTAAAGTGTGCAAATTGCAAAGTTTTCGTGGTCTCTCTTCTGACGGCCTCTACTGTACGGTTGTGATAAATGAGGCCAGGTGTGTGTGGAGGTGGCCTATAAGAGAAACTGAATCCATGTGCCACTGATGCTGTCACCTTTACAGTTTATAGGACGCTTCTATAGTTTCTCTTGGCCTCGATAGTCAGTGGCAGAGCAGCGGGCTCCTGTTTCACTTGGTAAACTGGCGTCATCCGTAGGCCCGGTGAAGGGATTAATTGTATTTAATTACGTCATGAATAGTTTTAGTAGAGTGTTTTGGATGTCACAGTGGTGGTTTCATTAGTCTGTATTGCAATAGTGTCACAACCTTATACTTAATTAACCGGAGTCCCCCAGGGCTCTACACTAGGTCCGCTAGTATTTCCCTTTGCACCAAATCTCTTCGCTGGAAAAGTCTACCATCCTATATTATACCTCTAGTGTTATATAGCCCCACAGCCTGTTCTCTCCCTTTTTCGGGAATATTTTATTTTTTAATTAAACATTTTCACAAAAGTACACGTACAACCCCCTCACATCCCTTCCCCCTCCCCACATACAAACCCACATACATAATGGACAGCACAGATAAAACATAATAAAAAATAATCTGATACAGGTAGGGACAACGTTTCCATATAATCCAAATAAGGTTGCCAAATCTTCAAAAATGTGTCAAACCCATTTCTTCTTATCTTCTCAAGAGGAACACAACTGTCCATTTCTGAGAACCATCTTGCAACGAGGAGGGGGGGGGGGGTCAGACCTCCATGTTATTGCAATACATTTCCTAGCAACTCCAAGTGCCACCTCTATAAATTAAATTTTGTTTTCTTAGATTTGCACTGATAGCAGTGAAATTGCCTGAGAGGCAAACTTCAGGGTCTAACGCAGAGGTCTTCAACAGGGGGTCCGCGGAGGTACTGCAGGGGGTCCGCGAAATTATTGTTTGATTAAACAATATTTTTGTTTGAAAAAAATAAAAAAATATTTCTTTCTTTTTTTCCCCAAAATGTCAAATTGTCTTTAAACATAACATGAATCCATAGCAAACAGATAAATGGAGGCACAATGCACAATAACATGGTATGTTTATACATATTTTGTAGAGAATTTTTTATTTTGCACACCTACTGGGGCAGGTGCGTATAGGAGCAGGCAATATAAAACACAATTGTATACATAAATATACAATATATGTGTAGCCCCCCCTACCCTACGAGGTAGGGGGTCCCTGCTCCATCTCCCCATCAGTTTGGGGGTCCCTGGCCTGAAAAGGTTGAAGACCCCTGGTCTAACGGGAAGGTAGCCTCTGTAATTTTAGCAAGTGTATCACAGATATCATTCCAGAATGTTTTAACTTTTATACATTGCCATGTACAATGCAAAAAGGAGCCTTCATATGTACCACACCTAGAACATAAATCTGATATCTCAGATTTGTATCTATGCAACTTTTGAGGTGTATAATAAAGTTGGTGGAGAAAATTATAATGAGTCTAAATCTGCAATTAATAGTAACCGTAACCTTCATCAATAGTAATATTCAAATCCGACTCCCATCTTTCTCTAGATTTATGTATGCCCACTCTTGGGCATTGACTAGGGCAATAAAAAGTACATGGAAATGAATCTGTCTGACCTCTACTCTTTGGTTTTTCGGGAGGGTGTAGACAACCATGTGTGTCGTGGGATACATATGATGTCTCCAGACACTTCTTTTCACCTGACAGTGAGAAGTTTACGCATGAGAGGAGGATACACATGCGAAGGATCATGCTTACCAGACAGCTCTGCTCCCCGCTGATACCCAGTTCATACTCCCGGGTTCGATCTCGTGCTCGTGGCCAAGCAGAGCGCATTGTTGAAGAATAAAACCTCAGTCTCCACTTTGTTGAGCAGGAACATAACCGTTGCATCACCTGGATGCCCTGGAAATTTGTTTTATACATTTAGACAGTGGTGGAGAAAGTACTCGAATTTTTTACTTAAGTAAACGTATCAATACTGCAATGTAGAAATAGTAAAAAAAAAGTAAAAGTCCGGAATTCCAAATTTACTTGGGTAAAAGTACAAAAGTATTGGTATCAAAATGTGTAAAATCATTTGAAAATGGCAGATCTACAAGCTCATTTTCAAATAACCGAAGTCTATAGAGCTGAAGTGGTTCATGCATGTTTTACAATAATATTTAAAATCTACGAAGCAACTAGTAACTAAAGTTGTTAGTCATTGCAGTGCAGTAAAAGCACAATATTTTCCTCTGAGATGTAGTGGAGTAGAAGTAAAAGTATTGACAATTGGAAATACTCCAGTAAAGTAAAAATCACACCCAGTGTGAAGAGAGTGGTGCCTTTCATGAGTTCATTTCATTAGTTACTTTTTACAGACTTTGATGACTTCAAAGTATTTTTACTCATTTTAAGTACTTTAAAATGTTTTTACTGATTTTTATGTGTTTTTACTCATTTTAACATCTTGTAAGTATTTTTACTCATTTAAAGTATTTTTACTCATTTTAAGTATTTTACTCATTTTAAGTATTTTTACTCAAAAGTGTGTGTGTGTGTGTGTGTGTGTGTGTGTGTGTGTGTGTGTGTGTGTGTGTGTGTGTGTGTGTGTGTGTGTGTGTGTGTGTGTGTGTGTGTGTGTGTGTGTGTGTGTGTGTGTGTGTGTGTGTGTGTGTGTGTGTGTGTGTGTGTGTGTGTGTAATTAGTGTAACTGGTTGCATCTTTGTGTTGCAATCAGCCGGACGGACGGACAGACACACAGACAAAGTCACTCCTTGGAGTGGCTAGCACCACTCAAAAATAACACAAAATTGTACTTAAGTACAGTACTTTAGTAAATGTACTTAGTTATTTTACACCACTGCATTTAGAGCCATTTATTTGCCCCTTTTTCCTCCAAATTTAGTCGTTATGCCAACTAATTCCTCCCCACACATTTCTGGGTTTCCACCACGTAGTACCCTACCGCCTCACCTCCCGAGTGAGGAGATCCCACCGGGAGGATATGGCGCCTCCATTCCTACTCCTCCCGTTCAACACCCCCCGCTAAACAGGAGCAGCCCCAGCCCTTAGGAGTATGTGCTGCGACAAAGATCAGCCCTCTCCCAAACGCGGGGCAATTGTGTTTGTATAGACGCACCGCTGTGGATTCAAACCCCATGACGCTTTACCGCTGTCTGTGCCACCACCCGAACACCTCAAAATGGCATCCTTTTCACCAGAGAGGGCCCTCAGGCAGGGCATTGCAAAGTTAACCCATTACAGACCGGGAAGGTCATTTTTAGATTTCTTTGGCTATTAACCCTTTAAGACCTGAGGCGATTCTTTAAAAAAAGGAATTTTTGAATAGCCAAAGACATCTAAAGTTACACAGATGCGTTCCAGGTATCAATGGGTTAAAGAAATAGCAGATATACAAGCTATTAGAGCTTGTAGATCTGCTATTTTTTTTGAAAAATCGTGAAAATCTGCGCAAATCTTTGAATATATAAAAAGCAGACATTTGTAACCCAAATCTCTGCTTCTGGGGGATTCTACAAATGTCTTCTAAATCCTACAGTTTTTTTGATAAAACGTATGTTGCTATATCAGTGGTTCTCAAACTTTTTCATGTCAAGGACCCCCAAAAATGTATTTGGCCGCAGACCCCCATCTCAAAATATGTTGTTCCAGGGACCCCCCCCCCCCCCCCAGAAGCACAGATCGAAGTTAGAAATGTTCGCTTTAAAACATATATATACATATTCAAAGATTTGCACAAATCTTCCACGTTTAAAAAAAAAAAAAATCTATATCTGCTATTTTTGAATAGCTTAAATTGACACAGATCCGCTCCCGGTCTTGATGGGTTAAGGAGCTCTCTGATGGCAAAGGCATGATCCTCTTTAGTTTTTAATCAGAACCTCAGAATAGCCAATGGTGAAGTATCCTCAGAGGTGCAAGTGAGGTGCTAGTATCTTTTAGAGATATAATTGATGACATTTTACAATGTCACGCGTTGGACACCCTTTGTAACAGTACCTGGCTTTCGACATCTACTGTAAGTATCCCAGGAAAACGATTCCCTTGTCAGTCAATGGACTGCCATCGATAAGCTAAATGTGCAGCATTAGTCACACAGCAGCCATCCCTCAGTGTCATTAGCCAAGAATCAATGTAGGTCACAGATCAATGTAGAGCTCCGGCTTGTATGTCATTTTTAAATGGATTATCATTGCAAAAATGTTTAGTGGATGTGCGTGTGTGTGTGTGTGTGTGTGTGTGTGTGTGTGTGTGTGTGTGTGTGTGTGTGTGTGTGTGTGTGTGTGTGTGTGTGTGTGTGTGTGTGTGTGTGTGTGTGTGTGTGTGCGCGCGCACACGTGTTTTTGCGAACGCGGGAGGAGGCGCGGCGAAGCCGCGCCTCCGACCAAGTGGAGCTTACTATGTAACCCTGCTCGGGTTGTGTCTCTGTATCTCTGTCTGTATCTCTGTGTGCACTGCCTGTGTGCAGCTCCTCTGAGATAAGTAAATGTCCAATTTAGACGTACCATACATCAAATGAAAGGTCTTTGAAAACTGAACACACCTGTCAAGGTTGCGTTTAAGCCCGCCCCTTCCCCCGGAAGCCACGCCCCGGAGAAGGCTCCTAAAAACTCCCCATTGAAACCCCATGTTAAATGAAAAGTGCCCGAATCGCTCCCAAACTTTTTCTACCCCCCCTAAGTGGGGGTCTACGAACAAATACATCGGGCTCGGATTTTGGCTCCGCCCCCCGGAAGTGGGTGAAACAGGCACTTCAAACACTTTGTTGAATTGTTCAAAAACATTCCAAGTTTTTTTTTTGTGAATTTGTATTTTTCTAAGATGCTCCTTTTAACACAGATTTTTTTGGAAAAAAAAAAAAAAAATTTATTGGTTACTTTTTTTTAAAATATTTTTTTTCATTCTTTTTTTTCTTTTTTTGCGTTCGCTTACCGCGTTCGCGCGTCTTACTTGTTCATTAGAGAATGTTGATAGTGTACGTGTGTGTTTGTGTATATTGTACCTTTTTCAAGATTTTAATTTTTTATTGCAAATATAGACTAGTCATCCATCGTACAACAAAGTATATACTGTAGGTCTTACAACAAAGTATATACTGTAGGGCTTAAGCGGTAAAAGGTTATGTTTGAGTGTTTGTGCGTGCTGTTGAGGCACCAAGACGATTGTGTGTGTGAGCATGTGTACAGTATGCTTGTGTGTGAGTGCTTGCAAACATTTACATTTTTACCAATACGTCTTGTATACATCCGACTATAAATGTGCAAAATATCTGCGTGTGTGTGTGTGTGTGTGCATCTGTAGATCGCGTATCGTGAGAAATGTCTGACCGATCGACTTCAAACAGAGGGAGTGCCGTGCTCGTTGTCAGGTCGGTCAGATACGGGTTGTCCAAAGTGGAGTAGTAGTAGTAGACATCATTTTCATGTGTGTGAGCAGTAGGACTGGGCGATGTGACTTCAAATCAATATCACGATTATATAACACTATTACGATTAATGAGTGATTATACAAAAAAGCGAAGATAGTACAAGCTCACAACGCATCGCGATGCGACTCGTTGTGACCTTGTAGATCAGCAATTTTCGTTATTTCTGTACGCCACCATTGCACAACAAAGTATTAGGGTTAAGTGGTTAATCAGACTAATCGGTGTACTTGATGATAAAAAATCGATTTAATTTGTGCTCAAACAATAAAAAAGATATATTTATTAAAAAACCTGCTTCTCAATTATTCGATTAACCTACATGAACAAGATTGTCGGATATTGGTTCTAAATGTGGGTTTTGATATATTTTGGGTTGATTGCCCAGCCCTGGTGTGCAGACATGACTTTGTACTGTTCCGTCTGTGGCAGCCACCTGCACCTCCGTTTTTAACCGAGACTTGACAGACCCACCGCTAGCACAGGCAGCAGAGCAACCCGTCTGCCTTCAACTCGCGACATCAAAATGATGTCATCACGGCCTCCGCAACTTGGTGCATCGGGAGGCCAGGGGAGGTCTTGCATGGCTGTAAAATGGAACCAACAACACAGATGGTGTTGCAGTTACAGCCCTCCGTAAACATTTAGCTGAATGATCAGGCTGAACGTTTGACCCCCACACACCCCCACACGCCCCCACACACATACACACACACCCCCACACACACCCCCACACACCCCCACAAACACACCCCCACACACACACACACACACACACACACACACACCCACACACACACACACACACACACACACACACACACACACACAATTCAATTCAATTCAAAGGGCTTTATTGGCATGAGAAAACATACGTTTACATTGCCAAAGCAGAAAGCACAATACAACAATACAGCAATACAATCAAAACAAAAAATATGTACATTTGAAAGTCAGAATCTTCAATAGATCAATTTCTATGTACCAAGATCACTGGGTGCAGGTATAGCGCAGGAATATACACAATGATTAGTCTTTAGGGTGGTTGTGTTCCGTTTGATATCCTTCTCCTATCACAGCATCTCACGAATCTTGCTGCTGTGTTTGCACATTGTTGTACTTCGCCTTGCAGATATGGGAGTTTTTTGTCATTGGTCATGTTTTCAAAATCTCCGTGTGTGGTTGTAATCTGTGGGAAGTATGTGTCTCTGATGTCTTGGTACAATGGACACACACCCACACACACCCCCACACACCCCCACACACACACCCCCACACACACACCTCTCCCCCCTCCCCCCCCACACACACACACACACACACACACACACACACACACACACACACACACACACACACACACACACACACACACACACACACACACACACACACACACACACACACTCACACTCTTTTGGGTGGCTTGGAGTTAGTTTTTTGATTGGCCGGATAGATTTCCTCTGCTTTCACCATCCCAGTACTGGAGTTGTTACTCACACGGCTATCAGCCAGTTTCAAAGAGGCATTCTGAACATGGCTTAGAGAGACAGCTCACGCTTGTTAAGCTAGCCGAGACCACTAACCAAACTTTTCCTCTCTCTCTCCCTTCTTCTTCAGCCCTGAAGGGCTGTCGTAGGATGGGCCATGTGTCAAACATCCAACTCTTACCCCTGTTGGACCCAAGGCCAGCTGAAGGCTTTGGACTAATGCCTCCCCCGTGAGCCCTTTGTAATGGCCATCGATAAAGCCTTAATGTAGTCTGCCTACAGCTGCCACAGTCAGATCACACAAAGCAACCGCTCCCAGCCTGACTACTACAGCTGACTGACTGACAGAGGGAGAGGGGGAGATGAGTGGAGACACAATAACTAGAAGGGAAAAAGAAAGAGAGATAGGGTGGGGGTGGGGGGGGGGGGGCTCAGAGTGGTAGATAGAAGAATATACGCATCGTCGCTGTCAGGCAGAAACCATAAATAGATAGATAGATGCTTTGTTTGTCCTTGCGGAAATTCTTTTTGCACCATGCAGCCATCAGGACACAAACATCACAACACACAATACATAATACATAGACAGATCACACAATTCATTGACAACATGATAGAATAGGCTGCCATGCAGTCATAGTTCGAGAGGCATCACATATCCAGTGGTGTAAAGTAACTAAGTACATTTACTCAAGTACTGTACTTAAGTAAAATTTTGAGGTAGGGTCCAGGGGGTCCCCCAGCAAAAGTAGTTAATATAGCATCACCAACATTTTAACCACTTTATCATATACAGTATGTTGGCTATTCAAAAATATCAAAAATGTTTGGAAAATTGTGATTTATTTTTTACATAAATCTTCTCTTCTGGGGGTCCCGACACAAAACCTTTTCAGATGGGGGTCCGCGGCCAAATACATATTAATTTAGGGGTCCTTTGCACACATGTTATACACTACTGTTGCACTATACTGTCATACGACTAAGTATACAATTAGTGCATTCATTAAAGAAAGAACATGACAGAATTACATGAAATATGGAGTTACAAGTTTTCTGCCCAACAGTGACTATAGATGGGTGGAGATGCAGAGAGGAAATAACTTGGCGGTAGATGATAGACAGACGGAGAGAGAGAGCGAAAGAAGAGATGGGGAGAATAACTTGAGAACAGAGAGGAGCGAGCTATAGATAACCAGAGGCATTAGTCTCTCGCTCGTGAATTTGATTTGATTTTTTTATTAGGATATCTTTTAGCCCAACAGAGCAATTTTTCCTGAGAGTCCTCAAACATAACACAGAGGAGCAGTATTATTGTGCTGTGCTGGGGCAGGCGCGGTGCTTTGTGTGTGTGTGTGTGTGTGTGTGTGTGTGTGTGTGTGTGTGTGTGTGTGTGTCAGAGGTGGAGGCGAGGAGCAGAATCTAGGGATGATCCAGCGATAGGGGACAGGACAAGTTGCCACGGCAACCTCGGGTCCCGATTTCCCCTGACTGGCTCGAGCCGGCATATAGAGACTGACACACACACACACACACACACACACACACACACACACACACACACACACACACACACACACACACACACACGCACACAGAGTAAGAGAAAGAGAGCGGGAGGTTGAAAGAGAGAGGTTGAAAGAGAGATAGACTGAGAGAGGTTGTACGATAGAGACGGAGAGATTGAAAGAGCGAGAAAGAGAGAGATGCGATGGAGGGATTGAGAGAGATTGAAAGAGAGACAAAGACACATTGAGGGATGGAGGTATTGAAAGAAAAATGGGGAGAGAGAAAGAATGAGGGAGATGTAGAAACAGGAAATTGATTGATTGAAAATTGATAGATTCGTAGAAAGACAAAGTAAGAGAGAGCGGGAGAGAGTGATTGAAAGAAAGACATTGGGAGAGACTGAAAGAGAACATTTTAAAGGGGAATGGAAAATTGATTTGGTCGAACAAACGCGAGAGAAAGAGAGAGAGATTGAGAGAGAGTAACGGTGGAGAAAGAGAGACTAAAGCCTGATTCATATTAGTCGTATATGAAAGTGCCACATGCCCAAAATAGCCAATCTACAAGATCACAAAGCGTCGCAGATGACGCATTGTGAGCTTGTAGATTGGCTGTTTTCGGCGCTCAACACCGTAGTACGATGGAGCATGAATTAAGCCCAAGTGGGGGGGGGGGAGGAGATGTGTGTGCATGGAGTGTAGGAAGCTGCTGCTGCCAGAGGTCTTGACAACAGTACAGTAATGAAACCAGAAGATGGGAGAGATTTGACAGCACTGTCTCCAGAGACTGCCCTGCTAATAGCCACAACCCACTGGAACCATCAGCACTGTATGCACGCTCACCACTGCACGCACACACGCACGCACGCACTTGTGCACGTTCACAAACAGACGCACATACAAGAATAATGCAAGGACGCACGCAGTGGATTTATTTTTGTTGGCACATAGTATGTATGCAAACACGGATTAATATGTACACGAGGATGCATTTATGATGTGTGTGTGTGTGTGTGTGTGTGTGTGTGTGTGTGTGTGTGTGTGTGTGTGTGTGTGTGTGTGTGTGTGTGTGTGTGTGTGTGTGTGTGTGTGTGTGTGTGTGTGTGTGTGTGTGTGTGTGTGTGTGTGTGTGTGTGTGTGTGTGTGAGTGAGACTGTGTGAGACTGTGTGTGTCATGCCTAAACAAACATGTTCTGTAACATTATACAGTATATGATATAACCTTTATATTTTGGACGTGGTCAATATGATACAGGCATATCCACACTGGAAATGTGCTTTGGAAACGCACATGCACATTAGTCTTCTTCGGTAACTGACAACAGACTGTGAATTGGTGGTTATCTTCATAGTAGCCCACGCAAGGGACTGTTATCTCTTAGCTGCAAGACTTAGAGTACAGACATACCGAGACAAAAGTATCAGCATGCACCAGTTTTATCAGTTTGAGATTTGTAGTGGGAGTCGTACTGTGTCAAATAAAGGCAGCTAAAAAACAACACATTTTTTAAACCAAATCCACTATACCTAGTTTGATTTGACTCTATAGGCTAATTCAGACTGCTGCAATTTTTCTCCACAACGCTCTATCTAAGGCCTTGCATCCACGACAAGTAGAAATTGGTCTTAAAACGGTTCATTTTCAGTTTCGCAATGCTTTGGTCTGACTCGGAACTAGACTTAATAATGAAAAGATCAGTGGGCTTTAACACAGAAGTGTTTAAGCAGTAACGGACCACTAACAATCCTTAATCCTAATTATAAACAAGTGTGCTACACTTGGCGGCATAACCGAGTACTCAGACAGCTGGCATCAATATTGTAACAAAAGGAAAAACACTACAAATGCTCTCCCTCAAAGAGCAACAGAAAAGGTCCATTCACACCATTTATACCAGCAGGCCAACCTCAAGAGCACCATATAACACCATAGGATGTGAGCATTCTGCAGCCTGCCAGGGATTGGGGAATGGAAGTGGACCTAAAAAAAAAGCTTGTGTTTCCCCCAGAAATAACCCATGGTCCTGTGGTCCACAACAGCAAAGCTGGCATATGTTGTGGAACTGACAGACAGTACCATGGGAAGATGGGATTGAAGAAGCCTATGGAAAAAAAAGTATTATGGCATCAGAAGCATCCCAGAATGGCTGAAGACCATCATATTCCCTGAGGTGGGATGCAGGGGATTTGTTGCAACATCTACAACAAGTCTGTTGAAGAAAATGGGGGTGAGGGGGGTCGCTCCCTCCCTCCAACAGGCAATCAAGTCCACGTCAAATGCTGCCGAAGAAAGCAGCAACTGGCTGTGGATTAAAAGAAAAGGCAGCAACTGGGCAGCAAGATAAAGACATTTGGTATGCAGGGGGGAAAGGACACCCCTGCCTAGAGCTGTCACGATCATGATATTTCACTTCACAGAATGAGAATAAGAATCAGAATCAACGTTCAATCAATGTTATCAATTTTGTTGTCACATCACGTTCACATGTTTTACACGTTTACTTGACGATTAATTGTCATATGTTCAATGTTCTAATGTGCCAAAAACACAAATCAATCATTAATCTTGTAATTGTGGCTTTCACAATAGCAATAATAAAAAAAAGACGGCACCACAACAACGATGCTGAAAGATTATCAAGACTTTCCACATTATCTATACCGTTGCTGGGTGTTGAGGTGCATTCACATCGGGCCAGACATGACATGTATGTTATTTTGAGCGACGTCATTCTATATTAAATGTGATGGGACTCATGGGAGGTGGGTGGTCTTGATGCATCAGAAGTCAAGTCTGTTTGTGCTCACCCGTTTGACAGAGAAGCTTGCATCTTACAGCACAAAAAGAAGCCAATCTTACACAGGGAAGACATCCTTGCACATTTTAACCACACCGGGTGGTCTAGACGAGCAGTGGTACTCAACCTATGGGTGACAATTTGGTGACAATTTAAGGACTTTTAAGACCTTATCAATACCTAAAAAAAAAGAAGAAGAAAAAAGACTGGTCAAACATTGGCCAAATTGTCAAATAATATAAGAAAGAGGCAGATATTGTGAAAATAGTCAATGTACAAACGCCTCGCAACACGAGGTGTTGTGAGCTTGTAGATCGGATATTTTGGAACCGAGTCAAACTAAATGCCTCAACTCCTACAATTCCAAATGCTTGTCAGGGTGGGGGGTCCCCAGTTCAAATACGATTATTTTTGGGGGTCGCAGCCTGAAAAGGTTGAGAATCACTGGTCTAGAGGAGTAATATTGACTCCATAGACAAATGGAAAACAGAAAAAGTAACAATTATTGCTTTGCCCCTTTAAAAAAACAAAAAACGAATCCATGGCACACAAAATATGAAAAGCCTTTATTGATGCACAACTTGGCAAAGTTCAAAAACGCATGCTGACCAATACGCTTCAGCTGAAACACGCCTTCATCAGGGTACACAGGTCATAACAGTAAGCACTATCAACTGTGTCAATAAAGGCTTTTATTTTGTATTTTTCTATGTTACTATTCTACAAAGGAAAGGAACTTAAACCATGCACCCTTCCCAAAGAGCACCTGAGTCATGTTTTACATGACTGTGAGCCCACACAAAAAGCTGTGGTTGGAAAAAAGTGAACATGGCAACAAGCAAGGCTGGATGAAAGACCGATGAAAGACACATCAAGCTGACTTCCTTGTCCAACAGTGCCATGAGCTCAGAACTGGCAGACACCAGGGGGGACCCTGGTACACCCATCTAACAGTCTGAAGAAGTCCGATCAGAATCGGTCTTTATGGAAGATTTGCAGCCAAAAAGCCATTCATCAGAAAGATGGCAGCAGGTGCCAGCTGCTCTGTCTGGTCTGAGGAATCAACATTTGAAATATTTGGCTCTAAAAAGGCAGTTTGTTTTGCGGAAGGGCTGGAGAGTCCTACACGGATCATTGTCTGCATCAGGCAGCGTGAAGAATTGTTGAGGTTGCTTCCTTGCTGCGTTTCTACAAATTAATTTTGACTGTGGAAGGTTCCAAGATATTTGGAACAATCTACCTGCTGGGTACTTTGAAAACTGTGCACAAGTGTACCAACATGTAGTAGAATAGGGACTGTTAGCCGCTAGTGTAATACATTGTTAAGTTTACTAAATAATGGTCCTATTTAGAGAAAATTGGATGGTAAAGCAGGGTATGCTTTGTGGCTACATTGCAATTGAGAAGTCGCCACCATATATATAAGTATCCAACATGGTGACAGTCAATTTGCAGAGGCTTCTGCACATTTCCACCACTTGCTGCCAAAGGAAACATCATTAAGGTCACTGGTCACTTCTAGCCACCCCGCTCATGTTCTGTTATCCGTCTAAAAACACTTCCTGAGCATCAAATCACACACCGCCCGTCTCAGTAACAATTTCTTTCCACAGGCAGTCGGCAGGTTGCTGAACAGCTGACGCACTTATGTATGCACCTCACATTGTTATTGAATGGTATGTAATATTATTCTGTACTGTATATTGTGTATAATGTATACATATGAGTGCATTGTGCACACAGCCTATGTAGGTCTGCACTGTGCAGTGTTTTCCTTTGTTAAGGCAGAGAGAGAGACGGATCATGTACTGTATGCCATTGACAGATCTGACAACAAAGCTGAATTGAACTGAACAAAGGATGGCCACCAAATATTGATTTGACGTAGTTTTTTTTCTGGTTGCGGCACTTTATATGTTACTGTAATTGATAAATAAAACATATTCTTGACATAATTCTTTTTAAATCCTCCTCACAGACAATACATCTGCACAGTACTGTATATGTTGCGCTTCAGAAAATATCTGTGAAAGATTATTTAAAAGAAACAGCATGTGCTGGATGCGGTTCTGTCGCAGAGTATGTATATACTCTATTAATGGCCAGTTGACAAAAAAGGACAAGGGATTACCAGGGATGAAATAATTCCGCATGTAAACTATATCTAAAAATAAACTCGGCCCGGCGTGAGAAACCACTGACGCTAATCGCAACGGATGCAAACATCTAATTTATTTGCTCGCCTACTATATCGTACGGCCAGCGACATACACAGATCTAATGGTGAGCTTTATTGTGTTTGTGCTACTGAAATGCAGGGGCAGACTATAGACTTCTGGATGAGATTAATGCTCTCCCATTTCCATCAGCTTTTTTTTTTTTAGAGGTGGTGTTTTTCCCCTTTCATATTTTTAGACGTTCCAGTATGGTAATGTGGCGTCAAACTCGTCAGCACTTTGAACAGTGGTTCTGGAACGCTGCCCGTATAATGTTGCCGGTTCAATTCACGGTCAGAGGAGCTGTGTTTGCATGTGATGCCCATCTGCACTCCGTCCTGGTTTTCTTGTCTCTCCCTGCGGTCTTATCCAAATAATTAACGCAATTTTTTTATAAAAGAAACAAGCTCCCTCCTTGAACTAATTTCAGTGAAATTAGGCAGTGATAGCACACAGTAAATTATAATTTGGTTAAGGGAAACTGTAGATAGAAATGGAAAGAGTAAGACTGGGAACCGGGTGATAAACTGACTCATTTTATTAATTATTTATTTTCTTTATTTCACATTACAGATAGGTCAGTGTAGAGAGACAGGTAACCAAGGGCAGAGAGAGGGGAGAATCATGCAAGACAAGATGGGGTCAGATTCGATCCCAGGTCCTCCTCACACTCACAAAGAGCATAATAGTCTCTGGTTGGGCCACCAAACACCCCATGGATTAGTTTTCTAGTCGTAAAGTCGTAAACCAGTTAACAAGTAAACAGCTTGACCAGTAATTATCAGGAGAATTATAGGCCAACTGGTTATACGATGGAACCTGCTGTGTCTAATTTTGATGTCTTGTTGGGTGTCCAAAACACACTGTAATTGACATATAACGTGTGTTTTTCATTCAATAAAATGTATACATTTTATGTTAATACCTGACAATGAGGGACTTTTTCAAAAGAGTGATCATTCCAGTATTCGTCCTTTAACTTTTAAACATGTCGCAATTGCCAACAGATGTAATTTACGGCAAAGTATCCAGCTGTTCTCTTTAATACACAATGTTGTCACCATCTGTAACGGTAGTCGGAGATTTATTCATTTGCTGAAATGAACGTGGAGTTTGTTACCTTCTGGTGCTTATTAGTGTAAAACTTGGCAAGAGTGTCAATTGACAACTTTCCCCAAAAAATGACACTTCTGGTGGCCAGAGATGGTGTAATGACAAGGTGTGTGTGCGGGGGGGGGGGTGTCGCTAGAGGCACACTTAACCCCTGCAGGCCTATGAACGAATCCCACCGGAGCCTTCTGTCCTGAGCCTCAGCTGTGCTGTCTTCCTCTCTGCTTGCCTATTGTCTGTCTCAACAGTGGGAACATGAAATGCCCAGAATAGGAGGGATAGGGGTGCAGTGCGCTAGGGTTAAAGTGGTTAAGAAAATGGAAACAATAGTTGTAATAGGAATATATTATTATAATTATTTAATTAATTAATTAATTAATTAATTAATTAATTAATCATTGTCATGCAACCACAGGCAACCCATTGCTGGTTGCACACAGGGTTCAGTGCCTTGCTCAAGGGCTCAGTGATTAGGAAGACTGTGAACCAGCTTCCAAAGGCACTCCATTACCGCGGGTCAATAGAGGATTGGTATTAATGAGGCCTCCGGTTATTAACCCTCTTTTTAACCCGCATTCACCTAGGAAACCAGGAAAGATCTGCTGAGTGAGCAGCCACTCATAAAGGTTATGACCACTCCCACCTGGGAGCTGCCCACTGACCACCGTAGGCTTTTATTAGACACTGGATCAATGTGATGAGATAGCACTGTAAGGGGCTGGGTCCACCAAGGCGTTTCTTTTCCTGGGCAGATGGCGTAGATCACTGATTCTTCCCAACCTGCAGGCTGGGGCCCACTCTCCATAATTTACCAGCCAAAGAGGAAATCCACATGCCCCTAGCGGTTGGTGGGTGCTACTTTTGTCCATAGGAGCTTTTCTAAATAGAAATACTAATCTAAACCCATTCAAGTACAAAACAGTTTCTCTTGTTACAGGAAGTGTGTGTGTGTGTGTGGGTGTGGGTCTGTCTGTGATTGGCAGAAGGAAGGGTTGAACGAAGTGCTAATTGGTCTTCACCTGTGGGCTGGCTGTTGGCTTTCTGGAAGTCAACTAATCACAAAACATGGTTTTGTGATTAGTTGACACTGTTTTCCAACCTACAAGAGAATATGGGGAATATTGCCAGGGAAAGACAATGTCAAAATGTGGCTGGCTGCGCTGGGGGGTAAGCGGACGGTTTGGCATGGGAGCTGAACCACACTCATCCCAAACACCAGGCTGCTACAGAACAATTGAGTGTAAAAATGGGCCTACAATAAAAAAGAATATGGGTCCCTTTGTTTTTTACATTGAGGATTTAGCTGTCTGTGTGAGATGTGTTCGTTCATCTTTGTACATTACATACAGTCTGGGTGCCATAGTGAATCCCTAGCCTAGGATGTAATGAATGAGGTAGCTGCCGGTAGCAATTGTTAGCTGAGTCATTGACTCACAGGCACATGGAATTTTCCTAATCCCACAAGGGTTTTGTTTTCTATGCAGATACCTCTGTCTGTCTGTCTCTCTGTGTCTCTCTCTCTCTCTCTCTGTGTGTGTCTCTCTCTCTCTCTCTCTCTCGTTCTCTCTCTCTCCCCCTCTCCCTCTCTCTCTCACACTCTCTCACAGTGACAAGACACAATCCCTGACTTTTGACTTGTTCCACAGTGACACCCAGAATGAACCCTTGGAGTGAAGAGGGCGTGTTGGGGTGTTTGGTCTGCAGCATGACACCTCCCACTGTCTATACGAGCTGTCCACTTAACGCCTGTGAGCCGCGACCGTGTCGGTGACAGAAGACAAAGCCGCGGGTTCACAGTGGCGCGGCGGCCGTATCTCGGGGTGACGCGGGGGCTATCGTCACCGCGGCAACACCCCGACTCCGGTGCGTCGTTCCCACGGAGCGCGCCCGGCCAAAACAGCACAGCCTCTCTCAAGATAGGAGGCAGCAGACAAGAAAAGGTGAGACTTTTATCAGGAGCTAGGGTGCTTTGGAAAAAAAGTCTGGGGACAAAAGGTGGGTGTATAGTGACTAGTGAAAACAGTGAGAAAACATTAGCCTTAACCACTGTGCCTCCAGCATAAGCCCTGCCCCTCCCTTCCCTAGCAATCTCAGTTCAGTTTTTACCCTTCTTGTCCATGACTGCCTTTCTTTTGTTCTCTTTCTGCCCCACCCATCCTTTAACCACTTTCAACCTGATGTCCCTATTTTGGGCATGTCATTATAGATGAACATTAAAACATTATCGAAAATGTCTAAAAGAATAAATATCTAGGGTAAATCGGCCATCTATAAGCTTATAACGCAATGCAATGCGCTGTTGTGAGCTTGTAGATGTGATATTTTTGCTGCACAACACCATCGCGTATAAAATAGGGCTTAAGTGGTTAATTGCCCGCTATCATTGGCCTGTGATCTGTTAGATTAGGAAGTCATCTACCTGGCTCCCTGCCGCAGCTGTGATTGACAGCCAAATATAACTAACTAGCTCAAGCGGTGATGAAGAGGGGGGGAGGGGCAGAAGAGGGTCTTTTCTGGGGGCGCAAGCAGCCATTTGCCCCGAAATGATCCCTGGATTAGGGGCCCAGGCCGGGCTTTCCCATCGAAATTGCTCCACAGACCAAGCAGATTAAGCTAAACGAGGAAAAAATGAATGGATGGAGTGCGTCGATGGAGCCGGGTTTAAGAGAGGATATAACTCCTTCACAAAGCAATCCATGCTGGCACCAGTGGTGTGGATAGAAGCTGAATAAAGGGTGCTTTTTGTTTTTTGTTTTTGACAAAGGAATGTGATAAAAGTGCCATATTTTCCTGGTGGTTGTGATGGCTGTCAATATTATCATCATCATTATTCTCAGCAGGATTGTTAGTCTTACGCTTTCTATTGGCATCGTAAATCCGATTCCAATAACGTCATTACCGTGATAATTATCATCACTATCATCATCATTACCATCTTTGTTTTCATCACCAATCTTCATCATGTCGATACAATTGTGTATTGTATCATGTTGTGACCCTGATGCAAGCTGAGCCCTGGATGAGGTCACTGGAAGTGACAAAAGTCAATGCTCGGGCTCAGGGGGGGTGTCGGACATATCATCTGGTCCCTAATTCTTTATCCTCTCTGCCTCTCGCCTTCTCACTTTTATGCGCTTTTACATTCTCCAGCTTTCTCTCTATCTCATGCGAGTGTGTCCATGAGCACATCATGTATTTGCACGTGTACACACTAGAGTCAGACCGAGATATAACAGTTTGGTTTATACTGTATGTCGGCCATTATTATTTTTTTTTGATGACTTCAGCATCACCGATCCCTATTTTCGGTATGTCATTATAGGAGATAATTTACAACGTTTTTCAAAAACAAACAAAAATTTCCACTCTACAAGCTCATAACGCGTTGCGGCATGGCACGTTGTGAGCTTATAGATTGGCAATTTTTTAACATAGTTAAATGTTCACAAATGTAAACTTCTATAACATTTTTCCAAATTCATGTGACAATTTTGCACTTATTGACAAAACGTTGTCAAAACATCAGAATGTGGTGATCTAGGACTTGCCAAAATCGGGATCTCCATCAACCCCAAAAATCTGGGATCTGTTGGGCTGGGGCCCACTGGTGGGCTGTGAGTGTATTGCAAGTGTGGAACACAATCGATTGATTGATTGATCAACGTGGCCCACCCATCTGACCACTTAACCACTTAAACCCCATATGGTTGACCGTAGTCCCTAAGGGCTCTATACCAGTGTCTTTTCTGTTTTTGGGAAAGCTTAAGCTGAAAATAGCCGGTCGTCGTTGTGAGCTTGTGGTTAACTGATCCTAACCACCCATTTGACCAGCCTATCGGCTGCCGTGCTAAGTCAGATGTGTGGGCCGCGAACACTTGCCCTTGGACACTTGGGCCCTGATCCAGAAAAGGTTGAGAACCACTGCTCTAGCACACACACACACACACACACACACACACACACACACACACACACACACACACACACACACACACACACACACACACACACACACACACACACACAGAGAGAGAATCATCAGTCCAGTGTCCTCAGAAAGCCACTGTCCACTCTACTGTCTGCGTTCATGAATGAATGAGTTGGCGGTGAGTAGATTAAGGCAGTGCTGGGTTTATTTAATGAATGCAGCACAGTCTAACGCACACTGCAGCTGCTCTCATGGGCCAGGGTCAAGAGAAACTGTCTCACTGTAATACAGATTTTCAGTGGTGGCCAGTAACTGAGTACATTAACTTTTTAGTATCTGTATTTTTTGATAGTTATGACTTTCACACTCCACCACATTTCAAAGACAAATATTGTACTTTTGACTCCACTACATTTGTAGGAAACCACTTAAGCCCTATTTGAAATATAGTGAAAATAGCTGATCTACAAGCTCACAACACATCGCCATGAAAAATTATGGAAAATCTTCAAATTTTTGGACATTACATTTTAATACAGCAATACATTGACACTAAAAAGCAAATGCACTTTTGAATACTTAAAGGGATAGTTCACCCAAAAAGAATATTTTTTTCTATCGATTAGTCACCTCATTGAGACTTGAATTCGTGGATACCAGCGGACCGGTCGGCAGCGGTTCTCTCCTACCAGAACCGCTGCCGGTCATCAAATGATTGGCTTAGGAATGCGACAAAAACAAAAAAGATATCCATGAATTCAAGTCTCCATGGGATGACTAATCGATAGAAAAAAACTCATTTTGGGGGTGAACTATCCCTTTAAGTATAAATAATTAAGTATTTTTAGAAGAAAGTACTCCAGTACTTTAATTCAAGTACAAAACTTTCACTTGTAGTTGAGTAATATTTGACCAGGAGTGAAAAAATGGTCGCCATCTTGGATTTTTGAGTGACCAGCGCCTTTTTCCATAAGAGTGGCAAAATGTCATGCTTGCATCACAAAGTGAACGATTATGTAATTAATCTGCTGCACTGTTTTGACTTGAGTAATGGACTTGAGTACTTTGCCCAACACTGCAGTAATACAACCGCCAAGGGAAATCACAGAGGTTGATGGCGCTGGGTCATATAATTAACTGCGTTGCTACCTCATTCTTAAACTACACAGTAAGACCCTGTAAGGTCTTGACCGTTGCTCCACATCCTAGGTCATGTGGGCTCGAAGGAGGCCATTTATAATGATGTTTTATAATGTGTTTTTGTTTCTTGTAATGATGTTTTTGTTATCGATCTCACCATTTGTTTTACGATACAGCTCTTTTAACATTGCAGGCAGTGAAAGCCTTGTACTTGTAGTTTCCTCGCCATTATGTAACCGTGATCTCCGACCTTCACTCCCTCTGATCTGACTTTCCCATCTGCGCCGGGGTTCACCTTGATGACTCGGCCGATGGACCAGAGCGCACCAGGCAGTTGAGGGTCGGCCAACATGACCACGGTGACCATGGTGAGGTTATCTGTCGACTTCGGACGTGGTTGCAGGCTTGGCAGGTAGTACGTGACAAACGCAGACCAGAAGTAGTCGTTCAGGATCTGGCTCTGCTTCCAACGTCAATAACATAATTTCAGCACAACGTTTTCTACATTTAAACTAAAGTTCATTGTAGTACAAAAAACTGATTTACAGACTTTTTCTGACAATGCATTGTATTACTTTTGCATTGTGTGGGGTTACAGCTTTACATAAAAAGCATTCATGCTTGTCCAACCTCGCTTGCTGCTTCACTGTCTCACATTAAAGACTGGATTCTGGATGTGTGTGCCACAGTGGTGTGTGACCAGTCAGTCCGTCACAATCACAGGTTTTGCTATTAGTCCATCTAATTAGCTTTGGCCCCATCGGCATAACTGTATAATACTGACGGATTGTCCTCTCTCCAATACGTCATAATAATGAATGGCAATGATCCCATGGGGCGAAGCCCTAATAACTCAAATGCTGACTCAACCCCAATTATAAAGAGGCTGTTTCAGCCCTCTCTCTCTCTCTTTCTCTCTCTCTCGCTTTGTACAATTTTAGAACACTTTTTGACTGCAGAATCCAGACACAGGCTGAATTTCACCCGTGCCCTTCCAGCATCCATGTCCTTCCATCTCATGAACAATCGTGGCTCAAGACCAACTGTGAGGCGCAACCCATTCCACCGCTATCTCTCCCGTCGCTGGCTTCTGTGACTCCTCCAGTGTTAAAGCGCTAAGTGGAGGTTGCCAATTACAGGGTCGGGGAGCACAGCCAACTGAGCCAAGCAAAGTCACCTCTGACCAACGGAGTTGAGGGGAAAAGCTCCTCGCTTCAGACAATATTTCCCAGGAGGTGAGAGTCATGCGGTGTATCAAAATGTTAACTATGATAATCAGGTCTCACTTGGGGGAATAAATCCGGACTAATTATCTTAGTCAAATATTTATCTCTGAATCTTCAACAATCCTCTGATCCCACTTTGGAGCCTTGTTGTGCGGTATCGCTACGCCTGATATCCCCCATCACATTTGGTTAATTTCCAATTTGGTATTCATTCTCTTTTAACAGCACCTATGGGGTAAAAACTAATTTCCTCTTTGCTCCGTGATTCATAAAGGTGGTCTGTTACATGCTGTCTCATGAAGCTAAATAATCAGATAAGTGCTTTTAGAGCCAGATAGAGCCTGGGTGAACCCATCTGTGTATTTATGGGTGTCTATATTAACAATTATTGCATTGCGGAACACAATCGTTGAAGCAAGACACAGACTGAGGTATCGAGGTATTTATGCCACAGTCAGCCTATACATAGTCTCGCGTTGCCAGATGTTCGGGGATCTCTGCCTACCGATAAGTCTGATAACGTCTAAATGCAAGGTAGTTGCTAGAACAGCGGTGAGAATGTTCGCCAACATACCTATGCCTACTGCTTTGAAAACCAACCATGTCACCGCCTCCATGTCAGGAGGCGGTGACATGTCACTGCCTCAATATGATGAACCACCAAGATTTTGGATTGTTCTGCAATGCACTTTTTAAAAACACTTGAAATGTTTCCCCCTCAGTTTTAGCAATGAAAGCTGGGAGATTGTCCTCAGTTTCCTGTTGAGCAAAGCCTTTAGAGACTGACTTTTGAGTCTAGTAGTCTAGGGTATCTATATAAAGCACTAATATTCACCAGATGATCTTCGTCCATCAAGTGCACACTGGTGCATTCTTTTGTGTGTGAGAGACTTGCATAATTCTGTCTTATCTTCCTGGAGTACTGTATTGTCCATAGCAGGCTACACCTTGCACTCTTCCTTTGTGTTGCATGTGACACCTACAGTCCTTGCACCTCAAGCTTACATTCATGAGTCACATGTAGTTATGTCCGTACAATCTCAA
Organism: Gymnoscopelus braueri; assembly: GCF_963280865.1. Taxonomy (NCBI): domain Eukaryota; kingdom Metazoa; phylum Chordata; class Actinopteri; order Myctophiformes; family Myctophidae; genus Gymnoscopelus; species Gymnoscopelus braueri. Next base: position 27,971,371 of record NC_137626.1, on the reverse strand, counting down.
TTTAAAACTTACACTTGCTGTACATTTTTTGTACTTGGTGCTTTGACAGCTTTGAGAGCCATACTCTTAACAATTGACTGTACGTCAGTGGTTTTCAACCTTTTTCATGCCAAGGACCCCCAAATGAATATGTATTTGGCCGCGGACCCCCATCTGAAAAGGTTTTGTGCCAGGGACCCCAGAAGAGAAGATTTATGTTAAAACAAATCTAAATGATTAAAAATGTTCAAAAATAGCAGATATACATGCGTACGAAGTGACGCACTGTGAGCTTGTAGATCTGCTATTTTTTTATCGCCCACATATAAGTGGATAAAGTGGTTAAAATGGTTGTGATCCTGTATTAACTATACATTTGCTGGGGACCCCCTCAAGGACCACTGGTGGTCCCCGGACCACTGGTTGCTGTACATCTATTGGGTGCTATGGCACTTAGCGGGGGCGAGGCAGAGAGACCAGCCGTGATCATAATATGACCTAAACACAATTAATTAATGTTGTCACTCCCTCTAATGTGAATATGCCTCATGGGCAGGCCTACCCTTTATCCTAATACTGCTGCAGAGTCATGGAGCTGTGCGGGTCGCATCTGAGAAAATGAGCACTTAGATGGGACACAGGAGTATATTGTTTTCCATGGACACCAATATCACGGTATTAAATTCCATGCGGCTGATCAATAATGGCCCTGCTAATGCATGCAGGGTCAATTAAATTTGAGTTCAACAGGGGGAACGCCGCAAGCCGCAGGCATTACCTCATGTACGCCAAGAAGGCTGTGTGTGCGCAACAAAGCAAAACGTGTTGAATAAAGGCTGTAAAACAGGCTGAATCCTTCATTCATTCATTCATTTGCACCATGGGTCATCTGCTCTACTGCCCCACGTCTGTGGAATGCCCTCCCCGAACACCTGAGAGCACCACTGTCCACTGATGCTTTACAAAATAAATCTTAATTATTCTTTTTTTCTATGCCCTGATTTTACCTAGTTTTTTATTTTACCTTTTCGCCTAGTATGGTCCTATGTAATTTTTTTGGTTGCCTTTGCTGTTTTATGTCATGTTGTTAAACCCTGTAGCACTTTGAGGTTTGCAAAAATGTAAAGTGCATTATAAATCAAATGTATTATTATTATTATACATTCATTCATTCATTCATTCATTCGTTAATTCATTCAGTCATTCAATCATTGTGAAAAACCAAAGGTCATGAAGACATCTGTATGCCACATTTCCTATATAGGCAAGAAGTGAACTCATGCAAGTTTGAGACAGATGTTTCAATAGGCACAGCATGTACAGTCTGGGGGGGAGGGGGGCTTGAAAGTGGTAAATGAATTAAGGGGAACGAGGTTTGGGGGTAGAGGTTTAGAGAGCACAATAATGCAATCGCAATACATCACACGCACATAAAAATACCATTTCCATTAGAGGAGGAAATTCTCTCACAGGGAATATGATTGGTCCATTAGCCTTACAACACCTCTGAGATGCATATCTTTTCAGAGAAAGCAAAGTGCTGAAAACCTCCAAATCAAAGCCTAGTTGTTATAGTAGCCTTCTTATAGCATTGGTTCTCAAGGTGGGGTCCGGGGAACCCCAGGGGTCCTTGGGGGAGTTCCAAGGGGGTCCCAAGAAAAATTAACTTTTTTCATTTAGTTTTAATATTTTTGGAAAATGAAAAAAAAAATACAAAAAAAAAAAGAAGAGAAAAAAAAAGTAATCGAAAAAAACACGGCCCCTCGCGTATTAGGAGGGCAGGGTGAGTCACCAGAACCAAGGACGGGTGTTTTTGATGAATCTAACATGGTTAAAATGGAGTTTGAAGTTATATTGGGTTTGTATAGGAAAGGGGCGTGTCTGATAAAATGAATATCAAATATCTAAATACTGAATCAAGCAACTTAAAAACGGTCTGGGGGGCTCTCAAAAGCCTGAGTAGATGATAAAATTACCCAAAGTTTTTTTTAAAGTGAAATATCCCTTTAATGTATCACAATCATCTTAACCACTTATCCATTTATACGTTGGCTATTTTTTTTACACAAATCTTCTCTTCTGGGGGTCCCTGGCACAAACCATTTTCAGATGACGGGGGGTCCCCGGCTAAATACGCATTAATTTGGGGGTCCTTGACATGAAAAAGTTTTAGAACCACTTTTCTAATAGGAGAGAAGTTTGAGAGGACTATTTCAGCACCTCGGACAGTTCCCAATCCCCTTCTCTGTTGAATGTGTGAGTGAGTGTGTTGGCTTTCTTTCTATCGCAGAGACGGGCAGTGTCGCTCTGTCACATTCTATGCAAACGATAGGCGAGGGACAGATGGAAATTCACAGCAATCAAATACATTTAAATCCGGGCCATTCTATCCTAATATCGTCGCCGCGGGTTTTCCATTCATCACTCACGGGGTATAACGCGATACACTTGTTTTTGCCCTCGCGTCACCTTTCTTGGGTCTCTCTCTCTCAATCTCTCTATCTATCCCTCTCTTTTTCTCTCTCTACCTCCCTCCCTCTCTTTCCCTCCCTCCCTCCCTCTCTCCCCCCCCCCTCTCTCCCCTCGACACAGCCGCTGGCTTCAGAGAGCATCGGTCTTCCCATCACACAAACAATAGCCTCTCTCTCTCTCCCACACACACACACACACAGTCAGACATACACACACACGCACACGCACGCACCGCTTTCGAGGAGCCACGGGGGAAGCAGCAGCAGCAGCAGCACAACATCATCGATGTGTGTGAAATGTTTAAACTGCGGCTTATCAACTCATTTCGGCGAGGATCGCCGTGAGGAAGCCTGTGAGATGGACGCGTTGAAGTTGAAATAAGGAGCCGCTGAGTGGAGGTGGATCGAAGCAATACGAGGATGACTGACTAGTGACAAAGGAACAAAAAAAAGGGGAGCCCCCTCTGGCTTTGGCTTCTGTCACAACCACAACTTCACATAGCAGGCACCCGGGGGACTGGGCTCGCTATTTTCGGGGGGAACCAACCATGCCTGTTCGCAGGGGTCATGTCGCGCCACAAAACACCTTTTTGGGAATTATCATACGGAAATTCGAAGGACAAAGTGAGTAGCCTCGAACACACACAGCCGTTTCGTGATGCCCCGGTGCAGCGCCTTGCATTGTGCATGCTTTTGTTTTGGGTTGCGTTCTCAGAAGAAGCGCTGGCTGGATGCTGCTGTGCGCTGCAAAAACCCGGAGCGTTAATTTATATATATATATATATATATATATATATATATATATGTTTTCCTCTTACATGCTTTCTCTTTATTTGTTGTTATCCTCCGGGTTTTTTCCTCTTTATTTTTAAACCTATTCTGTGAAGCACATTGATTGAATTGCACTTGATGTATGAAACGTGCTATATAAATAAACGTTGATTGATTGATTGATTTAACTGTCACGCTCCAGATTTTTACTGTGTGACAGCAAAGCCAATTATTTTTGCTTATCAAACTAATTCTCAGGTAACTTTATAATGGGAAATAATACAGAGGGATAAGTATCTGTTATTACCATCTTATTTAATATTCTGGAGAAAAATGGTAGTGGTTAATTCCATTTTTTAAGGTCACAATAGGTTAATATCAAGGTACATAGCAAAATCCTCAGTGTTGATTCATCCATTTGTAACTCTGAGAGTTTTCAAATGTAACCAAATGGACCCTTCTGGGTCCATTTGGTTACATGTCTACACTCTCAGAGTTAAATTACACTGGAGATGTTACTGTGTAGGCTACATTATAGAAAGGCATGGCTGTTTTTACCCTGTGGTTTTGGGATGCCCCTTGTTAGTGGTCTACTGTCTGATAGCAATTGGAGCCTAGTTAATTAAATATAATTCTTGCACACCATTATGTCCACAACATGAAATAATCCAAACAAGGCTGCTTCAAAGCTATAATCCCCACAGTAATGATGCATTGTCATAGATCTCGCATAAGCAGTGCTGCATTACTCCACACCTTGCTGTTGGTCCATTGATTGAAAGGAAACAAGGCACCCATCTTTATTTGTGCAATACATCCATGACATTAAAAGGCACAACAGTTTTACCTTTGCCCATGCTTTCTCCACTGTTTGGGCGTATTCATTTTACTGCACCTTCGGCACAGAATGTACCATAATTAATCCTTAAACGTGAATGTGACTGGAGCCATTTATTGCATAAATTATAACAGTCCTGGCATGAAGCTTAATTTTGCCTTACTCAGCCAGATGCTTTGAACAGCTGCAGTCAAGAACATTTTTGGAGAGTAAACTTAATTCATCCATCTTTTTAGATTGAAGCGGATTATGCATGTTTGTCAAAAATCCATACTATACTGCAAGTGGCATCAGACACTTAAGTAATTTGTTATGAAATGCTATTTAGCAAATGTAATCTTTGGATTTGTTGATTTTGGTTACAGTATTTGCTCTGAGGTGATCTCTGCAATGACGTCCATTTGTCTGTCTTTGCATTACAGCACTGACCACACTATTGATTGGGAATCCTTATTTACAGGATACTGTCCTCATAAACAAATTGTTTCCATGCCAACACATCCACCTCTCCACTTACCAAGCCTCTTAACAGACCTCGTATTGAACTGTACTTCCCCGTGCTTGTCTTTGCAAACTGTTAATAAAGTATTCAATCAATTCAATCAATCAATTTTCCACCCCCACCGCCCCCACCCCTTCACAGATAAGAAATTCATCATCGCCAATGCCCGGGTACAGAACTGCGCTATCATCTACTGCAACGATGGCTTTTGCGAGATGACAGGCTTCTCCAGGCCGGACTGCATGCAGAAGCCGTGCACCTGCGACTTCCTCCACGGAGAGTTCACCAGCCGCCACGCCATCTCTCAGGTGGCCCAGGCACTCCTGGGGTCAGAGGAGCGTAAGGTGGAGATAACCTACCACCGCAAGGACGGTGAGTGGAAACAACGTGACTGTGTCTTGCAGGTTGTGTGAACGAACGGAGCTGTCACTATAAATTCAACTTTGGAAAAATCTCACTGCACGTTTGCTGCACTTCACCACGGGATTACTGCCCCGCATGTTTGGTGTAAATAAAACAAAAGGAACTCTTGTTGAATGGTCAGTTACACCATGGCCTACATCAGTACCTGCTTTAGTGGTAATGCGGCGCCGATGCAGGATGTGGGCTGTGCTTTTGACAGCTACCACTGTAAGTTAGCAGGTGTATTGTATTTCTTGCCCCTGCTGTGCTCTGCGTGGTGCATTTCGCTGCCAACCAGGCATCCGTCAGACTACTCGTATAACTTGGCAGCTCGGAGGCTGTGTAGAAACAAGGGTGGACAGGAGGGAGAAGCAAGCGAATGATTCCTTTTTCGCTGAAAAGTCCACTTTTTGAAGTGACACTCGGTTCTGTTCATTAGTCTGCACTGTATGGAGCCGAGCAGGCTGGATGTAGCTCAGCTCCCCGAAGACCCAACTTTGTACCGTCAGAGTGTAACGTGATGAGGCCCGGATGGCTTTGGTTTCACTGTGTGGTTTCTCCTTTATGCCCCGTCATTCAGCCAAAGGCACGATATGCTATTTTCTGTTTCTATATTCTACTGTACAGGTAATAACCATGATTCACATATACTGTCCGATTCAGATGTTGTGTAAATGATACCACCCAATGACTTGACAATCCTCTGTACAGTAGCTGATGCCAACCCCCCCCCCCCCCCCTCCCCCCCACCCCCATTTCCCATATGCTGGATAATCCGTCTGGCATACAGTATGCTGCCTTCTGAATACATTGCACACAGATCATGACTTGGCACCAGCGGGTTGTTTTTGTTTTGCTGAGCGACAGGCAGCAGTGAAAGTTTTAAACCTGCCTGTATATCGGCTGTGCCTGACCCCGGCTCATGCAGAGTTCATGCAGTGACCTCTAGCAACGGTATATTTATCCGGATGATTAAGCCCACCTTGCGTAACAGTGAAGGTGTAACCATTAGGGGTTTTGGTTGAGGTTCACTCTGTGCTAGCGATGGGGCTTAGTTTTATAGCAGCTGATGGTGGGTGGGGGGGGGGGGGGGGGGGCAAGGCTTCACAGAGAAGATAAGCAATAAAATCAGATAGAGGGAACACACACACACACACACACACACACACACACACACACACACACACACACACAGTAAGTGGTGTTTACATTTAAAAAGTAAGCCTGTTATAAGAAGTGACTTGAAGATGAGGCTGTGGTTTGTGTCAGGATCATTTAAGCGTATGTATAAGGGCCCATAAGCCGACCTATAATGCTGCCCTTGAATTGAAGGGCTTAATCACTTAAGCCCTATTTTATACTTCATTATACGGTGGGGTCGTGGGGTCATGCGGTGACAATAGCAGATATACAAGCTCGTAGCTTGTAGACCGGGCATTTTCGTAAAAAAACAACGTTGTTGGGATGCCATAGTTAATGTTGTTAAAGTTAATTTGAGGGTACAAGACGTTGTAACAAGAGAAAGCGACTGTGGCTTCCATTACTAACAGGAATACTACATTAGTTTAGTTTCTTTGTTTCATTTACTTGAAGTGATTAAAAGCACAATGATGACACTTGATACATAAAACAACTGATAAAGCGCCAATATGTGCAGGTTGGATAAAACAAAACAAAAAAGCTTCCTAAAAAACGTTGGTATTGGATGTGTTATGAGGTAGAGGCGCGACAGAGCACCTTTATACATGGACTGGTCTGGACTGGAGTTGAGTGTTTTTCATTCTCATGGAGATACGAGGAAGCCAATCAATGTGAGGGGTAGTAAAATGTGCAATACTGTCTGTACTTAGAAGATAGTTTACTGCCCAGTTGGGAGGAACAGTTGCGGAGTGTGTGTGTGTGTGTGTGTGTGTGTGTGTGTGTGTGTGTGTGTGTGTGTGTGTGTGTGTGTGTGTGTGTGTGTGTGTGTGTGTGTGTGTGTGTGTGTGCGTGTGTGCGTGTGCACGTGTACGTGTGCAAAGGTTAAAAGAATGAGACACAGTCCGAATATGCTTAGCTTGAGGGAAAGAGCACAGTTAAGTCAAGATGTCTTAGATGTTCATTTTGTTGAAAGAGCTCTCATGTGGCCTCGACCCCATTAGACCATAAAGCTGAGGCCAATAGCCTGGTTTGATACGGTCTCCACTGAACCATGACTTGCCTGGACAACGGCCGCAGGCAGAGTACAATGCTTGATAAGTAGCATGAATACCAATGCAGACTTTTTGCTTCGCATAAACACTGGGGAGTCTTCACTTTGCTGCAAGCTGACATCTGCTGTAGAGCTTGAAGTTGGCACGTTTTTATGAAGGCAATAAACCAGTGCCAGCTTTACATTTTCAAGCTGGCCTGAAAATCCACCCAACGCGACCCCCCCTCCAGGGGTCTGGTGCTTTCAACCTGGCCGGTTGGGGGCGGAGCCATAACCTCTGCATCGATCTGCTGAGCAAACAGCGTTAATGAGGACACAAATACCTTCATGTCTCATTGATCTTCAGACGCCGTATGCCAGAGAGGGTAAATCAATGGTGGCCAGATCCCTCCCCCCCCCCACACACACGCACACCCTCCCCATCCCGCTAACCTTACTGGCCCCGGGGGCGCTGGGATAAAAAATGAACTGGAGGGGCTTCAGACGCTCGCGCCCCTGCGGCTCAACGAAAGACCTCATTATAATAAAAACGATTTAATAATACCTGTTCATAAAGCACTTATCAAAACAAGGTTACGTTAAAAAAGTGCTTTACATAAAATAAAATGAAATAAAATCTGCAACAAAATTAAGCCAATTATATATATGATGTATAACAGATGAAGTGTAGTGAGACATAAAGAGGAACAATAGAATTTGAACAGTATTCCTCCAGATAACTGTCATTAATTCAGTTGTAAATGGCCCAGGGGCCCATCCAGTGAGTCAGGCAGACTATCCACCTCCTATCCACCAGTGAGCTCGGATTTTGGGCATGACAGCCACCAGTCAGTCCTACAGTAACTGCACAATGAATGAAAAAACAACACAGTTTTCATGTATACATTATAACAAAATAAGTCTTTACACATACTGCTTCTTCTTATGCCTGTGTGGTGCGTGCCTTAACCACTAGGCTTTGGTGCCCCTAAACATACTTGTTGACATAATAATGCACATGTATTTTTATATGCATGTGCATTTATCTATGTATCTTACCAAATGGTGGCACTGTGTCTCCTATGTGGCTTTGATTCCAAAAAGGACTACTGCCTCCACTCACCCCCTCGAGCGAACACAACTGCCTATGTTCACAGGTGGGAAGCGCTAGTGACTCCTACAAGTTGGTCGGGGGCACCTGTTCAGTAGGGAGTGGAACTGGGAGAGACGGCGCTTTCCTCCACATGTGTTACGCCCTCCGGGTGAAGCTCCTCACTGGCAGGTGAAGAGAAGCAGCTGGTGCCTCCATGTGTGGAGAGACATGTGGTTGTCTACTTCCTCCCCAAGACTAACAAGTAGGGCTTGGCAGTGACGGGGGACCATTATCACGGGGGGAATTGGCAATGTCTAAATACGGGGAGAAAATTGAAAAATTACAAAATAGTTGATCAAAAAATAAATGGGAGAAATACAGAATGTTCTCCTCTCCTGGTTTCAGTTAAAAGCATAGCAGCAAGCGTTTGATTTGGAGCCTAATGATTGTTTTTTTTCTGTTTAAGCCACGTTAAAACGCCATTGCAATATTCAAGGTGTGAAGAAATAAAAACTAAAGTTTGCCAAGGTTTTTGGCAACAGACCTGACATTGTTGGATGACGGACTGAAGTGATTACTGAATCTGAGAATGTACTTTATCACGGTACATAGCCAATTATGAGAATTTCAGATTTCAATTGAAGGACATTATTAGACATCCTGTCTTTATTACCTCCTAAACAGTTGACTAAATGGGACAAGTTTGCAGAGTTGTTGGTATATAACAACAGAGTGAAAATCTAGGACAATGTTTTTTTCATGAATTAGATCTGAAGAATGTTTAGCTCTTGCATTCTTAACTAACTTATTGTAAGAGTCCATTCAGATCTTGAGCTGTTTGTAATAAATCTCAAGTTCTGTTTTCCTCCACCTACGTTCAACCCTCCTACATACTCTTTTAGATTCTCACTCAGGGAGATAACCCTGTATTATACTTAACTGTAGAGTTAACAGGTGCTACAGCATCTAAAGTTGGGGTGCAGAGTAGATTAAAACCATTAACCTCATCAACATCAACATTTTGGGATAAATGAACAGCCAAAAATAGGGAGGACAATTTTGAGGCAGTGTTTTCGTTAAAGATGTGAGAGCACAATTTGCGTGTCTACGTACACCATTATGTAAATACTCAATCTAAAATAAGCCTGCTGTGTATCTGACCCAGATGATACACTGCTTGCCAGTTTGGAGAACATCGTCTCCAAGGCTGACAAAGTCCTCGGCTAGGCTTTGATGCTGTTGGTGCCCTCTTTAACAGTGGTGGAAAAAGTACTCGCATGTTTTACTTAAGTAAAAGTATCAAAGCTGCAATGTAGAAATACTCTGTTACAAGTAAAAGTCCGGAAAGTGCTCATTATGCAGAATGTCCCGTTATACAAGTTTTCAAACGTATAAAAATCTTTTGAAAATAGCAGATCTACAAGCTCACATTGTTAGCTTGGAGATCAGCTATTTTCAAATGGCCAAAACGTATATAGGGCTGAAGTGGTTAATGTATGTTTTGTAATAATCAAAATCTACAAAGTAACTAATAACTAAAGTTTTCAAATAATTGTAGTGGAGTAAAAGTAAAATGATTGAAAATTGGAAATACTCCAGTAAAGCAAAAATACCACCATTTTTTAAAATCTTTAACACCAACAGAGTAGACCACGTTATTACATTCTAGCAGTTGCGGAGCAGAGGTGTTTGTCCTTGACTTTGGGCACTTGGATAGCAGAATCTCTGGCCTCTGGTCACAGAACAGGCTTGGCTCTTGGGCTTTGCCTGGAACAGGCTTGACTCTGGGGCTTTGCTGCGAGGCTGGGCCACAGGTCGTCCTTCAGAGCCGACAGGGTGCCAGATGGAGCCAGCTCGCCCCAGAGTGACAAAGGACCCAGACCATGGCAGGGTTGGTGTCAGTGTTCGATACACAGAGCACAAGATTTAGCCTGGGTTGTGGCGATAGCAGAGAGAGAGAGAGAGCCCCAGGAAAAGCTTGTCCTTCTTCTTCAAATCCTCCCATATAGCGCTGGATGCTGTCTTCAGTGCAGTGAGGATGCGAGTTGCCAGTTTCCACACACAGCCATGTCCCATACGCTGCCGGCTAGCTTAGAATGAAAGGTGGTTGGTTGCTGTCTGGAAAACACGTCTATAACATGTGTGTCACATGATACTGTATACTGTTGCTGTTGGGCAGGAACCTTGTAATGTATCTCCATATTGTAACTTTTTTTTCCCTCCGTAACTTCGTCATACAAGAGTGTCGCACAAAAGTAGTTAAAATATCAGATGCGATGCGTTGTGAGCTTGTAAATCAGCTATTTTCACTATTGTATGTTATGTTTTTATAGTAATAAATAATAAATGGTTTTGGACATATGAGGTTTCCACCTGACAGCAACGTTATGTAGATGGATGGGCATGGATTTAGTTTTTAGTTTTCTTTTGTCTATGATTGATTGATAGATTTTTCTGTATTAAAGTATCATGCTTCCAAGGAAGCCCAGCCCATATGGACTTACAGGATACTTTTCCTGTTCATTTGACATAAACATTATGATTGAGACGCACTCAGCGCCGATCTAAAATCAGATTAATCTACAAACAATGTTCAGCGTTCATGCGTAAAATAATAGAATTTGAGGTTAAATGCAAACGCCAGGGGGTGGCAATTTCCATCCCCTGGGAGTCGGAACCCCAAATGACACCCCTGAGGTGAGGGATAAAAACAATCGCTCCCAGCACAGCAGAACTGCTCTCGTAATTGCCTCTTCATAATAATAGGTGAGCTCCATTGATTTAAGCTGTTATCTTACGTGGATTTGGAAAGGCAAACTGGGTCTTTTCATTTCACCTCTGATCATAAGTACCAGTCAGCGCCCTTATCTCCATCCCATCTCTGGACTCAATCGACGTCCGCTCCTTACCCCTCATCTCGTCTGCTGTATTCACAGTCTGGGGGAAATGTGAATTCACGGTCCGGGGGAAATGTAATTTCGGCTGGCTGATTGCTCTCTGGGTAGACCGTTGGGGGGGCTTCTCCACGAGGCAATCTGCCCTGTCTTCTTAATCGCACGAGCTAGAATCCACTGAAACGCCGTCATTTACAATCCGTGAAGGATACTCTGCTCGTCAGCAGAATCTAATGTGGGATTCTTGATGCTCGGTGACCCCCCACGGTGAGCCGGCGAGCCTTTCACTGTCGTACCCCATGACCTCTGTAGCAGAAGTAGCTGTGCGTGTCGTTTTGGTATAGAAGTCTCTCTAATAGCACATACATGACATTTAACAGAATGAGTGGCTTGCTGTGCTGAAATTCATTTTAAGTAGTTTGGATTTTGCTTTCAATGTGGCCTTCACTGTTTTGACTTTGTCCAAAGACACAACTCTCAAATGACTTAATTTCCTCAAATTTCCATTGTGGTGATTATTCAATACTAAGCATAGCAGTGATCAGGTGACAGTCGATCACATGGTACGATGTGTCAGAAAAGATTGTTTTCTTACTTGTGATCTGCGCAGACCTTGTAATGCATTACCCAGTTGCCTAGCACCATGTGATATACGTAATTTGTTTTGTAATGAAACTAAATATATCACCTGAATCATGCTTGTAAATTGACCTCAACACCACAGAATCTTCAATGACACATTTCTGGTATTTATGGTGCATTGTGCTACAATTTTTTTCACCACATGCCAATCATCACCTTGGTTTCTCTCTGTTAGTCATTATGGGATATGCTAGTGATAGAAAACAAAAGAATCTAGTGGTAATGTAGTGTGGATTTGTGTGTGTGAGTGCATGTGTGTGTGCTAGTGTCTCTGCATGTGAGTCACACTCACTTACACACACAGTTTATGTATTTTGTGCGAAGATGAGACAATGTCGTTTGATGTACGGCGCTCAGCCAGGCAGCCAATGATGCGTTCTTCTTTTATCAAATTTCGCTCAGTGAAGTGAAATGTGGGGCCAAACTCTTGTCTGCTAAGAGCATTGATTCACAAAACGATGAAACACACTGGTACATTATACAAGACATCTACATTATACATCTTAACCACTTGAACCCTCTAGTCTTAGTGAGACAGGCTTGAGTTGCAACTGTACTTGGTCTGCCCTTGTTTCCTTTTACACCACATCTCTCTTTGCCAGAAATCTACAAGCTCACAATGTGTGAGCTTGTAGATCAAGCTAGTGATCTTGAACAATGTTTCTCAAAGGGCCACTGGTGGTCCATGGCATAATTACAGGTGGTCCATTGGAAAATGTTTTAGAATGTTTAAAATATGTGATTGTGTTAAATGTACCATAAATATGTTGATCAAATTGAAGTTTTTTTTTAAACTAATAGGCGTAGTGTGGGGAAAAAGCTTGACATGAAATATTGACTGTCTGATATACTGCGTTGCGTGCTGTCATGCACCTAAAATAGCACATAATACAAGCTCACAATGTGTGAGCTTGTAGATCTGCTATTTTTGGTGCGCTATGCCAGTCCACAACTAAGTAAATTCAGCTTTAAGATCATTAATGTTAAATATGATTATAGAAATGACTGTTTTATGCCCCCCCCCCACACACACACACACACACACACACACACACACACACACACACACACACACACACACACACATACTCACGCACGCACGCGCGCGCTCACGCACGCGCACGCACACACACACACACACACACACACACATACACACACACACACACACACACACACACACACACACACACACACACACACACACACACACACACACACACACACACACACACACACACACACAGTGAGGTGGCCCTTGAGGATTGTTCGAAATATGCTAATTAGAGCTCATAAAATGTTGAGAACCACTACTCTCAGAAGTATTGGCTTTGACAATATTAGAGTAGGCCCTACACTGCAAAATCTGGAGTATTAATTTAAGTGTGAACATTGACTATTTTTACACTAGCTACACTATCATTGGGCTAAATGAACACTCTGGATGTTTACAGTGTAGTTCTTAATGAGCTGAAACTGCTTCTGGCCACAGCTACGTACCTGTGTGTTTTCTCACGTCACTGCTTTAGGGCTAGCTTTGAGTTGTGTGCATCTATTAGTCTCGTTTTAATTATGTTTCGCTATTTAAATGTATTGAAAGCAATGACGCATGCTCTAACAGGACATCCTTTGATTTAACTGCATTATTCATTTTCCGTTTTCATCTTAACCTCGCCATGATCTATGGCATCGGGTGTACCCCGTTTGATTTGTGGATGAATGTCCGTAACTTGACTTTCCAAGCAAATTGCCCGGTTAACTGATTTTGCAATTAACTGTCTATGTGCAACCGATGATGCCAGTAAAGCCATCTCTCATTCAACAGCCTGTGTAAATAGCCTGTTGCAACTCACTCAACTTAATACTGTATGGCGATCGCTCTGCCCCCTCCCCTCCCCCCTGTCAAGTATTTAAATAGAATAATCACAGCCTTGTGGGGTGTGAGTGCGCTGAAGAGCACACACACAACCCGGGTCCTTGGATCTACCAGGAAATCCATAAATTCAGCCCACCGTGAAAGCTCTCGCTCATAAATAAGGCGCGAGACAGAGAATGTCGATGTTCAATCTGAGTGCAGCCAGACGCGTCCCAGACACTCACCAGCGCTTCCTCAAGCCTTTAAAAAGTGTTTTTCACGTGAACGCAGTACAACTCGGCCAATATTGGGCGGGGTGTATGCTGTCGCGATCATGGAATATTACTTTACCATTAATTGTCATACAAATGATTGCGATTGCCGATTTAATTGCGTCTTTGGCATTGAACATTGGAACACTATGAATAAAATTATGGAAATCCTTGAATGCACTGTAGTTACTGTACTTTTTACTTATCTTTAAGGTCAGGGGTGTACTTTCGGTGGATGGAATAAAAAGCAAAACAGAGAATGCAGCGCTTTGCATTTTCAAAGCAGACAGGTGCGGCAGATTTGCATATTGAATCAGAGTCAATAGCAGGTCCAAGGTGATCTAGCAACACACACAAACACACACACACACACACACACACACACACACACACACACACACACACACACACACACACACACACACACACACACACACACACACACACACACACACACACACACACACACACACACACACACACACACACACACACACACGCACGCGTGCGTGCGTGCACACACGCAACACACAAACAATGAGAGGGGTAAATACACCATGTTTGAGGTGTTATTTTGTATTCGCATATAAAGCATAGATGACAACTGTTTTTATTTTTAGGCTGGAAGATTTTCGATTTCCACTCCTCCACTGGCAGTGGCCATGATGTATTGAAAAGCGTGTACTAAAATAACTCAAGCTGACAAGGACAAAAAAATAAAACAGTTTTGTTTTGTCAGGTAAATGCTTGCTAGGTTTAGAGATAGTCAAGTACTGCTTTTACCAGAGATATTATTTTTCATCATGAGATTGGCTAAGAGAAGTGCAGGGTATAGGGAGTGGGAAAAGTTTTCTATTTTGTATCTTTTCTTTCTGGCAACGGACGGTAGAAAAGCTCTGAGAGCTCAGAGCTAAGGAGGATTTTTTTGGAAGGATTTCATCAAAGAAGCAGGGGTTACCCAAGCCTCTTAACCACCTCCATCAGTGAGCACCCTTAATACAAATGCTAAATCAGTAGTTCTCCACTTTCAAGATTTTTCTAAAATTGTATGCTTGTAGATCGGGTAATTTCGCTCCTTTGCAAGACGAAGTAGGCTGAAGTGGTTAAAAAAACAATATTTAGGCCACGCTTCTTACTTTCATAATATTGCATAATCTGTTGCACAATTGATTAATCTCTCTTTCGGTTAATCGTTTAACATATGTATTACTTATAATACATACAGTATATATTACTTTAGACCATAAAGCTATGGTAAAATAATGTAATGACCGATGCAATGTGATGCCGACTATCCGATCACTGAAATGTTATGCAGTACATTTTCTGTCAATCAATAATGGTTCATCACCACATCGCTGCCATTATTCATCTCATTTTTACAATCACCTGCAGTAAGGGGTGGGGGGGGGGGGGCGCTATCCCACCACCGTTGCTTGTCATGGACAGTCTTGAATGATATGACTGTACACCCACTGGTGATATATCACGTAGCCAAGTCCAGTGGGTATAAGTTATTATCATTAAAGACCATCCTTCACAAGGTACCATCTAAATGCGATGCACGAGGGGTCCGCAGGCCCAACGCAATGAGGAACCATAATGCTGTGTGCGTTAAATGAGCCGGCAAGTATGGAGATTGGAAACGTGCCGCTGTGCAAACCCTCATGTTGTTACAGTATGTGTGTCCCTGCCTGCACTCTCGTCTTACTCTCTGTGTGTGTGTCTGTCTGTCTGTCTGTCTGTCTGTCTGTCTGTCTGTCTGTCTGTCTGTCTGTCTGTCTGTCTGTCTGTCTGTCTGTCTGTCTGTCTGTCTGTCTGTCTGTCTGTCTGTCTGTCTGTCTCTCTGTCTGTCTGTCTCTCTCTCTCTCTCTGCCCCCTATTCCACATGCCTCAGATTTAGCTTTGCTGATAGAGAGTGGGGTTGAATGAGAGGGACCGAGGGGGGGGGGGGGGGGGGGTCTGAGAGAGGGAGAGCGAGAGAGAGAGAGAATTTGGCAAGGAGGTGAGGTGAGAGTGAGAGAGTCGCAATGACATTAAAGAAGGAGAGAGAGCGCACAAAGACAAATAGATATACGAGAGAGGGGAGAAATGTGGGAGAGAGGGAGAGTTAGAGAAAAGGAGAGGTTTAGAAAAATACGTGAGGTGCGTGTGTGTGTGTGTGCGTGTGTGTGTGCGTGTGTGTGTGTGTGTGTGTGTGTGTGCGTGTGTGTGTGCGTTTGTTTGTGAGAGAGAGACGGGATGGAGGCAGACCAAGAGTGTGTGAGTGTGTCCACTCTGGGTGCAGCGGACTATCGGATGGCTGCGTCCCTCCAGCTCAGGAACGCCCTCCTGAATCCAACCCAGCACCTTCAGAGCCGTTTCAATTATAGATGGCTTCAGCTTTGCCTATACAAGACTAAGTCTGTCAGCCTCGAACACCCCCTCATCTGTCTCTTTCTCCTTTTATACCCTCTCAACTCCGTCACTGTCCTGTGACTTTGTTTTTATTTCAGCCAGTCTATTGGCATAGAACAGAGGTCCTCAAACTTTTTCACCCCCATACAAGATTTGTGTAAAATGTCTCAGATATTCCATACTTTTTATTTTCAAGATTTTTTGGAAATAGCCTATCGAGAAGCTCACAACGTTTCGAGCTTGTAGATCGACTATTTTCAAATAGCCTATGTATTGTATATAGGGTTAAAGTGGTTAAACTGATTTTAATGCTACTGTACATGACACATTTTGCTGGGGAACCCCTGGAACCCCCTCAAGGACCCCTGGGGGTCCCCGGACCCCACTTTGGAGTAGAATAGATCTACAAAGTGCAAATTATTTAACTCTGAGAGTTAGTACAGTAAATAAGTAATTCAACTTTATTTCACTTTAACATAGAAGATGCTGTACACTGAGCAATCAAATCACAACAGATAACCTACAGATAAGGCAAATCTAAAACAACTGCAAATTCGTTTTTAACAAATTCTTGAAACAGTCAATTGATGTTTTTTTTTTAACTAACAGGAGGCAGTTAGTTGTGAGTTGAGTCTTTGGGACTGGGACAGCCAGAGGGCCTGAGAGATCTTACATTTTTAAGTGCATATAACCGAAGGATCCGTACGGGTCTATTCGGTTACATTTATGCACTCTCAGAGGATTTATTGTGTACTTGAAGCCTCGCGTGGGTGCGGTTAACCACACCAGGGACATTCAAATACCAACGGCTAAACTGTCTCACTGTCGATCAGTGAGAGTTGCATGGAATTGACTTTCACATAGTCCAGTCATCCGACCATTCCCAAATTGTGAAAAGTATAAAAAAGGACTCAAAAGGGTCCTATAGTCTTGTGCAGTGTGTAGTCAGACGATCAGAGATACCCTCAGAAGTCTGGGGACTCTGGGGAATTCAATGTATAGGCTAGAACTGGGTGGAACAAGGGAAAACAGAAAAGGTCTGGAGTGCTTGGGCGTCCAAAGAATGTGGGATGAAGGTGCTGTTTGCTAGGGAACACAAAAGTAGAAAAAAAATCCAAGGCACTCTTCTGGCAAGGAAGTAAAAAATCCTTTATTTTGATGGCTATTTCACTGTAGAAATATTAAAAACACTGCATATTGTATAACCTACATATAGCAGTACAACAGCCTTCTTCAGGGTCGCCCTGTTGCACCGCTACACGTGGGTTGTATTACATACGTTGTTTTACAATAGAGCACCGAAGTCCTGACGTGACTCGTTCATCCCCAGGTTTGCGGAAGTAATTTCTCTATGGAGAATAACATTGGGTCATCTTAGAATCGTCTCATATAAGAATTGTGGTCCAAAAATAAACACCGCGTGTCGGCGTTATTGTCAGGGAGGGGGTTCTGTATCGTTTATGATAGTCAGTCACTTATATTTGATACAGTCTGTTTCTGGCGAAAATGTAACTAATTCGGCGGAAGTAACATTAGCGTTTTCTCACCGTCAGTTGATGCTTCATATCCATAAGAGTCAACACGCCGGGGTCATTTGTTTATTTTTGGAACACAGTTCTTATTTGACGCGATATTAAATACGTCTATGGGATTCAGAACGGGGGTGGAAAACTGCGAACCAGGTAGACAAACAAAGGATGTGTAAATGACGTCAGACTTCGGCGGTCTATAGGCATTGGTTTTAATATTTCTACAATGAAATAGACATCTTAAAAACGGCCAAAAGAGTGCCTTGGAATTGTTGTCTTTTATTTAACTGGGTGGAAATCACTTGGAAATAAAAAAAATCACACCCAGTGTGAAGTGGGCGGTGTGGTCATCACAGTGGTCATCATAGTGATGGAAGCTCACTTCCAAAATTTTGGAAGTGCATAATCCTATTTATAGGTTATTAATGTCATCATGTGTCTTGCTAGCCAATCACAGTGCTGAATAGAGTCAGCCAATAGAGTCAGCCAATCACAGTACAGCTAGGGGTCTACTAATGGGCCAATCACAGTGCAGGAAACTAATACTAATGAGGTGTCCCAACCCCACTTTTAGGGGCGGCTACACCGCCCAAAAATCACACCCAGTGTGAAGTGGGCGGTGTGGTCATCATAGTGATGGAAGCTCACTTCCAAAAAAAAAAAGATTTTTGGAAGTGCATAATCCTATTTATAGGTTATTAATGTCATCATGTGTCTCGCTAGCCAATCACAGTGCTGAATAGAGTCAGCCAATAGAGTCAGCCAATCACAGTACAGCTAGGGGTGTACTAATGAGCCAATCACAATACAGCTAATGAGGTGTCCCAACCCCACTTATAGGGGCGGCTACACCGCTCAAAAATAACTGCATAGCAAAGACATTAATCAAAGAGATTAGTCAATTGGCTTTGCGGATTCGTTGAGCTTTGCGTCGCGTTTGTGCCACTGCACCTATAGTATATATTCCCGACTTGCATCGTTTCCAAGTTGCATGGCCCGAAGTAGGCCTTTGCCCAAAGGGCACCAGTCTAGTATATCTGTTATTCAGGAATCTCTGTCTTTGTGTCTGTGCCTGTCTCTCATTCGGCTTCACGGATTGGTTGAAACACTTGCCCTAAAATAATGGAGATCTCCAAACTCTCCCAAGTTGATGCTTCATACACTGTAGCTGACTGGCCTCCAAGTACTCTGACAACGGGTACGGCACTAAGTTCTCTGACAATGGGCACTGCTCTAGTCTATAAAAGTAATACTCTGCCTTATGTACCTTATTATTACACCTGTAACCTAGCAACTGCCACCAGCTGTCAGAAACAACGTAACACTAACCAGCACCAGTTTGCTACTGGGCGAAAGTGAATTACATAACGGCTTTGTCTAATATCACTTGCTCTCATGCATTGTTGCTTAAATCCAGTCTGTTAACCCAACAACATATAGGTTACAACAGGTCTAAATGGGTAACCCATTTAGACCTGTTGTAACCTATACGTTGTTATACCGTTCAATCCGGGAGCCACCTCTGTGTCTCATTAGTTGTTGCTATACATATAGCAACATAATTGTTTATTCATTTTTTTAGTAAGATTTTGAATGTTTTCAGAAAACTTAGGTTAGGTTTTAGAGGGCGTGTTTCGGCCTCAGGTCTAAATGGGTTAAGACCGGGAACGCATCTGTGTCATTTTAGATTTCTTTGGCTATTCAAAAATCGTGAAAATGTGTGCAAATCTTTGAATATATATATTTTTAAGCAAACATTTGTAACTCAAATCTTTGCTTCTGGGGGTCCCTGGAACTAAATATTTTGAGATGGGGGTCCGCGGCCAAATACATATAATTTTGGGGGTCCTTGACATGAAACTGATATAGCAACATAGGTTTTTTTCAAAAAAAACTGTTTGGATTTAGAAGACATTTTGTAGAATCGGCCTCAGGTCTTAATGGGTTAAAGTGTAACTTTGTCAACGTGACCTTGAGTTTCCTGATGTACTTTAAAATACACCACTCTCATTTTAGGATGAAGCAAGCTCTCGCCTCTGTCTGAGAGACGGCAGTGAGCTACAATCAATGTGTCCCCATTGTCACTGCGGAGGTAATGGGTAGCAGTTGACGTGGATTAATACCCCGTTGGGAAGTGCAGCCATGCCTTCAATGTTTTTCGATTCCCACTCGAGCGTGCCATAGGCTGAGCGGCCTGAGTGTGCCGAGTCGGTTTGTTGGCTCTCCCTCAACGAGGGAAATCTACAGAATTTAACCCTAGTGTCCCTATTCTGGGGGCGAAACAGTCAGCAACCATTTCAGATGTACAAGCTCGTGAGATTATAAATGTGCTATTTTTGGGGAAGAGATTTGGTGTAGAGGGCAAAAAGGACGGGGGCCTAGTATAGACCCCTGGGGAACTCCGGACAATCAAGTATATAGGGTGTAAGTGGTTAAGAAATTGGTAATTACAGTCAATGGATGATGATGATGGGATCTGAGGCAGTGGTTCTCTAAGAGGAAATGAGGAACAGTTTTAAGTAACATTCTAGCCTTATTTCATATTTCAGCTATTTGAAAATAGACGATCTATAGATAGATGGATAGATCGATTGAATACTTTATTGGCAAGCATTTAATAAAACACAGTGACAACAATCAAAAGCACCAATGTGGATTAGACACAAAAAACATTGTTTCCAATGTGCTCCACTGCAAGCTTTGAGCTTGTAGATCTGCTATTCTTTTTAAATATTGATATTTTTTTAGCAACACAATGGGGGTAAAAAACATCAATTTAGGGGTCCTTGACATGAAAATGTTTGAGAGACACTGATCTGAGGTTTTATGTTACCAGGATGCCTTTATTATGAAAGGGATTAAACAGTGCAACATTTGTTCACTGACTATTTATACACCCTGGCCTGTGCTCTTCGGTACCTAACTGTCACAGAGTACTGTATATACATTTGTGAGATGCACAGAACAGATGATTGTCCCTCCTGCCTATCATGCTACCTCTAGCCCCATCCCAAAGATAGAGGGAAGGAGCGAAAGACAGTTCTGCGCGCACTACAGCAGCATAGCGTTGTCTTGGCAACTGGGGGAGAGATCACATGTGATTGTAGTGTTCCAATTCATTCTGGCATGTCAACGTCCATCTATAGGGCCTGAGTTACCAACTGTTATGGTCAGCACAATGAAAATGACATTAATTACACTGTAAGCATATACAGCATAGGTACATATTTGGCATATGGAACAGTATGGCTGGGCGATAATTGGGGGGAAAATCTGTCATAATAATACTGGATACCACAATATCTGTTTGTGTATGGAAATTTAGGAAATGGAATATAAATTAAGTCTAATTAAGAGGAGAAAATTGAGATGTTGACCTGGCATGCTCAAGTATTTTACAAATCTGACTCATGATTCACAATATAAAAAACACTCCCATAATGTTGCTAGTACAGACATACACAGCACGTAGTGGTTCATAAAAGAGCTCACATACTGTGATCAGTCTGTTCACTGTACACTCATCAGCGTGATTTGCACTTTAATAAGCATTCTTAGCAAACAGACACAATGGTTATGTGTTATGTGTAATAATTACCACCTTAAAGATATGGGGCTTTTTCTTTATGGACGTGATAGTGTAGCAATACAGGAAATGTGTGAGGATGACATACATATTTTCATCTTAGTATAACTAAGAGAGATGTGACAAATCCATTTTTGATGTATAAAAAAGATGCAGTTTTAAATATCTTAAAAATAAGTGCAGAAAAAAGGTGACTCAATTAATTGCTTCCCTTAATGTTCAAGTAAATTGCACCGGTGTTTCTTGAATTTGAAGTCCATCTGTCATTCACCCCACCAGTCTGTACCACCCCACCAATTCACTCAACATAATGTCCATAAATGCTGAAGAGCACAATGGTCTGTCAGTGTCTTCAGTGTAGGCTCTTTACGCAATGACATGATCAATAACCCAAATGACAAAGGTATTGACTAAAAGATTAGAACCTGCTGTATATTTTACCATACATAAACACCATAATAAAAAACATGTAGGCAGTAACAGTTTGGCTAGCTACAGAGAATACATGATATGCTATTCATAGTCATTCAAAGAAACAAGTTATTTGCCATCATCTTCACTTAAAATAACAGTAAATTATTATGTAAACAGACAGATCTATTACCAAAACATGATGTCTAATTCATCAGTCTTGGGCTCTAATCTGTGTCAATGGCACCTTAATCAATAACCAATTTAAGAGATGGCCTGCCGTGCTGGCATCTCTCCGCTGGCACATCCGTTATGGTCGTAGATCTTCTTTCCATTAGCAACCTGCCAAAAGTTCAGCCTCACCCATCATGTGAACCACAAACCCAATCATTATCTTAGTGGTCTCGCATGGCCGGCCCTCTGAATGGAGTGCTGGGGAAACTCAGGTTGGAAACAGTGGCTAAGATGAGCAGGCGATTCACTCGCTGGGGCGTGGATAAACTGTGATTGAGTGGTGACTTATGGCTATTTTCGACTACTATTTCAAGGGTTCTGGGATTTGTTTCCATACGTCACAGCTCGGGTTCAGATAAGGTTCTCAGAGCCGAATTTGGGCCCTGTTCAGGAGGTAATACTAACCCTGAACTCAGAACTTGTACTTTCAAAACTTTTTTTTAAGAGTTTATTTATTATTTTATTTTTATGACAAACCTCCCCAGTTCTAGTTAGTAATGTAGAAATGTAAACGAAAAATCCTCACAGATGATTCTGGAAGGTTCCTGGTTAACCCACATAGTCGAAAAGACCAAATGGAGCGTTTTGCTGTGGTCACACTACAAAGCACACAACAATGCTACAGGCTGCCATTCATTTTCAAAGGAAGCCAGCAACCTTGTAGGCGACGCCCGATGTTTGTAGCTGCTACAAAATCAACAAAGCTACAGTCCATGTTGAGATGGCTTCAACTGCAGCTACAAAGCTACAAAGCGACCAAGTGATGTTGAGCCATTTCCACTTACCTTCTCTCTCCACACTTTTCCTGCTTCTAACGGGGGAAACGAATTATTTCCTTCAGCCAGTTCCGTGTTCTTTTTAACCCCTGGCTTGATATTTCCTTTTATATATTTTTTCTCGCTCGTCGGATGTATGTGTTGATCAACACTTCAACAGCGACTCGGCAACGGATATGCCAGAGTCCTCCTGTGTTCCTTCGACTGAGTGGGAACTCAAAGTGAAGTTTGATCGAAACAACATACTGTATTGCTGATCAACAAAGATGGAAGAGAGATGGTTTGGGCATGTGCAGAGGAGAGATGAGGGTTACTGGTATTGGGAAAAGGATGCCGAAGATGGAGCTGCCAGGCAAGAGGAGAAGAAGAAGGCAAAGAGGAGGTTTATGGATTCAGTGAGAGAGTACATGCAGGAGGCTGGAGTGACAGAGGAAGAGGAAATGACACAGAGAACAGAAGCAGATGGAAACCCAGATGAACCGCTGTGGCGAACCCGATGGGAAATAGCCGAAAGAGGAAGAAGAAGAAACATGGAAGAGAGAAACGTTTATAAAACATTGCCTGACGTATGTGCACAGCACAAAATATCATCATTTTGAGATATATCCATCCATCTAAACCTGACACTTCAACAGAAGGAAGGTAGACCTTTATCAATTCCGTGGGAAATAGATTTTCACCCAGGTGATGGCTGCTTACGGGTACTCGTGGGGGAGCTGTTAGGGGTTAAATGTCTTGCTGTTCAATTCACTTCAATTCAAAGGCATGAAAGGCATGAGAAAACAAACGTTTACATTGCCAAAGATAGATAGATAAAAACTATCAAAATTAAGTATGTATAATCAAAGGGAATAAAGAAATGTATAAAAAGAGCGATGTCACAGTGAAACTTAGAAAAACTAGTTTACAAAACCACTCAAATGTAAATCTTCTTTATAGTGTAGTTAATGTCTTGCTCAGGGACACTTCAACACGTATGCTGGGTGGCCAAGAGGAAAACCAGTGACCTTCTGATTACGAGACAGCCTCTACTAAGCCATTCAATCCGCTTTTTGCTTCAAACTTCCCCAGGCTTTCTTTCTGAGAAAACAAGACTGGTGTTCCGAAGTTATTATCTTAGTGCCAGGGATGGATGGAGTCATTTTCAGAATTAACGTTGGACTAGTAATAACGGCATCCATTTTTAATCT
Source organism: Gymnoscopelus braueri (assembly GCF_963280865.1). NCBI lineage: Eukaryota > Metazoa > Chordata > Actinopteri > Myctophiformes > Myctophidae > Gymnoscopelus > Gymnoscopelus braueri. Next base: position 27,947,359 of record NC_137626.1, on the reverse strand, counting down.
GAAAGACAAGCACTGCAATGTTTTCAGAGCATACTGCACCTATAGCCAGTCTGACTGGCCAGTGTGTGTGTGTGTGTGTGTGTGTGTGTGTGTGTGTGTGTGTGTGTGTGTGTGTGTGTGTGTGTGTGTGTGTGCGTGTGTGTAATGAGAGTTAATGAATATAGGCCATGTTGCTGTTGTATCTGTGGATTAAGCAGGCGTGTGTGTGTCTGTCTGTGTGTGTGTGTGTGTGTGTGTGTGTCTGTGTCTGCATTACCAGACGGCAAGCAAAGGGTCAGTCTGGCAGCCTCCCCTCGACCTCCCCTCCCCCACCCTCCATCCCCTCACCAGTGCACACTCCTCCTTCCTCCTCCTACCCTAACGCCTCCTCTCAGAAGCCGCTCCCCCTCTCTCCTCATCTCTAACCCCCTCTAGGTACTACCCCCCACCCAGCAACCACCCCCCCCCCCCCCCCCCCCCCACCCTCAGAGCAGCCCCCACAGCTGTGCACAGACGCAGCCTGGTGCAGTCTGGTGCATGTTGTGTGTTCGGTCGAATGGCCCTCGTCCAGCCAGTGTTGAACCTGAGCTCTTGATGTTGGCATGAAAGATGCAGGATGAATTCAGTCCACTTATGGTTTCATTAACCGACAATTATGCATATTCCACTGTGCAAATCTATCTAGACGGTTTAACTATGGGCAAAAAAAAATAACTTGTTTAGAAAGGGTTATGTGATAGTAGTTAAAAGTAATGATGACAATCATCGTCATTCGTTCAGTCACTCAGTCCTTTGCTTTAATTTTTGCAAGCGTGTGATTTCAGGCCTTTGGTCCCTCGTGTACCTCATTCAGAATCTGAATAAATCTACATTATGAATGAACGTCTTGCATCTACAGTATGAATGTCAGCAGGCAGATTCATTCATTACGATGCGTTTTGGTCTGATCGTCGTCACTTATGCTTGGCTTTATTTTGGATGTATTAATTTTTTTTTAGGATTACTCTCGAGATCCTGTTTTGGGCACATTTTCTAAAATCTTTTTTTTCCTTTTTTTTTAATTTAATCTTTTAGAAATAAAAAAAGAAATAGCAAAGATGGCAGACCTCCAAACTCACAATGTGCCACAATTGGCTAGTTTTCGTATTTGTCGTATGGCTAAGTTAAGTATAAAGAGTGGTTAAAGCATTATTGACCTTCGAGGGCCACGTTATCTGCTACGACATGGCTGAGATTGCGAAAGAAGTCTCCAAGGCCTTTCTAAGCACGGCAAGTGATTCGTGAGGCCCCTTGGCAAGGTCATATATCTTTTCACGTTAGGATCTCCATTTCCAGGCCCTCCTTCGCGCTCAGTCGACACCACCATCGTCCCCTACGGGTTGAATAAGGTGAAAGCGGAACATCGCAAATCGTCTGTCCTCCCACACGGGGAAGCAACGGCCCAGCGCTAAATGCCAGACCTGGGATCAGCGCTTGTTACTGGCGGGGGAGTCACTTTGATGGAGATTGAATCAGCGAGGCCCACACAGTTGGACGGGCCTGCCTGTGGCCACGCTGGTCCGTTTCACTGCTAACACTCTGCCTCTCAACTTAGGGCTGACCTCTCCAGATTATCCAGACATGGCTGTGTTGGTCTAGGCGCTGACATTTCTCTGAGGCCTCGTATTATCTGACAGGCTCAGTGGCCTTGTGGTTAGGCCGTCTGCCCCGAGACTGGGAGGTTTGGGTTCAATCCAAGGCCAAAGACTATAAAAATGATACCCTATGCCTCCCTGCGTGGCACTCGGCCTCAAGCGTTGGATTACGGGTCAGACCCTGTGACATACTAGCGTCATGTCCAGGGGGTGTGCTTGTACATCAAGGTGCCCCGCAGTATGGAAACAGGAGATAGGCTCCTGACCTATGGGCCACACGGCTCGTTCCCGAGGCTACATATGGCTATTTTCAACTAAAATAAATAAGTGAACCGTGCTGTGCCATCTAACAGCAGGTCGCAATATGACACACCGTGAGCGTGTAGATTCTTTTTTTTAATAGTAGATTATAATGGAAGATGAAAGAAAAGAAACGATGGCGCATAGTTCTCCAATTTGGAGCAGAGCCCTACAGTGTGCAAGCGTTTAATTTTCTTTCATTTTGTACTGGTCTTCTTCGCTCAGCACCTGTCCAATTTTGGATTTGGGATGTGCACGTCCTTCCTCTTTCTCTCTGGTTATAATGGAAACATGTTCAAAGAATACCATCACAGAACTTCACAGGTTCTGGAAACTTTCAGCTTGCGAAGGTTCTGGAATACACTTCTTAGTCGAAAAGAGCCATTACTAACTTCTGATCTGTGGCTGTTTTGAGATGACTCGGATGACAGTGGCATTATGCTCGTTCTTTTGCTGCAGGCTGACAATACAAGGATATGTTTCACTGACTCCACAGATCGACGGTTTTGTCAAGTTTAAGGCTGCCACGATTATAAATTTAAGTTTTTTTTTTATTTATTCTTATATTTTATTTATTTTTTCATTTTTCAACATGGAAACAATTATGACGATTATGCAAAAAGTATCAGACGATTATGTAATAATTGTGACAGGCCTAGTCAAGTTTTGGCAAAATGGATTGCTGACTGAAATGTAATGAAACGAGTGTGCAATTACAGATTTGGCACTTATTACTGTACCTTGGACGGGGGGGTTATGTTGTCGCCTCATTCCATCTGTCTATTGGCAGGATATGATCGGATTTGCATGAAACTTTGCGAAGTTTGGTCATGGGACAAAGAACAAAGTGTGCTCTTGTTATACCAAATTTAGCTCTGAGCTGTTCAAATGAGGTAAAAACTAAAAACATCTGCTACGTACAGATCCTTAAATGAGCTAATGCCGTTCTCACACCAGACCAAGACGGCTACTATAGACTGAAAGTGAGGGGGGAACTGATGATTTGCCACAATCGGGAAGAGCGAGCCAGCCTACCAGCCAAAGTGTTTCTGCACCTGAGCCCAGATGTAGAGGCTGATGTACTACGGGGGCGGTGGAAGTGCAGTGCAATAGGCAATTGCTGAATACAACAAAGCTGGGAGGGATGTTGGCAGGCAGGCATCAGCCTCCATCTGGAGCCAGGCAGCAGGGGCCTTGTCTCGTTGGCGTAGGCTTGAAGCCAGTATGTCATAGCTCTCAGGTTACCTGCCCACTAGTTTAATTGGAAATGTAGTAAAGCCATGCCACCCACTGATCTAGATCTTTGTAAAAATGAAGAAATCATTTTCTGAGGTTTCTTATTCCAAATAAAGTCAGAGATGATCTTATTGAGATGTGTGGGGGCGGATCTGTTATTAAAGATTGGTGTAGTTTGGAACAAGTGTAAGATTTTGGGCAAAGTGTGCATTTTAATTAGATTGATTCATGAGAGAGGAAAAACATACCATTTGTTGAAGGCCACTTGGTTGTGCTCCAACATTGGAGTTTAACTCTGTTAATTAATAAAATTAACAAAGTAGATTTTTTTGTGTATCTGTACTCGACTGTATTTGTATTTTTGGATACTTTTCAATCAAAACTTCAATTGTGTTTTTTTCTCTCTCTTTGAATTTATAAAATAATTACAACGGATAAACCTACAGTAAATAGCAATGTAGGCAATGGCAGAATATATGGCAAGCTTTTGTGCAAACACAAAGCATATAGAATAAACAGCGTGCCTCTATAAAATTGTTATGAGAACAGATGAAGGGAGAATAAAAAAAAGAATAAAAGCTGTCACCAGCGGTGTACAGGAGGTATTTCTTTCTCCCTCCGACTGTGACACACACACATGCACGCACACACGCGCGCGCACACACACACACACACACACACACACACACACACACACACACACACACACACACACACACACACACACACACACACACACACACACACACACACACACACACACACACACAGGTAGCACCACTTCTCATTCACAGTGCTCGTCTCTGCAATCGGCTAGTCTTGCATCTTAACTTGAAAGAGAAAATGTATTTTCAACAGGCAGCACTGTTCCTTTCCAACATACGGGCAACCTTGAATTTCCTTATAATGAAAAATGTGAGTATAACCACTTTTTCAGACACCACTACTCCTCCACTGGCGGTTGCAGATTAAGATCGCACAGCCAGAAAGTGCTGGAATGTCGGCACAGCAGCGCTCAGCGACGTCCCTGCTAAATCGTAAATGGTGCATTCATATTTCATACAGCACCTTTATCCAAAGTGCTTTGCACTGTGCAACACACACACATACACACACACACACACACACACACACACACACACACACACACACACACACACACACACACACACACACACACACACACACACACACACACACACACACACACACACACACACACACACACATTCACACATCAAAGGTGGAGGAAACCATGCAAGGCACCACCAGCCTGGTTTTATGTTTGCTCTAGGACACTTCGACACTAAGGAGGAGCTGGGGAACCAACCGGGGCCCTTTTGATTCCCACTCTACCTCCTGCGACAAATGTTGGCCAAATGTTCACCAATTTTGCCGAATGTTCACCAATTTTTGCTAAATGTTTGCCTACAGTATTATAAGAATACAAATCTGCACGCCAGTATTGCTGCTCCCAAATGCAATTTTACTTTGGTAACGTTTTGAGCCACCAGACTCTTCCTCAGTCTGAGGAAGAGCCTGGTGGCCCGAAACGTTACTAAAGTGAAATTGCATTTGGGAGCAGCAATCCTGGTGTGTGGATTTTTATTCTTATACACTGTTTAACTTTTTTGATCCAGCGTGTCTTTTAGCCGTTTATCAGCTTGTCTCTCATGCCTACAGTATTATGACATGCCCAGAATAGGGATATTAGGGTTCATGTGGTTATTCTCCTGCTCATCATTAGTAATGTTGTGACCATCATGTTTATGGATACTTGTGATCAGAGTAGAAGCCGCATGAACTATCTAATCTGTTGGGCGAGAACCCTGTTTCAATTAGTGTATCGATTGTTACAGTTGGAACTTGAAAGAATGCCTCATTTGCAAGCGCTAAGGGCGCCGGGGGTCTTTCTTTGGGAAAGACACTTGCAATACCATGGAGGGACCCGTGGTCAGAAATGGAAATTCCTTCATACAAGCAATCACTAACCGAGGCCAGCAACTGGCTATTGATTAGAACATAACCAGTGCACGGCTAGGAATGATGCACAGGGGAGAAGAATGAGTCATGTCTTAATTCAGGATATAGGACATGTCAGGGATCAGACATAATTATACATCTGTAGAAAGGAATTAAGTAATTCAATTTTGTTATTGTAGGGCACTGGTTTTCAATGTCAGGGCAGCGGCCCCCCAGGGGGGGGCATTTGGAGGACAGGTTTTGTTCTGGAACTTGTAGGAACTCCGTTGTGTCCAAATGTGGTTATTTCTAACAGAAACCATATACTGAGGAATGTCAGTTAACAGTTGTCGCATAAGTACAGCTTTGAAAAAGAATAGACAGACAGGACGGGTACAACGGGTACTCTGACAATGGGGTTACAATGGGTTTTGCATAACCGTAGGGGCAGGGGCCATGCATTCTCAACGGGCCGGGGTTTTTGTGGTTAATGGCTTCAATTGTGGAAAACAAAATGATAATTTGTAGTGAAACTGTTATTTACAGTCCTAAACCGTTTAGATAAAAGTGTCATCCTGGTGGCATCCTGCATATCAAGTCTGTTTTCCCATGCACAGTGCAATACAATGGTCACTAGAACAGTGTATTTATAGCACCTTTCACAGCTTGCTGTTGGACAACATCCACAGAGCTCTCAATCACCCAACACGGTCCCCCACTTAACCTTTTGCAGGGACACTGCATGGAGTCCCAACCTTCAAACACATTACTGTCGCTGTCTCCGCAAAGGGCTTCTCTGCAGAACATCAATCGGGGTTGGCTTTGGTTGGCGTGACCTTCCATGACACTCGGGCCGCCATACAGTACCTCATGAATCTGAGGTGACAGTGTGTGTGTTAAGCGCTTGTCAGCTGACAGTGTTTGTGCTTTCATCACGGCCAACATGCGGCAGCAGCTCAGCATGCATTATCAGTTCGGGGGGCCTGGTAGTTGCTGTTGAACACATGAGGAATTCTGGATCAAGCAGAGATCAGTCCTTGTTTATACACGTAGATAAGGGGGAGCCTTATGTCATAGTCACAAGCTATGCTCACAACAATGAATGTCCCGCAGTACTAAATCAGCATTAAGATTGTCAGAGTATAATCGTATATTCCCTGTCCACATGTCCTACGGTGTGGTTTAAATCCTCAGAAAAACTATATCTCTGTTCAATAATTTAACATTTAAAGTATTCCCCCCCCCCCACGAAAATGGCCCTAAAGGAGTGTCTCTTTATATCTTTGCCCTCATTTAGTAATCCATATCCTATGAATTATGCATGCTTTGAATCCTTTAGAATTTCATTATCAAAAGAGTATCCACAGAGAACATCCAAAACAAACAGCAAACAACACACTGCGACCAGCGAGTCGCTTCCTCTTGAGACCGTGGTGGTGTCTGGTTACGCTGGCGTACTTGTTTTGTATCTCTGAACATCCCTGCAATCGTCCTCATTCCTCTAATGCTACATTTAGTGATGATCTGATTGGCGTCCGGTAGGTCATAAGCCACACCTCCTCTGAGTTGCGTGCTCCGTGTCAGCCCTGTTTTCAGTGAGTGCTAGTATGAAAACCAGATTTAAGGCTTTTGGAGGTATGCAGAGTCCAAGAAACTTCCAGGATCATTAGTGTCCACTTCCGGGATCTCTAAGACCAGGGATTAATGACAACTTCGCACATGCTAGTCAGTCAGTCTACGCATGTCTGGAAAGACATGTGTACAAGCCTTAACTAGCATTATAGAAAGAAATGATTCCACAACAGTATAGGGTCTCCGGCTTTATTTAGTTTATGCGTGCATCAACGGCTATGCAACTTGTCGAAGCTGTCTTATAGTATAAACATATTGTTGCTGCTGTCAGGTAGAAACCTTATAGCTCCATATCTATATATTTTTTCTTCATAAATGCAAGGCACCAACCTGCTCATCAGGACCAGTTAGGGATTAACACGAAGCCAGGAGGAGCCGGGAATTGAACGGAGATCCTTCCAATTCCGAGACAGCCGTTCTACCTCCTGAGCCAGTGCCGCCAATTCATTATTCATGATAATGAATAGGATTCCATAAACGTCCTCAGCTAAAGGATTTTCCGGTATTTATCTGGTGTTCTAATCAAGGATGATTTACAACAAGCTAGTTAGAGTTTCACTCAAGGACTGGTTGTAAACGGACACACCTGGCTCGTTGCGTTGGGTTGGTCTTGAGCTTGGAAACACCTTCGCTAACTGTCACTGTGGTAACCCCAGGGATATGGCACTAAACGCAGCATTATCCCCCTGGTTTAGGAAGCTGACAGAAGACTTAGCCTGTCTTATGTGCTGTGCAACATCGCCAGGAAACAGGACAACAAATTGCTCTTCCTGTCAACAGAACGGAAGACAGAAATGTTCATCCTTGTCTTCTTTTTTTTATCTGTTATCACCAACGTTGTAATGTTAATGTTAACTCTTTACCTGCCATTGACGAGATTTCTCGTTTTTCTCTGCATGGCTCAGCCAGCCGTCGACGAGAAAAACGAGATTTTTGAATTTTTCTTTTATCACAAAGGAAGCAGGAGATAACGCGATGCGAAGATTTTTTGCTCCATTCACTTCAATGTTAAAAAATAAACGGAGACAAAATTCACATTTTACCTATTTTTGCAATGTATTTTCTATGGCAGGGAAGGGGGTAGATTGTGTATATACTCTGGCAGTTAAAGAGTTAACCTGACTAGCAAGAGATTATTTAATTTATTTCAGAATATTAATAAAAAAACAGGATGGAGAGAGATTTAGGGAGAGGGGGGAAGACAAAGACTGAGCTACAGTACAAGGCGTGAGAGGGAGATGGCAAGAGAGCAGTGGCTCACTTGAAAACTTTAAACTTGAGAAATACTACGAACATTATTATTTTTTATATTAATGTTATATTATCAACAATCTGGAAACAGTAAAATAATAATCATACTTTTATTTCTTAGTTTTTGCCTCTGGGGGCACCACCTCGAAAAACAGGAACTCGGGGTTGGCTCCTCCCCTTTCTTACTACTACTTCCTCCCGGTGCTTCTGTGTTTTAACACCAACATTGTATGTTTAAGGCTGTAGTGCTGACAGACTCTGCTGTTAGTCTTCAGAGAATGTATTATCAATAACGTCTTATTGTTTTACCAATTATTTGGGGGCCCACTTGCAATATCGTCACGGCCCACCAGTGGGCCCCATCCCACAGGTTGGGAATCGCTGAGATAGAGAGACTGAAAGATAGATGGAGGAGAGAAATGGAGAAGAGAAAGATAAATCCCCTGCAGCAGTGCAGCACCGACCAGGAGCTCTCTGCTACGGTGAGCTGAGCTCACATCAGTGTCAGTCACTACAGTCACTCAGTCAGCACACATGCACGGACACACACTCGCACGGACACTTCCCATCAGGCTTGGACAGAAAGCACAATTTGCAATTTAACCCACCATTGACTGCCAATCGCGTAGATCTACGTGAACTTAAAAATTATATATATATATATTATTATTTTTATTTGACCCAAAGACCAAGGAGACTCCTATCCACTTCCTTGTTAACTTAAAACTTACAAATTCTGTATCTCTCTGTACTTTTTTTTCCAATGAAATATTTTTTGGCAGTCAAGACCTGAGGCGATTCTTAAATATGATTTCTAAATCCTAACAGTTTTTTTATTTTATTTTTTTATTTTTCAAAAATAGTAGATCTACAAGCTCATAGCGCGGCACTCGGTGCCGCGCTATGAGCTTGTATATCTGCTATTTTTGAATAGCCAAATAAATCTAAAGTGACACAGATGCGTTCCTGGTCTTAATGGGTTAAACAGTCTGAGTGGCCAGGATACTCTCGGCTCTCCCGTCTCCAAATGAGAACTACCGAGAAACACATAACGTGTTTCTCGGTAGTTCTCATGTACAGTACCTGTACTGGTCACGTGTCCTTACTGTCAGCCTTTACCGGTCGCATGCCCTATTGTCAGCTTGCACCAGTAGTACGCCAGAGGTTCAAATGACGGTGCAAGAGAAAGAGAGGCATGGGAATTCTACTTAAATGTATATCATACATGTGTGTACCGAGAGTAATATCCTCATGAGGGGTAATGCAAATGGTGTGCGTGTGTGTGTGTGTGTGTGTGTGTGTGTGTGTGTGTGTGTGTGTGTGTGTGTGTGTGTGTGTGTGTGTGTGTGTGTGTGTGTGTGTGTGTGTGTGTGTGTGTGTGTGTGTGTGTGTGTGTGTGTGTGCGCGCGGGCGCGTGTGTGCGTGTGTTTTCCTAAGCTACCCTGAACTAGCACCGGATGAGCTGCATTGTTTTAATAATTTATAGTGGAACTAGAATCAAATGAAAATTTCCAGCAGCTTGAAACAAGAACTGCACCCTAGGGTGCCAGGAGGGTAATATCTCAAAGAGTCATGCACAGCAAAATCTGGAGTGTTCATGTAACTCGCAAAGTGGAAAAATTGTCCCATAAGGGACCATTTTTCCACTTTGCGAGTTACATGAGCACTCTGGGCTTTGCGGTGTGGGCTTCTACAGTGCATGTGCATATATTTGCTGTACTTCACGCTATCATTAGTTTGAATGGCGTTTCCCAGATGTATTGCTTTCTATTAATGCCCAGGCTAATACTTTATTTCCAGTGCTGCTTGCCACTACATTATTTAACTATAGAAATTGACTTATATCCCATTGCAGAACGGTTCATGTCTCCTTGCGGATCAGTCAGTCAACCTTTTATTTAAGATCCCAATGCGGGATGAACTACAATAAGCAAGTACAAAGGATAATACATCTCATATACTTAACCACTTTCAACCTGTCATGATGCAACGTGTTGTGAGTTTGTAGTTGGCTGTTTTCGTTATTCATGGTACAATGATGGATGTATGGCTTCTTACGGTAGAAATATATATATTTCTACCGCATAAATATAAATATAGTACGCACACTGGAGTTTTTTATTGAGTTTCCATCAAGGTGATGTTTCCTCGAGTGTATCTGCTGCTCCTCAGACAGTCTGAGGCAGAGTGGATACGCTTGAAACATCACCTATATGGTAACTCAATAAAAGACACTTTGGGAGCATGATTCAGTGTGCAGATTCTATATTTCTATTTTAAAGTTGTTCTTCTGTCCATCCAAACGATTTTATCGTTTGGATGCGCGTGGCTTTGTAAACTTTTTGCTCAAGTGTCTAAAAGACATTTTCTGGTTGTGACACCCCCTCAAACTAAAATGCATGTGACACAAATATAGAATATATGAATCATGTAGCCACATTTAATAATAATATAGTCCCCAGTCCTTTGGGGCATTTTTGTCACTGTACATTAACACATAAATTATGTGAAATTTGACCTGCATTTAACCCATCCTAGGAGCACTGGGCTCTATTAATACAGCCCCCCGGGAAGCAGTTTGGGGTTAAGTGTCTTGCTCAGGGACTCAATGTAGTTATTATTTAGTCACAAGTGCTTGTTAATGTTAATGTTCATAAAACCCACAGACACTACCACTTTAAAATTTTCTAAGAAGTTCTGGAAATAGGCGATTTACAAGCTCACACCGCTTTGCATCGCGACACGTTTTGAGCTTGAAAATTGACTATTTTTGTTACTTTTGCCTCAACATTCAAGTATGACGCAAGAAGGGCATGCCATTAAATAAGAAAAAAATATATACACATTTTAAATATGGAGATAAAAGGTTTCTGTCCGACAGCTATGATATGCCCCTTGTGAGTCGCAAGTACCCGGGTTCAAATCCAACCCCCCATCTTGTCTCGCATGTCTCTACTCTCTCTCTCTGCCCTTTGGTTTCCTGTCTCTCTACACTGACCTATCTAAAAACTAAAGCATAAAATGGCAAAAAAGGAGGAAAAAATGTGTAAGTATTCAGGGAATTGAATCATTGGCTGTCTAGTTCATGGGTTGTGAGGACCAGTCTGTGAATAATGGATGCAAACCGCTGTGGGGGGAAGTGGATGGATGGGCAGAATATGGAAATCTGTTCTGTTCTGTTCCTAGAGATTTCCGTGTTTGACTTTTATTGTAAACCCACGGTAGTCTCAGGACGCCTGGGAGCTATCCAAACTCCCCGAGCTCAAATAATCCGCAAGATTCAGATTCAGGCCGAATGTGTCCGAAAAATCACCTCTATAGGCTGAATCACTGCTGTATGTCTGCGTTTTGACATTTTGTCAATAACTGCGTACTGTCTGTCTGTCTATTCATACATAATGAGACATGCTAGTACCAACTTTCTGAAAGAAAAGCATGAATGACTCAAAATGACTCTGATAGGTAATAACACAAAATCACTGCTGCTATGAAAGCAAAGCACATTATGCAATACCCTTGATGTTGTTATGAGACATTGCAAGTCTTCAGCTTTCATCATAGTAATGTTTTGTAAAGGCAGAATTATCTGTGTTTATGTAACACAGGCCGATAGATCTCAGGTGTCAGTATTATTTCCAGTGTACAGTTGGTAGCCTACAGTATATGGAATGTCGGATGACAACACATGTTGTTCTGTTTTCAGTTGGACCCATGGTAGGCAGGTCATTGGGTGATAACACAAAGTAGTTGTATGTACTAACTACAGTAATAGAGCCAGACCAACATCAGTGTCTGCAGTTTTTCAGCTAAATGCCAATGTTTTCCGATTTTTAACCACTTTCAACCTTTCAATCTTTCCAAAAATAGCCAATCTCACAAGCTCACAACTAGTTACGTTGAGCTTGTAGATCTTTTTCTTTTTTACTTTGATTACGTTTTTCAACTTCATTAGAATTGTTTTTTTTTTACATAATATCGGTCAAAACGTCGATAATCGGTGGGCTGAAGGCTCAAGACTCAGTGACGTCATTTTGTAGTAATCCACCCACATAGTTTGGTGGGTGGATGGATTAATTTGGAGCATGTAGCTGCCTTCAGATTCTCCAAAACCGGGATCGGCATCAGCCAGGCTCTGGTGGTCCCACCACCCCCCACTGTCCAACAAACTTGTCCAGGGGTGACATTGTATTTTACTTTGCAGTTCATCTTCTGGATTATCAGGGTCCCAAAAATAGATCGCACGTGTGTTTTGTTTGCTTATACAAGGACGAGTATTGTTTTAAAGAGTTTGGGTCGCAGCCAGGGGGTGGTGGCGAAGCTGCGCCTACTCACTATTGAGCCATGAACGTTCAATAACCGACTAACTGCTAGCATGCCACACGTCCGCGCAGTTGGCACTACGGCATCATCCTGACAGGCCATCTGTGTAGCAGCAGATTACCTGCTAGCGCCCTCGCTAATCCAGGTAGGCCGCGACAGCATCAGACAGGAAATGAAGCCGAGTGGAAAATGTTTTAAATCAATAAGACCTGGCTCGGGACACGCCACTCGCAAACAAGGAAGTAGCAATGCAGGAAGCCTATTGGCATATGTACAAATGTTATATATAGGGAGTTTAATCCAATCAAGGATGACTTCATGATGCTTCAGTGGGCTTCTGGTAGTACGGGGCTTAAAATAGACAAATATGAATAGATGCGCATGACAAAAGGACAACATGACGGCTCACTTCCAGTACGTGATTCATTCAGACAACTGTAAGCATGTCAAGTGTGAGGCTTACAGTATAAAATGAAACGGCATAATTGGTGCTGCGACAACCCAAAGAAGAGGACAGTGGCTAGCACAGACTGGTAGAACATCTGTACAGTATCCTGTTGCACACGTTAAAGGACATACCCCTGGAAGCTGCTGCCTCCTTGGGGAGGGGGTTGGGGTAGGGCTGAGGAGAGGTGTGAATGGGGACACTGCATGGGTACCATTCCTGGTGGGGTACCTGGGGTCCCAGGTATGCAAATTGTTTGGTAAAAAAAAAATGTTGTTGCTTTTTCTGCCTTTATTTGATAGTATACAGTAGACGGAAATGGGTAGTGACACACAGCAAAAGGTCATCGGGATTCGAACCCGCGACTCGCTATCAGGCATTAGCAGCCTACTGTAGGTGCCCGGACTGCTACTAGTAGAGGCCCTAGAAGGGGTCCACGCCTGCTTATTTTTTTTTCTAGTTTCGATTTTTGGCATCCGTAGGACCTCTAATATAGGGACTTTGATGATCCCAAGAAAAAAAGTGGTCCGAAGTGTGTTTTTTTCATTTTTTTTCAAGTTTTATTACCCCTATGAGACCTGCGGGATGGCTGGCTGGAACGCCGGCGAGACTGTATTTCGGAGACTGTGGAACGCTCAAATTTAGACGTACATACAGCTATAGATACAGTACAGTGGTCTCATACAGCTATAGATACGGTACAGTGGTCTCATACAGCTATAGATACAGTACAGTGGTCTCATACAGCTATATAGATGCAGTACAGTGGTCTCATACAGCTATAGATAGAGTACAGTGGTCTCATACAGCTATAGATACGGTACAGTGGTCTCATACAGCTATAGATACGGTACAATGGTCTCATACAGCTATAGATGCAGTACAGTGGTCTCATACAGCTATAGATACGGTACAGTGGTCTCATACAGCTATAGATACAGTACAATGGTCTCATACAGCTATAGATACAGTAAAGTGGTCTCCTTTTTACAATAGGCGGAAATTACATATTTGTACTGCATGCAAAAAACTGCATGGTTCTTGCCCGAAACTGCATGAGATTGGCATAAATGTGACATGTCTGTACAGGGGAGGTCCTATGGATGCCATGCCACAAATCAAAACTAGGAAAAAAAATAAGCAGTCGCGCGTGGACCCCTTCTAGGGCCTCTACTATACGCCAGCTGTCCGGGCCCAAACTTGTTTTTTGACTAATGGTAAAGATGAGCATAACGATAGAAGATAGAAATTAGCTGTCAGATGGAAACCACATATGTCCAAAACCGTTACTTTTCAGGAAATGGAAAAGAAGAACCTGTGTTCCAATGGATCCAATATAGTTATATATTGTACTTTCTAGTTAAAAATATAAAAAGATGAAATACAGAGATACGATATGCAATGTACAGTATGATATCGGGGCTGGGATAAATACATATGAGTTTTTGCACTTGTTGTATTAAGCATACAGGTACTCGCACAGAAGCTAGCAAGCAACATACATTCATACCGACGCAAGACTCCCGGAAAAATACATTACATTAGACACACTAGCAAAGCCGTACATGCAGAACATGAGCCAGCAGTCAAAGCTTTCTGCGTGATATTGAGAAAGTCCTGTAGATGACCTTGTTCAAACGTACACTGCTCCATGTTCAGGTAAAGCAGTGAGAACGTTCCCAGCTTCCCTGCTGGAAGGGACAACAGGGTTTTTTTTTAGGGGGGAGAATGTTAGACGCAAAGGACGAGAGAAGCAGCTGAGCCTTCCCCCTGGAAGATAAATACCCAACACCAGAGTCACTTTCACCTTGCCAAACTTAGAAATCCTTTGCCCACCACCCCCCCCCCCCACTCGCTGCGAGTCAGCAGTTATTATTTTTCTCCCCCCCCCGGTGTCCTCGAGAGGATTAGAGACCAGAAAAGAACAGATTGTGTTTCTGTTTTCATCCCGTCCATCCTTCCATCCGTCCATCCCGGGAGACAGAGAGAGAAACAGAGGAAAGAGATGGAGGGAGGCAATTCAGGCAAAGCGCTGAGTCATACTCTTTTTCAATTACTTTAAAATTTTAAAGGCGTAATGGATTTTGTTTTAATCGCTTAAACTCTATTTACGTACTTCATTGACTGGAGTCAATGGAGTCAATCTGTTTTTGGAGTTCTCTTTCAGGGGGAAGGCTCTGGAGTCAATACTAGACCCCCTCTTTTAACGCTACGCCAAAATCTCTTAGCCGAAAAAGGCCAATCTGAGCTTGTAGATTGGCTATTTTTGCCATGCTAGTGTGTGTGTGTGTGTGTGTGTGTGTAAAATGGTAAATGGTGCATTTATTTAGCTATATAGCTGGATATTTTTTCCAAAGCGCTTTACATAGATTGTGCATTACATTCACCCATTCACACACTCATTCATACACCGATGGCGGAGGAAACCATGCAAGGCACCAACCTCACGTCACGTGTGTGTGTGTGTGTGTGTGTGTGTGTGTGGGGGTGTGTGTGTGTGTGTCTGTCTGTCTGTCTGTCTGTCTGTCTGTCTGTCTGTCTGTCTGTCTGTCTGTCTGTCTGTCTGTCTGTCTGTCTGTCTGTGTGTGTGTGTGTGTGTGTGTGTGTGCGCGTGTGCGTGCTTTGTATTACTATAGTTATCAGGGCCAGTAGAATTAGAATTTGAGAAATAGACATTGTGAGGACCATTTTTCTGGTGCTCACAAGAGAAATAGATCTGCTATTTTTGGCTTTAGTTTTACAGTAAAAAATGGCACAAGATTATAATGGCATTCATAAAATCAATGTCCTAAAATGCTGATGTCCTCACAATAGTATTACAAACGTGTGTGTGTGTGTGTGTGTGTGTGGGGGGGGGGGGGGGACAGAATTGGATCCCTTGTCAGGTGTTTTAGTCTGGGGTCAAAAGGACGGCATGGCAAATGTTGTGGTTGATGCTTTTGAATGTGTGTTCTCTGATTACAATGCAAGCCAGCTGCCATGCCTGCTCACTGCCAGTGGTGGAAGAAGCACTAAAAAAAAGTAAAAAGGTATTGGCGTCAAAATATACTTTAAGTAAAAGTAAAATAAACTATTTTTTTGTCAAACTTGAGTAAATGTACTTTCCACTACTGCTCATTACAATCAGCTGGACAGATGGGCGTGAGTGAAGAATTTGTGTAGTGTACGTGTGTGGGCATGTCAGTGGCGATATTATCAAGAATCATCCCAAGCTTAGATTTCAATGTACAGTATACAACTGTAAGTGTATCTGTGTATGTGTATACGTGTATGCATTTCTCTGTGCTGTGAGCCTGTGAATACATGCACGTACACTGTGTGTGTGTGTGTGAGTGTGTGAGTGTGAGTGTGAGTGTGAGTGTGAGTGTGAGTGTGTGTGTTGAGGCAGATGATATGCAGGGAGACATTTGCATTGGGCAGCAGTGCCAGGGATGTGTTTGATCTGTCCACTTCAAACACATCAGGTGGCCTTCCCAATGAGGGAGGGGGAGAGAGAGGGAGGGAGGGGGAGAGAGAGGGAGGGGGAAAGGGATGGAGACAGAGAGGGGATGGAGGGGAGAGGGAGGGAGAGATGGAGAGAGAGTGGGGCTAGGGAGGGAGAGAGAGAGAGGGAGGGGTAGAGAGAGAAGGAGGGAGATAGAGAGGCAGAGAAAGGGAGGCAGAGAGAGGGGGGTCGGGAGAGAGAGAGAGGATAACATGATTTCAGAGAGGGAGAAAACAGGGGGAGGTGGTGAGAGAGAAAACCATAACGAAAGGAAAGGAAGAAGTAGAGAGAGAGAGAGATGAACATTCAGACAGAAAGCGAGAAAGACTAAATAAAGAAAAGACAATAAAGAAAACGGTAGAGAGGGGGGGGGGCTAAGGAGAATCGACGGCTATACTGAGAAAATGAGATGGAGAGAGGGCAGGAATGGAGAGAAAATGAGAGCGAGAGAAACAAATGGATTGAGAGAGGCAGCTAGTGTAGCGAGGGGTGTTAGTGAGTGATTGAATGGAGTGGTTAGAAATTGAAAAGAGAGGAGGACAAGGGAGGCTGGGCATTTGGATTGATAGGTTAGTTCGGTGGATCTCAAAGTGGGGTCCGGGGCACCCCCAGGGGTCCTTGAAGGGGTCCCAGGGGGGGTCCCCAGCAAAACAATCAGTTAGGAACCAGATGGACACTTAATAGGTTTGTAACTCTGGTATGTGTGCGGGTCCATTTGGTTCCATTTGTACACTGTCAGGGTAATGGGGGCCGGCTGTGGCCTAATGCATGCCGAACTGGGGGTCCTTGAAATTAAAAGGTTTGAGAACCACTGGGTTAGAAATTTAAAAGAGAGGAGGACAATGGAGGCTGGACAGTTGGATTGATTGGTTAGTTAATCGATCGCTTAAGTTCAATAGTTTGGATCAATAGTTAGGTCTCATCATGCAGTAGTTTTGAATGAGTTTGGATTTATTGGACCATACCTCCTCTGCCAGCGTAAAGGGCAGCTCCACACATTTTTAAACAGAGTCATATCGCTGTATGGTGAGGAGGACGTGAAAATCTCAATCTCAGCCTGTCACCACTATCAGGTAAAAAATCAGGGGAGTGGCCCTTTAAACGTACAGATTAGTTCATGGGTGTCATGTTTGCGTGCAGGTTGGGAAACGCTCAGGCATGCAAATCCAGGCTGACATCCCCTATAGATAACACATAATTATGCATCAGCAGAGACATCAGCAGCTCAGCACAGACACACATACAGTAATTGTGTTGTGTACACGATTTTTGCACAGTCACACTCTCTCTCTGTCTCTCTCTCTCTCTCTCTCTCTCTCTCTCTCTCTCTCTCTCTCTCTCTCTCTCTCTCTCTCTCTCTCTCTCTCTCTCTCTTTATCTCCATTCATGCTCCTCTCTCTCTCTTAATTCCATTGCAGTGTTGCATAAACACAAGGTTACAACCAACCCGGCTCATAAATAATATGATTGTGAAATGGGCCATTCTGCATAATGAATGCTTTTATGTTTGGTACTGTAAGTGTATAATACTTTTGTACTTTTACTACTTTACTAAACTTTCGAATACAGGACTTTTACTTGTAACAGAGTATTTATACATTGTGGCACTTCCACCACTGGATTAACATAAACGTGTACTGCAGGGTATGGTCTGTGTGCTGTGATGAAGCAGACTGAAGTGGCTGGTCAAGCTATTCATGATAATTTATTCCACACAAATTAAGCAAAACGCTCTTCGTTATTTATCTGAACCCAGACATTTTGTAATTGCTTAATATCTATAACCAGCAGCAAGAACTCATTGTCTCCGCCAGGCCAAAGGCGTGGGTGGCCGAGACTGTCCGTACACCCGTTTGTTTGTCTGTGTGTGCATCCGTCCGCCCGTCCGCCTGTCCCTCTGTATTACAAGTAATCTCCGGCACCGTTGGACCGATCGGCGTGAAACTGTGCACACGCACTCCCTGGAGACCAGAGTAGAACCTCTGCCCCAGATTTTTCACATCCACCTGTTATAGCGCCACCAGGAGGCGGATTTGAGCAAAACATTTTTTTTATATTACTCCTACAGACTTTTTTGTCCAAATATCACACAAATCACTACACATTATCTCTATATTCATGTGATCAAGACCGATCTGTCGGATTTTTCATATTCCATTCTGATTGGCTAAGATTGGCTTCCAAAGTTTGCAGTACTGGCTCAAATCATGAACGCAGCATCCGATTTCCATGAAACTTTGCCAAGAACTTCCATCCCAAATGTTTCAAATGTCCTCATGGTGGCGCTACAACAGCCCACTTCTTCACTTGGCCTATAACTCGTGAACCATAGTTTGTACAATCAACATCTTTTTTTCCCTGGATTCCTTGGATCATGATGCAACTTATAGGCCCTGTTTGTGCCATGCGTGCCATGCGTTTTCTTCAAAACACACTTTTTGCTACTACTCCTACAGATTCTGTCCAAAACGCACACAAATGGGCCGGTACACATTATCTCTGGGGTCATGTAATCGAGATCAAATTTGATTTTTCAGATCGCATTCCAAGTGGCTATGACCAAAGTATGATAACATTTCCCTAAACTCTGGACCTCCATTGTACATGCACACACGCACGCACACACACACACACACACACACACACACACACACACACACACACACACACACACACACACACACGCGCATACCACAGACGGTCCTCTGAGCTCCTCTCTACATGCTAAAATTGCTATACATGGGACCATTCTTCTTTCTAGATCATAATACTTAACTCTTATGAATAATAAATGCTCACAGTTCCCATCGCCTTATTTTTAGAACAAAGACACAGGCACAACCATGTGCACACACATGCATACTCGCACAACTTTAAAATAGAGTTGTTTGCACATACAGTACGTGTGTGTATGTGTGTGTGTGTTTGGGACTTTGTGCATAATGTGCATTCAAGCTCGTTTGGGCACATTGATGTGTTTGCCCCAATGTGTGTGTGTGTGTGTGTGTGTGTGTGTGTGTGTGTGTGTGTGTGTGTGTGTGTGTGTGTGTGTGTGTGTGTGTGTGTTAGGCCTGACCTCTAACAGTCGAATAGTCGACTAATTAGTCGAGGGGTGTCTGAGTCGACTGCCAATCTCTTAGTCGAATTCAAAAAAAAAAATTCACTTAAATTATTCGACTGAGAGATTGGCCTAGTTTTATATCTTAATTAACTAATAGTAAGCCAAAAATAGGATATACATCATGATTTATTGGGAGAAACCAATAGTATGTGTTAAATCAGACACTAAGCACACCTACAGCCCAAATGGAATGTTCCTCTATTCAATGTGTGTGTGTGTGTGTGTGTGTGTGTGTGTGTGTGTGTGTGTGTGTGTGTGTGTGTGTGTGTGTGTGTGTGTGTGTGTGTGTGTGTGTGTGTGTGTGTGTGTGTGTGTGTGTGTGTGTGTGTGTGTGTGTGCGTGTGTGCGTGTGTGCGTGCGTGTGTGCGTGCGTGCGTGTGTGTGTGTGCGTGCGTGTGCGAGCACGCATATGCCTTCAATCCCACCCTGATGTAATTCAAGCCCATGAGAAGCACTGTCTCTATATAAGAGCATAACTTCCCTTTAACCACTCGAACCCCAGCATCCATATTCGGCAGGGGACATTCCCCAAATATAGCAGATCTACAAGCTCACAACACGTGGTGAGCAGATCTGCAGATCTGCTATTATTAGCGAAGAGATTTGGTGCAGAGGGAAACACGAGCAGACCAAGTACAAAGCCAACTCCGGTGTCCGTTTCACTAAGTACAGTATATATAGAGGGTTATTTGCCCAGGCTTTTCGATGTGCTTCCACCTGCTCACACCGGTGCAGGGACACGCCCTTATAGCTGCTGTGCACAAACGCTGGCGCTCTGCCAGCTCAGCACGCTGACCGTACTCATTTCCTGAAAGGTACAAGAGCAAGGCAAGCCCTTCATGAGGGGGAATGTCTGGGCTGGCTTTGCCATGCTGTCCTCCTACCCAGTGTACTACAGGAGGGAGGATTTGAATAGAGGAGAGATGTGACTCTTCTCGTGTGTCCCCCCCCCCCCCAGCACCTCCCGCCAGAAATTAATGGCTCTGTCGGACGATAGTGACACTGATGTACTATTAAGGGCAGCATACTGCTTAGCCCAGCGGAATCAAGCCTCCTGATACATAAATCAGCGCCCGGCTCAGCCTGGGGAGGTACTTGGTCTGTAATGCTGGCACTGGAGAATAGGAGCTTGTTTCTGTTAGCCGTTTGGGGGGACGCAGTTTGGGAAAAGGCCTGGAAGGGAAATTTATGGGGTTGTCCTTGTGTTTGTGTGTGTGTGTACATGCAGTGCATACATACCTATACGTACTGTACGTATGTACACATGCAAGGTTATTCTGTCCTTATTAGGGCCAAATGTTATGACAAATGAAAGAGGAGAAAAGTAATCTGTACGTTCTACAAAGGGCTTTTTTTTGGAGGTGGGGGGGGTTTAGGGTTAGTGATAGGGTGAGGTTAAAGGTAAGGGATACAGTGCTGAGAGTAGGGCTGTGCACGATTATGAAGTTTTACTTGACGATTAAGTGTCGCTCAAATAATTGCGATTAAAGATTTAATTGCGTTTCTGTCGTCATCGGAACATTATGAATAGAAAATATATTTTTGTTTGGCTTTCAGGCTTTATGAACAAAAGGTGCACAGGGCAGATATGACAAATAACATGACATGGGAAATTGACCATGTGCCTCACCACACCAGTGACATGCTATTTCAGCGACATCCTTAGCGACCAGGTGACATTTCACACCTACACCCATCATCTCCCGTTACGTGTTTACTTTAAAACCCTGCATACCACGAACTACCGAGGCTGGTTTCTTTGCTAACAAAAGGTCACCTGTCACTGCCTTCATCATTCATCAACATGCGACAGAAACCCACCGGGCATGGAGCGCTGGCGAGAGTGAACAGACTGTCCCTGCGGACACTTCCCCCATCTGGTCCAAACAGAATTGTAGAATATACACTGTAGATGTTGGTAATGAATAATCCTTGCTGATGTGGCATTTGAAAAGGATACGTGTGATGTGTTTACTAGAAAGTATAGCCTACTACTGCAGCGATTCCCAACCTGTGTGCTTATTAAAGCCCAGTGGACTCACTGATCCAAGCCGGAACGCAATCGATTGATTATGTGGTAATCAATCCAAAATATATCAATCAATCAATTCCATTAGTACATGGTAGTAAATGGTAATTGGTTAATCCATTAAGACCTGAGGCCAATTCTACAAATGCCTTCTAAATCAGTAGTTCTCAAACTTTTTCGAAATTCAAAATCGCACTTTCAAGATCTTTCAAAAATGTTCAAACATTTTAGATATACAAGCTCGTATATGAGCTTGTATATGAGCTTGGCCTATTGTCAGTGTATATTCACTAGAAAATCTTCAGAAACAGCAGCACTAGTAAAATTCCCCCTAGATGGCCATATAGCCACATAAAATTACATTCATTTAGTTTATTTTTGCTGATATTAATTATAATCCTTTTTTTTTTTTTTTGGTCTTTTTTTTTCAATTTATCCACACAGAACCAGAGATATTGCGATCCAAAGATTTCTAGCTCCATTCACTCCTTGGTTAACTTATTACTTTAAAATCCTGTATCTCGGCTCCTGTGTACTTCTTTTTTTACCATGTTATTTTGGGTGAAACATGCTATTTTCAACTGGCTGCAATTATGGAACGGATTACCGCAATCGGATTATTTTTTTCCACGATTCTACGAGACTCCTGTGTGTGTGTAATGAGGGGATCACCGTGAGGACGGTGATCACGGAAAATATTTTGTGACTACTTAAAAAATTGTTAAAAAAGGTTAAAACAATGCTGGCATTGGGGGAAGTAAAAAAAAAAAAAACTCTGGCGGGGAATGTGTGAGTTGAGTCTTAAGCTTTCCATTGTTACCAACATAATTATTTTGTTTATAATATTGAGTAAAACAGAAGGGAGTCCACTCGTTCATTCCGTTCAGTCCGTGATCGTTTGAGGTGATAAACGGACTCATTATGATAGGCCCTACTCGGCTTAAAATGTATTTGAACTATTAAATTGTTAGTGATCTATCTGTTAACTCCAGGAATGTCTGTATGTATGTATAAATGTGTGTATGTGCTTCACATCTCAAGATCACACATGGTGGGTGTATTGCTGAGGACCCAGGGAAGTGCAGTGTAGGGTGTGAACATTGTAGATCTGCTATTTTTCTCAAATGTTCGTCCCCAGAACAGGACGAAATCTGATGGAAACTCAAAGTGACATTTTTATTGACTCAATGTGTGAAGAAGGGAGTGAGTGAGTGAGGGAGATAGACAGAGAAGGGGAGGAGGGATGTGCAAAAATAAACACATTCATCTCTTTAGTTGGAAGGCCAACTGTCGAAATTGGAAGGCCAGTTAATCAGAATCAGCTTTATTGTCACGTCACATCACAGGTGTAATTGTTTTTTTGTACAAGGTCCCAACATTTGCAGTTGCAATGAAGAGTTAGAAAAGAGAAATAATAGAGAAGAAAGGAACAAAGGAACAAAGAACAAGTCAAGTAACAGGAAGGCACAGTCAAATCAAATACAATGTCCAATATACATAAGGTGCATGATTTTTTTTTTAATAGCAATGCATAAATAGCATTACGTACAGCAGAAATGCTTCTTCCGTTTGGACACAATAGTGGCTGCAACAACAAATTATTATTGTCTGTTTGCCACCTCAATACCTGCAGTACCGGGCACGTATGCTCTAATTGTGCACAGTTCCTACAATACACTTTGCATAGCATGTTTCACAATGACCAATCAAGCCATGCAGATGGCTGAAGACAACCTGCAGCATGCAAGGGGAATGCACAATCATATATATGTATATAATTGTGCGTTGCCCTTGCCCAAGATGCCTGCACAAGTACTGGAACAAAGGGGTTCCACCACGCCTCAAAACAAATTCAGGCTGTTCCGTTGCATAACAGGAGCGGGACTGGTACAGTAAGTATGAAGAAAGAAGGCACTGGAGTGAACTCGAACTCGAACAAAAGCCTTTTTAATAACGGGGTGCCGGCTAATAACGTGACAACGTTTCGATGTCAATACATCCTCGTCAGGTCATCATGCCCTGATGAAGATGTATTGACATCGAAACGTTGTCACGTCATTTGCCTGCACCCCGTTATTAAAAAGGCTTTATTTGTCAGAGTTTCATGCCTGCAGAAGTACTGCTCGTGTTTGTGTGAAAGTGCAGAGCGTCTGCGCATCAACATAATGCATGTGTGCATACGTGAAAACAGTCACGCATCAATGTACGCGAGTTTCATGTGTTTCCCGCGGAATAAAAAGCCCATGCCTGTGGGCAGGCAGCCTGGTGGGCTCGCTATAAATAGCCTGATGGTGACAGCGGGCCTAAGAGCCCAGTGTGAAAGGGAGACGATCTTTCTAGAGTTGTCTCTGCTCATTACACAAAACACAAGTCTAATTTCACACCCGGCCTGCCTGGTCATCCCGCCAACTCGCTACCTCATCTGTAAAAGGCCATGCGGAAACAAAACCTCGCATTTCGATTCGTCCTTTCCCCTGCGTACAATGAGCTTTGTTGCTGTTTAAAATCCGGAATGGTTCTGGGTCGTAAACTAGCTTTTCTAAAACGAGATGTGTTTTGCTGAAAATAATGTATTTTAGAAATCGATGTAATAAGAGGAAACGGTCTACCCTGTGGCAAAGATTGCGTTAAGGCTATGTTTATACTACTGGCAGATTGAATTTTAGCCTGTCCATATTGGAATAAGATTGGTTTTATCAAGTGTGAACAGAAGAAACAAACAAATCGATTTTTTTGCAAATCAGATTTGAACCACATTCGTAGACTGCTTGAAATCAGATTTAAATCTGATTTCTAAAGAAAGGTGTACGTGTCTCAGTCTGGTCACGACGATATGTATCGTTTTGGGGGAAAAAAACATTGTTTTGAATTTTTTTTTTTTACAATTATAATAATCAGGCATGCAAACAGCCCCGATGTGAAAAGGGTGACAACCTGTTTTTTTTTTTCGGGTCAGGTGTCACACTATTGCCCTATTTGGATTCAAAACGGCTATTGTAGCTGAAAAGCTATTATTATTTGTGATATTATTTGTATTTTGCCAATTATTTAGGGGCCCACTTGCAATACCGGCCCACAGGTTGAGAACCACTGCTGTAAGGCATCAGCGAGTTGCTGCTCTCATCTGCCTCCTGATGAATGAAGCGACATTAAGACCACAGGCGTTAGAAGAGAACGACGTCTCGTTAATTTACCTCCCACCGCTGACTGTAATAATTGGTGGGGGATTAGAGCTGATTGGTATTCATGAAAAGATCTGTTTTTCAGGGAGCCGAGTCAACATGGCGTGGAAAGAAGGACATTTGTTGTGATTATGGACATTTTGTAAGTGTTTAACACAGCTTTGGTTTGTAAAATTTTTAGGGGGGGGGGATTGCTTTGCGGATTCCGCACAGTAAATACGGCGGCATTTGCTGTAATAGCATCTAAATTTAGAAGCATAGAAATTCAAAGTACAACATTATATCGTAATGCGTATTGTCCCGAGGGGAATTCAGTGATTCATCAACACACACACACACACACACACACACACACACACACACACACACACACACACACACACACACACACACACACACACACACACACACACACACACACACACACACACACACAGCAGTGGATGTACAGAATGACACATGCACTAGTCAGCAACACAAGCTATCACGAGTCAGGTTAACGAGGTAGTGTCAGAACAGAGAACCAAGAACAAGGATGATGCATTGAAAAGTAAGGTGTATTAGAACACACACACACACACACACACACACACACACACACACACACACACACACACACACACACGTGCGCACACTTCCCCATACAGGTGGACTATGATACAATTAAGCAATTATCATCCTATGCTGGCATGTATGAAAATGCTGAGCAGACCCATTTAACCTGAAATTGGCATCAAGCTGGCAAGGGGAAATGATCTACAGTAAGTGACCATGATAGAGGGTTCGTCATTAGGACACAGATGGCAGGAGCTTCAGTCTCAAAGACTGCTCAACTGGCTAGTGTTTCCATAGGAACAGTGGTTAACGTGGCATCTGCATTTAGATCTATGGGAAAGACATCTGTAAATAGGGTCGGACTTTGTGGTCGAAAGGGCACATTTGATGAACCGCGATGCTTGTGCGTTCGTGCAATACGGGTATGACGTAAATATCTCTGCTGTCCGGCAGACTCCAAATTGTTCATTTTTCAGGAAATGACAAAAACAAAATAAAAGGTGGAGTTAGGAGGTTTTGTTCATCATTGATAAGAACAGCTGAAGCTCCAAGCTCACAATGATGTTGGAGGTCAAAAGGGGGTGTAGACTGGAGTCAGCAAAACCAGCTAACTCCACCCCCCTTTGGTGGACTTAACTGGTTTAGCAGAAAGTTTGAGGATCCAATGGAGTTAGCTGGTTTGGCAGAAGCGCTTTTCAATACTTTTCATTGGTTCAATATTTTTTTAATCAACACACAGACGTAAAGGGTTCAGTAGCACTGATTTATGGAAGAAAAATGCAAAAGCGGGAAAATGGAGTTTGGTTGTCGGACAGCAACAAATTATGGAAAGATAGAAGAGTAACTCTTCCTCGGGTGACTTTGAGTGTCTTTTTTTAAGTAATTTTTTCAGGCTTTTCTTGCCTTTATTGATAGTGTAGAGAGACAGGAAACAGGGAGAGTAGGGGAGTGACATGCAACAAAGGTCCAAAGGTCGGCATCATGTTTTGGTAGCAATCTGGCAAGCTACTCTACACCAATCAGTATTACATTTATTGTGCATGTAGGCCAAGGAATTCAATCCGTCAACAACAACTATCTTATTTTGGTTGAATTTATAACCTCAGACCCACTGTCGCTATGGGATACGTGTCCATAACGATATGGAGTAAGACTAGGAAAATTGTGCACTTATAATGCGCCTTTCTCCAAAGCTCTTGATAACATTCCAACCGTACGGTTGGTCTCATTGGTCACATTTTGTAAAGATTTCTAGATCTGAGAGACCACGCACAGAGCACTGTTAATTTCGACGACTAAAACTATGACGAAATGTTTTTCTCTACAACCTTTTTAAACTGACGAACACTAAATTAAAACTAAGCTATGATGACTAAAACTATGACTAAATATTACTGACAATTTCGCCAACAAATAAAAACTAAAACAAAAATGTTAGTGGGACTAGTGGAGAAGAGATCCAGTAGAACTAAAAGACAAGTCATTTTATGTTTGGTTGCGCTCGGGTGTTGTGCTCTGAAAATAGCAGATCTACAAGCTCACAACGCGTCGCAGTATTTTCAGCATGTAACCAAGTGTAAAATCAGCCATTACGATGCCATCAAGGCCTGCCAAAATACATTTTTGTCAACAAAATCAACTGTATTTAGTCAACTAAAACTAGACTAAAACCAAAAAAATCTGATGACTAAAATATGACAAACAAAAAACTACGATTAAAACTAAATCAAACAACATTAACACTGACACAGCGGGACTGTGTGTGTCTGGTGTGTGTGCATGAATGTGCGTGTAATAGGTGCGTGACCTATTACACACGCATTCATGCACACACACCAGACACACACAGACGCTGCACCTATGACATACATGCATGCATGCGTGTGCGTGCACCATACACAGACAGAGACAGGTAAAGCAAGGGAGATGCAGATTGACATAACTGTGTCAGACAGTGACAGTGTAAGCAGGGTTTGATTTGCTGGGGGGGATACTTTCGATATCCCCCTCTTCCTGTCATTCATTTTTTATCACCAGTGGGGATTATGTTTTATCGCTACTTCTTGTCAGATTAGGATTTCCTTTTGGGAAATCCTAATCTTTGGGATATTTATGTTTGATAATATCACAATTTAACAAAACAATTTTGGGCACATTTTCAAAATGTGCCTTTTTCTCAACAGCTTGCAGATGGGCAATGTTTGCCATTTTTCGTACAAGAAAAATATAGGGCTAAAGTGGTTAATAAAATGTATGCCCCTTCTGTTTTTTTTGTTTTTTTTTACGAATAAAACCTGAATGTAAATATTATTGGGATGTGCGTCCTGGAGGAGAGTTTCGGAGCACTGAGCAGCCCTTTTTATTTCTAGTGGTAGAGTTGCCGTGCATAACCCTCTCATTACAAAGATCAATGCACATTTGAGAGTTCAGTGTTACAAAAACCAGAGACACTGGTCTACAGCAGTGGTTCCCAAACTGGGGGGTCCTCAAATTATTTTTGGGGGTCCCCAGATGGTTAGCTTAATGTGCAACATTGTTTTCTCATTCAACAGTAAACAAACCCACATACAGTATAAGTGTATACAGGGTATCTGCACATTTCTAAAGTTACAATTTATATATATAAACTTGTCCTGTTAGAGTGAAGTTATTCTGAGTGATGATCACCTTTATCCTAGGATGAGACATTTCTATCCTGATGGGAAGTGGTCTTCCAGAATGACAATGCCCCCATCCACAGGGCATGAGGGGTCACTGAATGATTTGAAAATAATGTGAATCACACACTATGGCCTTATTGCATAGTTTATTAATTTATTTCAATTATCAATAATAATAATAATACATGCAATTTATATAGCGCTTTTCTAAATACTCAAAGTTGCTTTACAAAACAGAAACAAACATAAAAATCACACCCTGTGTGAAGTGGGCGGTGTCTTGCTAGCTAATCACAATACTGAATGGAGTCAACCAATCATGTACAAAAAATAAATACATTTATTGAAACACTCTTTCATGATGGAAGAAACCATAACTAGAAAAAAAACAATTTATGGTTTTTTTCAAGTTATGGTTTCTTATATAGGGCTATGCACATGTGTCATGTGACACTGGCCAATCACAGTCCTGAATAGACTGTGATTGGCCAATCACGGTGCATTGTACAAATTGTACAAATAAAATTGTACAAAATTGTACAAATATCCAAACCTCACTTATAGGGGCGGTTTCACCGCCCAGAAACAACTTTATTAGGAAAATAACATAAAGGTAACAATAAAAGGTAAAAAAAAACTAAGCAACACAAAAAAAGGTTAAAAAAAAGGGGGGCAGCTTTGATGTGAGCTGGGTGTGGTGTCGGAGGTGGTCAAAACAAATGAAATTAGCACTGAGGATTTTACTGTGTAGATTGGGGTTCCAAAGATTTAAAACATTGTATCAAATGGGGGTCTGTGGCCTCATGCATATCAACCTGGGGGTCCATGAATTTATTTAATTCATATATTAAAAATTTCCCAGGGTGCAAAACAATGAAACAAGTTTTCTATATTTTGAAACACGAACGTGAAATTCATTTGTTTTGGCTGAAACCTCCTATTCCAACACACGCCTAGTTGTGTGTTTCCTTGTACTGTACTGTGTTGTAGGCTACTTGCCGTTGTGTACTGTCATTGTACTGTAATTGTACTGTACAGTGTTGTAAAGCAGTGACAGGATGGGATCAGGACAATTAAGGGCTCACTGTGCACTTTCATCTCTTTAATCTCAACAGACTCGTCGACCTTTCGTTTCATCTGTCTGTCTCTCTGTCTCTGTCTGTCTGCCTGTCTCTCTCTGTGTCTCTGTCTGTATACTCTCTTTCTCTCTCTCTCTCTCTCTATCTATCTCTCTCTCTCTCTCTCTCCCGGCTGTCTCCTCACAGTCTTATCAGGACTGGAGATGTTTGAATGTCAAAGACTGGAAATCCCCAAGAGCCTCAGGCAGACTTTCTTTGTTCTTTCAGCCAACCAGCTCTTCCACTAAACATGTTTTGACTATATAGGCCTACTGTAGTATATTATGTACTGAAAATAGACTTGATAGATTGACCCTGAGGTCCTTTCTACACCGGAAGGGTTTGGTCCCAAAACGCCAAATCACTCAAACGAACGCTTATTAAAGCTGAATCTGCCCATATCTAAGGGCCCGTGTCCACCAAGATGTTTTTGGTCTGAGCGCAGCGTATGTTTTGAATTGTTTACAATGGGAGCATCGCGCCAAGCATTTATTTTTGCGCTGGCGCGTTCACGTGTGGCGTTTTTATCTGCTTGAAGCTGCTTGAAACTTGAACTGAAATATTTTTAACTTGGGCGTTTGGACACGTTTTTAGGCGAGCGCTTAAAAAAGACCCAGTGTACACGGACGGCCCTAACTCCCTTTAATCTTCTGTTTTTCTGGTCAGGCTCGGACTTTCTGTGCGCCACCCACATCATCCCGGTGAAGAACGAGGAGGGCGTGGTCATGATGTTCATCCTAAACTTCGACTCCCTGGAGGAGGGAAGCAGCGACTCGCTGGAGAAACTCAACCACACCCCGCCGTCCAAAGCGGAGCAACGTGAGTAGGAGAAACAAAACGCATCCACGTGGTAGACACAGTACAGTAATTGTAGTCAGATATTACTCAACGCACTACAAGTGAAAGTTGCTGTGTCATTACATCGTACTTAATGATAATGATAAAATAAAAAAACACTGTACCAACCAACTGTATTTATACTTTGGCTATAAAAAAAAAGCCAATCTACAAGCTTACAGACTGGCTATTTTAATAAAAATCGAGAAAATATGTGAAAAATGTGGAGTAATAAATAAATACAGAAATCTTCTTATGGCGGTCTCTACATATCAATTTGGGAATCCCTGACATGAAAATGTTTGAGAACCACTGGGTTAATGGTCTGGCTGTCCGGGACACTCCGTCTGTCCGGGGCACTCCGTCTGTCCGGGGCACTCCGTCTGTCCGGGGCACTCCGTCTGTCCGGAGTCCGGATCACTGAAACATCTGCACAACAAACAGCTCCCGTTAAAAGGATTTTTTTAATCTGCTAGACAGTCAGAGTTCCTCAGACTCAGACATGAAGTCTGAGGAAGAGCCTCGTTGCTCGAAATGTCACTCTAGCCGATTAAAAATCCTTTTAACAGGGAAAAAACGCTAGCAGATTAAAAACCCTTTTAACAGGAGTTATTTGGTGTGTGGATTTTTCCGTTTCAACTTCACTAGTTATTTCTTGATCCGGCCGCCCATCAGATTTGGTGTCTTTTGTATCGTTTCTCAGCCTACTCATTAGCATCAAGTTTTGTGAAAATCCACCCATTACTTTTTTGGAGTTATTTTGCTGGCAGGCAGACACACACACACAAAGACAGGATTGATTATAGCAACGCTTGGTTGGGTCTTGTAATCAGTCCTATCCATGAAAGTACTCACTTTCTTTTATATCATAATTTTTTTCTTTTTACCCATTTTTCTCCCCAATTTAGTGGTTATGCCAAACAATTCCTCCCCACACACATTTCTGTGTTGTTCACTGCTGTTGTATCCTACTGGCTCACCTGCCAGTGAGGAGCCCCCACCGGGAAGAAGTAGGGCCTTCGTTCTACTCTTCTCGCCCAACACTCCCTACTGACAGGTGCCGCTCCAGCCCGTAGGAATACATGCAGTGACACCCTCCCCGCGGGCCAATGGTGTTCGTATACAGGTATACGCTCGACAAAGCCGGATGCACCACGATGGATTCAAACCCACAATCTCTGTGGCGGTGGGCAGCTACTTTACAACTGCGCCACCCGAGCACCAGTACCCACTTTGGTGGATGCTTTGTACCTGTAACTTATTCATACTTAATGTATTTCTTTTTTTAAGCGCAAAAGACCACTGTGACCATCAAATCCCCAATGTTGTTGTTACAACCACACTCTGCCAATAGAGTCTAACAAACTACCACTCTGAAAGTTTACAACATTTAACCACTTAAACCCTAAATACTTTGTTGACTGGGGTCCCACAGTGATCTGTATTTGGCACCCTTCTTTTTTCCCCCCCTCTACACCAAATCTCTTTGCCCGAAAATAAGCCAATCCACAAGATGACAACGTGTCGGGTTGCAAGCTTGCTGTTATGGCCGATTGTTCACCTATCATGACATGCCCAGAATAGGGATGCTAGGGTTCGTGTGGTTAACAGCTGCTCTCTGTATTGTTTTACAACAAGAATAGCAATCAAAATAATGTGACAGTGTTGTGGGAGGCATTGTTGCGGCTCCCATATCCCTAAAAGACAGAATGGTGTGACTCTATAACAAAAAAGGAAACATTTTAATATCCAAAACACTGTAATCTGTCTGCTTTCACCTTGCTGGCAGAAGCTACACCTCCTACATTATCATGCACACATAAAGTTATATGTCAAACACATATTCTATTTTGATGACACCAAGGCAGCCTGACAGATGCTGTGACTTGCTGTCTTTTTTTCACTGACCCAAATAATGAATGTGAAGATTTTAGTTTCAAAACCAGGATAGTTTTAACCACTTAACCTATATACTTCGCTTGACCCAGGGGTCTGTACTTGGTCCCCCTCCTTTTTTCTCGCTACATCAAAATGCGACACGTTGTGAGCTTGTAGATTTGCCCAGCAAATGCTAGGGTTCATGTGGTTAAACTCGATTTAAGGTTAAAGGGATATTTCACTTTCAAAAAAACTTTTGGTTATTTTATCGTCTACTTGGACTTTTGTGAGCCCCCCAGACAGTTTTTAAGTTGCTTGATTCAGTATTTAGATATTTGATATTCATTTTATCAGACACGCCCCCTTCCTATACAAACCCATTATAACTTCAATTTCAATTTTTAACATGTTATATTCATCAAATACACCTGTCCTTGGTTCTGGTGACTCATCCTGCCCTCCTAATACGCGAGGGGGCCGTGTTTTTTCGATTACTTTTTTCATTTATTTTTAATATTCTTTTTGGAAAATGAAAAAAATTAAATACAATTAAAAATATATATAAAATAAATGGAAAAAGTTATCGAAAAAAACACGGCCCCCTCACGTATTAGGAGGGCAGGATGAGTCACCAGAACCAAGCACGGGTGTTTGTGATGAATTTAACATGTTAAAAATGGAGTTTGAAGTTATAATGGGTTTGTATAGGAAGGGGGCGTGTCTGATAAAAAATGAATATCAAATATCTAAATACTGACTCAAGCAACTTAAAAACGGTCTGGGGGGCTCACAAAAGCCTGAGTAGACGATAAAATGACCCAAAATTTTTTTGAAAGTGAAATATCCCTTTAATGTCTTTTCATTCAGACTTGATGTGACAGAAAAAGAAAGGGTTGATCTTGTAAACGTTAAGTTACAGTTGACAATTGTCTTCCCTGTGGAATGTTGGATTGGTTGATAGATATAAGCACTTAAACATTGTAAATCTGTGTTTAACTTATTTTTGACCAAGATCAGATGATGCACTATTCCTCACACTGGGTGACATACGTTATTAAGCTCAACTCATAGTCACCAAATAAAGAACTTGGATGGATGTCTGCAATAGACGTATAAGTTCACAACGCGTCATATAGCGGTTGTGAGCTTGTAGATCGCCATTTTCACTATTCGTTACATGACGAAGTAAATAGAGCTTAAGGGGTTTTCAGTATGCTAGGCTATGAAGTGCAAGAGTCTGCGGACAGTCCAAGTCCAAGTCTCTGGACTATCTGGGTGTGTGCGTATCTGCTACCTGTTTTCAACACTAGTATGTAAGCTTTAGTCTTCACTACACATTGACTGAAACAGTATAATGGCATTGGTAGCTGGCTCAGTAAGATACTGAAACATTTAATTTCCAGTGTGGCACTTGAAAGGCATGCAGTTCAAGTAGAGAAGTGGGCGCGCTTCAACTGAAGAGCGTGCCTTGTGCTAAGTGGCAATGCCACATGCCTGTCCGTGTGGTTCCCCATACAGCACATAACTATGGATTTCAGTCTGTGCATTGAGGTTGGAGGGGATGGGGGAGGAGAACAATGTGGAAGAAAGAGGATGGAAGGAGAAAGTGGGAGATGTGGAGGAGGAGGAGAGGTGATGATAATAATAGCAATAGCCAGCCGTGACCTTTTGTTCATAGCTGTTCCTATGACAGCCATGCTATGGCACCGTGGCAGCAGGGACACTTTCCTGTTCACCTGCTTTAAGGACCGTGTCCACAGGAAGTGTTTTTTTTTTAGCTGCCAGCGCCTTTCTGTCATTCATTTCTATGGCAAAGACGTGCTGGAGCGCTCCTCTTCTCAGCGCAGAGCGCCACGTTTCCGTGCTTTCGGCATCCAGAAGTTTTAACGGAGCGCTCTGGTCACCCCAAGTAGGAAAAAAAGTGCATCTTTTGGAGAGGAGACCCCGCACATCAATCAATCACTTGTTTTGACCAACCAGTCAAAATTGAGGAAAACTACAAAGAAAACTATCCCTTCCCTTTATGCGGTAGATCGACAAACATGAGCGGTAGATCCTGGCGGTGTCGGACAAACCACCCGGTCATTTACAACCTGACTTTGAAGCATTACCAGAATAGGTTTAGACACTAAAAACCCTCTTATAAGTAGCCATGAGGAATGTGCAATGGGAAATGTTCAGAATTAGGATTATGCACATGAGTGCAACCTATCGGTTGATACAGTTGGTTTGAATGTTGCATCATCAGCATCACTCCGTGCACTCGGTGTGCTTAGTAAGAAGCACTCTGGACATGATATCCAAAGCGCTCCTCCGCTAATTAAAAAAAAAATAAAAAATCTGGGGACACGTCCCCTTAGGCTTTCATATCACTGCAAACAGTTCTTGTTCAACGTCTTTTCGGAGAGAGGTCGGAGAGGCTTATTGTTGGTATCAGCCGAGAACTCCATATCTAGGCAAAGTTTAATATGGTTATTTAGGGGTGGAAGTTTGCACCATGGCCACGTCTTTACATTCTCTTGCAAACGATTCACGACTGGCGACATCCCATTACGTTTCACATCGTAACCTACTGCACAAGTATAAGTGTAAGCTGTTTAGTTTTGGGTTGGTTGCGTATTTTGATATGTTATCAATTATGGTTAGCTTGCTGTTATTGTTGCCAGCATTGAAATTCTGTGGATCCAGTGTCATTTTAAGAGACAAATGAGTGCCGATAGAACACCTGTGCAAATTGCCATTGTCAGGCATGCAAGCCAACAGTTTGTGTTGTGTGTGATGTCAGACCGGAGATCTGCTCAACCTTTACAAGGTGTTGCAGACAACAAGAGGTGGGAGTGTGATTCTATGATTTTTTAAATACTTATGCACTCTGACAGTTTGACTAGCTAACGGCTTCAAGATGTCTATAGCGGGCTTGAAGAAACAGTTTCATAAAGCTAGCCAGAAGGTTAGTGAGCTGGTAGGGGGTTCAGAGGGAACTAAATTAGACGTGGACTTCAAAGTCTTGGAACGGAAAGTCGATGTGACTACCAAAGCAGTGGTGGAGGTTATCTCCAAAACATCCGAATACCTTCAGCCCAACCCGGCATCACGTGCAAAGCTGTCGATGTTGACCAGCATGTCTAAGATGCGTGGTGAGGTAAGGAATACAGGCTACCCGCAGGCGGAGACCCTGCTGGGAGAATGCATGGTCAAGTATGGGCAGGAGCTTGGAGAAGATAGTTGTTTTGGCGGAGCTCTATTGGACGGAGGAGAGGCCATAAAGAGATTAGCAGAGGCCAAAGACTCTCTAGACATCGACGTCAAACAGAACTTTATTGACCCTTTGCAAGGCCTCTATGACACGGAGCTCAAAGACGCACAGCAACACTTGAAGAAGATGGAAGGCCGTCGCCTGGACTACGACTACAAGAAGAAGCGCCAGGGCAACTTTCCAGAAGAGGAAATCAGACAGGCCTACGACAAGTTCCACGAGTCCAAGGAGGCGGCAGAGACCTGCATGTACCACATACTGGAGACCGACATAGAGCAGGTGAGCCAGCTGTCGGCTTTCGTAGAGTCCCAGTTGGAGTACCACAGACAGGCTGTCCAGGTCCTTCAGGAGCTCTCTCACAAACTCAGAGACAGAATGACCGAGGCCCAGTCTCGGCCACAACGTCAATACACACCCAAACCTAAACCTAACTTTGTCATTAATTTCTATGGCAAAGACGTGCTGAAGCGCTCCTCTTCTCAGCGCAGAGCGCCACGTTTCCGTGCTTTTGGCATCCAGAAGTTTTAACGGAGCGCTCTGGTCACCCCAAGTAGAAAAAAAGTGCATCTTTTGGAGAGGAGACCCCGCACACCAACCAGTCAAAATTGAGGAAAACTACAATACGTGGAAAACTATCCCTTCCCTTTATGCGGTAGATCGACAAACATGAGCGGTAGATCCTGGTGGTGTCGGACAAACCACCCGGTCATTTACAACCTGACTTTGAAGCATTACCAGAATAGGTTTAGACACTAAAAACCCTCTTATAAGTAGCCATGGGGAATGTGCAATGGGAAATGTTCAGAATTAGGATTATGCACATGAGTGCAACCTATCGGTTGATACAGTTGGTTTGAATGTTTCATCATCAGCATCACTCCGTGCACTCGGTGTGCTTAGTAAGAAGCACTCTGGACATGATATCCAAAGCGCTCCTCCGCTAATTAAAAAAAAAATAATAATCTGGGGACACGTCCCCTTAGGCTTTCATATCTCTGCAAACAGTTCTTGTTCAACGTCTTTTCGGAGAAAGGTCGGAGAGGCTTATTGTTGGTATCAGCCGAGAACTTGGGAGAATATCCCTGTTTCAATGTGCTAGATGGATTGCTGAGGTAAAGCGAGTCACCTACCATCAGCTCCCAGTATTTAATACACAACTTGCCACGCCCAAGCCATGCTACTCATATGCTGAGTTGGCGGTGCCATGGGATCGAACCCATGACCAAAGTCCAAAGGCAAGTGCTCTACCAACGAGCTACCCAGACACACTCAAACACACTTGTAAAACACACTTGTAAAACACACTCAAACACACTTGCAATGACATCATTCCAATGTTTACTCTAATGAAAGTTGACATCAGTGTAGAACTCCATATCTAGGCAAAGTTTAATATGGTTATTTAGGGGTGGAAGTATGCACCATGGCCACGTCTTTACATTCTCTTGTGAACGATTCACGACTGGCGACATCCCGTTACATTTCACATCGTAACCTACTGCACAAGTATAAGTGTAAGCTGTTTAGTTTTGGATTGGTTGCGTATTTTGATATGTTATCAATTATGGTTAGCTTGCTGTTATTGTTGCCAGCATTGAAATTCAGTGGATCCAGTGTCATTATAAGAGACAAATGAGTGCCGATAGAACACCTGTGCAAATTGCCATTGTCAGGCATGCAAGCCAACAGTTTGTGTTGTGTGTGATGTCAGACCGGAGATCTGCTCAACCTTTACAAGGTGTTGCAGACAACAAGAGGTGGGAGTGTGATTCTATGATTTTTTAAATACTTATGCACTCTGACAGTTTTACTAGCTAACGGCTTCAAGATGTCTATAGCGGGCTTGAAGAAACAGTTTCATAAAGCTAGCCAGAAGGTTAGTGAGCTGGTAGGGGGTTCAGAGGGAACTAAATTAGACGTGGACTTCAAAGTCTTGGAACGGAAAGTCGATGTGACTACCAAAGCAGTGGTGGAGGTTATCTCCAAAACATCCGAATACCTTCAGCCCAACCCGGCATCACGTGCAAAGCTGTCGATGTTGACCAGCATGTCTAAGATGCGTGGTGAGGTAAGGAATACAGGCTACCCGCAGGCGGAGACCCTGCTGGGAGAATGCATGGTCAAGTATGGGCAGGAGCTTGGAGAAGATAGTTGTTTTGGCGGAGCTCTATTGGACGGAGGAGAGGCCATAAAGAGATTAGCAGAGGCCAAAGACTCTCTAGACATCGACGTCAAACAGAACTTTATTGACCCTTTGCAAGGCCTCTACGACACGGAGCTCAAAGACGCACAGCAACACTTGAAGAAGATGGAAGGCCGTCGCCTGGACTACGACTACAAGAAGAAGCGCCAGGGCAACTTTCCAGAAGAGGAAATCAGACAGGCCTACGACAAGTTCCACGAGTCCAAGGAGGCGGCAGAGACCTGCATGTACCACATACTGGAGACCGACATAGAGCAGGTGAGCCAGCTGTCGTCTTTCGTAGAGTCCCAGTTGGAGTACCACAGACAGGCTGTCCAGGTCCTTCAGGAGCTCTCTCACAAACTCAGGGACAGAATGACCGAGGCCCAGTCTCGGCCACAACGTCAATACACACCCAAACCTAAACCTAACTTTGGAGAAGACGACCAATCAACTGGTAGCGACACAATGATTCCACCCTCGCGTCCCAGTAGGTCTCCAGAACAGGCGAGCTGTAAGGCACTATACGACTTCGAGGCGGAGAACGAGGGAGAGCTGGCCTTCCATGTGGGCGACGTCATCGCCCTGACCAAGCAGCTCGACGAGAACTGGTACGAAGGAATGCTGCACGGCCAATCGGGTCATTTCCCCCTCAACTATGTTGAAGTCATTGTTCCCCTGTCACATTAAAGGAGTGATAATACATTTTATTTTATAGTTATTTTGAATGTATTGTCTAGGTAAATGAGGTGTCTATGACTGAATGTATGTTTAAATAGAAATGTTGTGAAAGAAAGCGGGATAGCAGAAGGTTTATTAAGTACTTAACGAGTACAGAATGGAACAGGAAAGGTTTTGTGTGTGTGACTTATTTTGGGGTATAGTTATTTTGGGGGCTTTTTCATAAGCCTTTATTTGATAGGTATGCAGCGTAGAGAGATGGGAAACGTGGAGAGAGTGTAGAGGAGTGACATGCAGCAAATGGTCTGGCCAGACAGAAATCGTAAAGGGGACTATCAGGCATTAGAACCCATGTGGTATTCAATCTAACCATTCAGTCGGTCGCCGTGTGTGTGTGTGTGTGTGTGTGTGTGTGTGTGTGTGTGTGTGTGTGTGTGTGTGTGTGTGTGTGTGTGTGTGTGTGTGTGTGTGTGTGTGTGTGTGTGTGTGTGTGTGTGTGTGTGTGTGTGTGTGTGTGTGTGTGTGTGCGCTAGAAGTGTCGGACATGGGAAGTTGTTTAAATGCAACAGAAACATGTCATGGTCTCTCACTCTTGCTCCCGCCCTCTTGCTCTCACCCATCGTGTGAATTGTGCAACCGTTTCTGGCAAGAACTATGTTTTTTGTTGTTGGTTTTTCTCAGGTTTGGGCTCTTTACTGTATGTTGTGATTAGGCTCGGGTCGGGCTTCAACTCACTCAGGTTGGTTTGGGTCGGGTATGAGAACTTCAGAGAGGAGAGAGCAAAGAGAAAGCAGTGACCGATCATAGTCATAAAGTCATTTTCATCTTCATCACCCAACATCGTCATCACCAAGAAGAAATATCAGATGATGGTGGCTTTTCACATTCCAGATCAGAAAATACAATTTGTAATATCAATCCACCCCATCTCAAGTGTTTTATTGTCCTAGACAAAATATGTACTGAAACAAAATGCTGTTACCTGTAATAAGAGATTTGCACACAGTATGCTGTTAACATTTATGTTTTCCTACAAGTACTGTAATTGTAAGAAATAGAAGTCACTCTGGATGGAAGAGTATCTGCTAAATGCCTAAAGTACATACTAATTCTGCACAGCTTCTACCAGAAAGACACTGGAGTCATTTGCCTACAATGGAGAGCTGTATACATTTGGTTGCTTCGTCTGTGTCGTCAATGCCATGTGGAAATTGAATCTAGAAGACGGTTGAGCCCAAGGGGAAAGGCCTGTTGTTAGGTGATGCTGTTGCATGCTGGGAGGTCATATCATCCTGTTTGGAGGACACGCACCCAATGACCTGTGCATCTTAGATGTAAGTCCTACCCTGAAGATGTTATTTCTAATAACATGCTGCCAGCGATGAACATATCATACAGATTTTTGATATTTCATACTGATTGGCTTTAATTGGCTTCTAAAGTGTGCGGGTGGGGCCTACAGTATTTTACTGACAAATGCCAAACCATGAATGCATCGTCCACTCAACCCCAAATTTGAATCACATATTGAGACAACCATTTGTGGGTGTGCAGGAAAATGGTTGAGGCATTTTTCCGTCATAGTAGTGCAAAGGTAGCTTTTCAGTTTATAAAAAGTTACATAGTGTAGCTTAGGCCCTATTATAACAAGTATACTTGTACATCAGTGTTGTGCATAAATAGCCGATCTACGATCTGAGCGCATCACACGTGGGCTTGTAAACCTGCTATTTTTGCTGTTTTTGAAAATCGATTATTTTATTAAAATCAATTGTTTTATTACAATCGGTTATTTTAATAACATTGATCATTTTTGATACTCGATTATATTGATTAATTCAATTAACTGCTGCACACCACCTATACTCACCTAAAAACAACAACATAATACCTATAAGTGGGGAGACAATTTCCCCTTATTCCGGCGCTCGTGGTTGAACATCCAGCTAAATCCACTACTATCTCCCTGCATGGTGTTGGCCTGTGTGTAATCGTCACCCAACAGCTCCTGCAGGATTGCTGCTGACAGACAGCTCCCCTTGGCATGTGTTGACACCAGTGTCGTTTAGCAAAGGACGCCACCTTTGCCCGCTGTCATCTCAGTGCTATCTGGCCCCAATTAGGGCTTAAAGGCTGCCAGGGGTGGCCTGATGAACCCGCTGGAGCGATGTTGCTGCCGCGGAAGCCGCGCGCCACTAGCTCATCCCAGAGCTGTCGGCGTAATAAGAGTGTTCCCTTTCCCTAGAGGCACTGTCCAACATGCTCCTGGTGCCTCCTCCTC
Organism: Gymnoscopelus braueri; assembly: GCF_963280865.1. Taxonomy (NCBI): domain Eukaryota; kingdom Metazoa; phylum Chordata; class Actinopteri; order Myctophiformes; family Myctophidae; genus Gymnoscopelus; species Gymnoscopelus braueri. The sequence continues at coordinate 27,907,336 of NC_137626.1, read as the reverse complement.
GATCCCCTCCCTCTCTCTCTCTCTGTCCTTTCTCTCCTCTCTTTTGCCCTTTTCCCTCTCTCTCTTTCTCTCTCTCTCTCTCCTTCCCCCACACTGTATTTGATGAGGCCCTAATAGTGTGTGTGTGTGTGTGTGTGTGTGTGTGTGTGTGTGTGTGTGTGTGTGTGTGTGTGTGTGTGTGTGTGTGTGTGTGTGTGTGTGTGTGTGTGTGTGTGTGTGCGCGCGTGTGAGAGCTTATGGCGCTAGCTTTTTATGGAGGCATGCTCTTGAAAGCCTTTGAGTCAATATTTATGTGGAAACAGCACATTCTTGTAACTCCATGTGAGTAACTCCATGTGAACTGAAACAAAACAATTAATATATTACTCATCAAGTGTTTAGAAAATATTAAAGAATAAACACCATGGGCAAGGCAAGTTTAATTGTACAGCATATTTAGTCAAAACAATAATAATGAAATAATGAATGGATGTAAATTGAAATTTGTAAGCTGAAAATCTCTCTTGGGTAAAAGGCATGTTATTAGCTTAGATTTAAAAGTAGTTAGGGTTGGCACACGCCTCAGAACCTCTGGATGTTTGTTATGTGTGTCATGATAACTAAATGCCACTGCACATCTTTTCATTTTAACTCTGGGAACATTTCCAGGTCCCAGACAACTTGGGACTTCTTGGGGGTACATAATGTAAAATAAGTCCGTTTTGGAATAAATTCGGACTCATGACTCATTGGGAGCCAGTACAGAGTTCTTGGAATTGGTCTCTTGTGTTCAAGCTTTCTTAGTTCTAGTTAGAACTCTATACCTGCTGCATTCTAAATGAGCTGTTACTGTCTGATGATACATAACAGTAGTCTAACATGCTGGAGATAAAGAAGGTTTTTCTAAGTCTTGTTTAGACACAAATCCACTAACTCTTACTATATTTTAAAGATAAAAACAATGGGCTGACTTTGTTATAGACTTAATATGACATTTCACATGTAAAGTGTGAATAGACTCAATAGGCCCAATGTTCAAACCTTAGGGAACAAATGTCATTTTGTCAATGGAGACAAAATAGTCCCTATATTGGAGATAGGATTTATTTATATAAGTACAGTTACACAAAATAAATCCCCCCTCCAATTTTGCACCAGCCTTTGGATTGGTAATTACACCTATTATTACATTATTGTTTTTTTCCATGCCACAAAGTCCAACCTATTTTCCTGCCTGTTTAGCAGTATTGTATGGTTCAGTGTTGATTGAAGCACTAATGTAGAAATAATGTGGAGGCTATGAAAGGGCATAAATATTAAAATGGTTGAATAAATAAGGTTTTACATTAATGTATATGATGTAAATTCCATATTGCACTTGTTTATATTATACGTTATTATATTCACAGCATGTAATAGTGCTTGTAATATTTGTGCGTACATAATATACGTAAAATGTTTATTTATTTTTGTGAGTGCATGCATGCTTGCGGCATGTCTCTCGGGGCATTTGGGGGCATGCTCCCAAGTCAGTACGTGAACGTGTGTGTGTGTGTGTTCGTGTGTTTGTGCTCGCACACGCGTGTGTCCAACACTGATAGGATCTGTCCTGGCTTTCGGTTTTCTAAGGAGCACTGACACAGTTGTGTCAAAACAGCAGGGCAATCCCCTAATGGGACCACGCTCTATGAATAAAACACCATTCAGCCCTATCTGAATATCTAATGTGGTCATGAATGGCTCCAGACTTTATTTACAAGGTCGAGTCTCAGTCCAGGTCTGTCTGTCTGTCTGTCTGTCTGTCTCTCTCTCTCCGTCTCTCTCTCTCTCTCTGTCTCTCTCCCTGTCTACGCATCTGGCCTTTAGTGAGTTTGTCTTTCTCTCAGTAGTGCACTTTACTCTCCTTCACTCCTTCCATTAACTCTACAGATTCCACGTTGCATTTCTTGTTCCTCAGCTTGAACAACCCTTCCCTGCTGGTAGATGGATGCGGGTGCGGAGCTCCCAGGCCTCTGCATAATTGAAGGTTTCGGCATTCCGGACGCACACAAGCCTCCACACATGTAAATGTAGCCCATGCTCTTACAATGTCGTCGCTGTCGTGCGAAAACCTTTTATGTCCAAGGCGGTTACTTTTCAGGAAATGGAAAAAAAGAACCTGATGGATCCAATGTAGTTATTACGTATTCACAAGCTTGTGTTAATACCTTTCGGTGGTTACATATGTTTCCAAAACAGCAAAAAGAGCAGATCTACAAGCTCACAACATTAATTTACAAAAAAAAAAGTTTAAATATAAATATATATAAATATTATGGAGTTACAAGGTTTCGGCAATGATATGAACACTTACTACACTGATGTGTAGAGGGATACAAGAGGGACTAGAACCTTGTAGGAGAGGGGCTGTATTGAAATGGTGCGGGGCCATGATCCATGTATCGCATTAGCCCTCCTCCCTCACGGGAATAAGCAGCCATGCATAAGGTGCTGCTTATATCGATTTGCCTCTGTGGCTCAGCGGCAAGCCATCCATCCCGTGACCCATCTTGAATTCTCCCCATTTTGGCTGTGATGGGTGCTTGCTGGGAAGGCTTCCCCCCAGACCCATAAATGGCACAGATGATTAGCTGGGAGGCATTTGATGCCGTCGGCTATCAGTCTGGCTGATAGCCGACTGCCTCGTAGCCAACTACTGTTCCAAAAATGTCTCTATCACTGAGTTAGGGATGCTTGAGACACTACAGATTGCATTAGGATGTGTGTCAATGTTTTTGCAACACATTACAAGGGTGGTGCCAGGCATCCAGTAATATTTGTTTAGTCCCAAGCAGGGTGAGCCAAACGGCCATTTGAAGAGGTGAGTGGGAGAGGCAACGATTGCCTACACTTTCCTATTGATAGAGTTATATTATGCAATAAACTACGATGGAGACGTACAGATCTGGTCAAAATTTGTTGAGCCACCTAGAAGACTATAGCCAATAGCATAGATTACTATGCTGTCATTTGGGTTAGATTTACTGTAGACAGTTACCTCCATCAAAGAGGTTACGCTTTTGACCGTCTGTTTGCTGTGAACAACAAATCTTGAAATGTAATGAGTGGATTGCCATGAAATCGGCTGTGCACGTTCATGCTCTCAAGAGAAAGAGACATATTCATTTTTGTGACCGTTCCTCTCACGCCACCATCGGGCCAAATGTTCGGTGTCAAAATAGCGTATCTCTTCACCCCATGTGTCATACAGACACAATTTGCTGTGCACATTGATGCTCCCAGGAGAAAGACATTATTGGTTTTGGTGACCCCATGACCGTTCCTGTAGTACCACCATCAGGCGACAAGCAATCTGGGGAGATTTGTAGGCCTTGGCAGACGTTAGCACTCTATTGAGGGCATGCTTGTTTCTTCCTATAGCCATACTGATATATGATACAGAAAAATACAAAGGATTGTCATTTGTGTCTGATTTAGCTGTTACTGTGGACAGAAAAGCTTTAACCTGCCAAAGACCTCCCCCACAAATGACATATCATAAAAAATATCATATATATATATATATATATATATATATATATATATATATATATATATATATATATATATATATATATATATATACACACACACTATGTTCTTTCTTTCTTTCTTTCTTTCTTACTTCTTCTTTCCCCCCCCCTTTCCAATTGACCCGCTGTGAAAACCCTGTCCTTTTAATTTGCTTTCCATGTTTATACATTCAATGGATGGAACACAGACATGGGCTAGAGTGTGATGGGGAAGGGTGGGGTGATAGAGAGAGGCATCTGCTCTGGTGCAGCTGTGAGCTGCTGCTGGATATAATGGGGGATCTGGGAGCTGCAGTCATTCCGACACCACATGCAAATAGGTAGCCAAGCCCATTAACCCCATGAACCCTAGCATCCTTATTCTGCGCAAGTCATAATAAGCGAACATTCGGCGAAAATATCCGATCTACAATCTCACAAAGCAGCGCGCTTTGTGAGCCTGTAGATCGGCTAAAGATTTGGTGTAGACTACACCAAATCACCAAACTGTCCCTCTACAGTAGAGGTCTTGTGGACCCCGGTCAGCAAAGTATAGGCTATAGGGTTTAAGAGGTTAACTGCGCTGGAATATACTGGATAATTGGGCAGCTGGGAGCGCAGTCATGCCGACACCACATGCAAATAGGTAGGCAAAGCCTATTAACTGCACCGGTCCGGCATGCTTTCACTTTCACTCACAGTCATCAAAATCATAAAGAGAATCGTTTTATGTTTCATCTGAGCTAAGTTCTACTTTTTCCTGCTCTCTGTCTTCCTCTTTTGGTTACTTCTCCCTAAAACTTAAGCGCCTAACATCAGGGTATGCAGACCCAATTAGTATCCGATGCAAATATTTCGTTCTAGTATCATAGCAACCAGGGCCACTATGCATCCTCCGCTTTTGTAATGCCACTCTAGAGTGTTTGCAGAGAGAGACTGAAATAAAAAGGGAAGAGACCACACACATTCACACACGCACGCACACACACACACACACACACACACACACACACACACACACACACACACACACACACACACACACACACACACACACACACACACACACACACACACACACACACACACAGCACAGCTAGTGCTTAAAGGGCAATGAAGCTCAGCGCGCGCTTCCAGCGTGCTCAATATCACCTTTTAAAAATAGCAACATGCAAGGCTCTCTCTTCTCCTCACACACAAAAGCATGACTGCATTTTTAGCTAATTAAGAGATTTGCAGCACATAAGTCGCTACTACGCAGGCGCCATAATTAGACACACACCTCCCGAGTGTATGAATGGCTTTAATGTCATAATTCCAATTACTGTCCTTATGGCGTCATTTCATATAAAACTAGAGGGTGGCAAAAGTGACCACTTAAGCCGATTTCAAAAATAGCTTAAATAACCACAGAAATAACCACATCATGCGATGCATTGTGATCTACTATTTTCGCTATTTTTGAAAAGAAAAAGGGATTGATGAATGTATGGTTGCATAAAAAAAACAAGTGTCTATAAGTGACGATCTAAAATCAGATCAGAGGATTTTTTTTATAAAAGGCCTGCATTTTTAGGTTAAATGTGAAAGCTAGGGGGTGGCAACTGCCAACCCCTGGAACCCCACATCTGTTCAGAATGTCAATATGTCTTTGTCTATTCACAGCTTTGGTTATGTGTGACTGAACACAGCAACCGGATGGCCATTGAACATGTTTACGTTGTTCTCTTTAATGGCGTGGCTCCTGGAGGGGAAGCCATCTAGCAGAGGGTCTGTCGGTGAATGCACTGCCTCAGACCTACCGTCCCTCCAGGCTGTGGGATGTAATGTCCGCTAGGCTCCAGCATACGAGTGGAACTACTGTACCGTCGTATGATGTAGTAAAAATTAAGCTCTTACCCTGCTTGCTTTGTGGTTGTAAATAGAACTTCCATCCCTAATTCCATTCTCCCCCATTAAAGCATTCCACAGACAGGACGGGGACAGACAGACAGACAAACAGACAGAGAAAGACACACGCAGCCTTTTCCTTTAGATATCCATGGTCTTTATAGCCATAGTAAATCATTCATTTTTTTTGCGTGCACGGTGGGAGAAGGCGCACTTCAAGAGTGGTCACCCTAGGGCAGTTGTTCTCAAAGTGGGGTCCCTCAGGGTTCCTTGGGGGGGTTCCAAATGGACCCTTACAGGTCTGTAACTCTGAGAGTGTTCAAATGGTTCCATTTGTACGTTCTCAGAGTTATGGGGGTCCTTGAAATTTTTAAGTTTGAGAACCACTGCCCTTGGGCACCACACAGGGCACCACACTGGGTTCATCCTAATTATAGGCCAGCAGCTTCACACTCCAATATTGCAACAGCTTGTGTAAAAACCCGTTATCAACACCAAAATGCATACAGTATCTACATAGCAAAGCCTCACTCACTTCCTTGTTCTTTTTCACTGACTCAAAGAAGAAACAAGATGATGATTTTGTGGTTAATAATTCTTTTGGGGAAATGAAACAAGGGATAAATCTTGTAACATTGCTGAATGATAGTTTGAAAGCCGGACTTTATGCATGGTATATGGATAAAATCCTGCCATTCCTCCTGTCATTTCCTATGAAATTACAGGAGGAAATAACCCGACTTGATGTTTTATTTTCCACATAATATACCCCTTTATTTTCAGTTCATTTCAAGTTAAGATGAATCATAGACTCAAGAATCAAGTATTTGAAGATTCTGAATCTGTGTTTAACTAATTTTTGACTGAAATCTAATTACTCAGTGTTTTTTGTTCTCCTGTAAAGTATACAGCTGCGGGATCTAGTTCATCATATCATACATGGTGAGGTTTTAATGCCTATGGAGAAAATGCAAGCAAACATAACCAATTTAAGTCATTAACAGAAATATTGTCTGCTTAAACTTAACTAAATAATGAACTGAATGGATGTCGGGTCACAAGGTTAAACACGGGTAGTGCAAACGGCGATTTATCTTTATTTCATCTTCACCATAATTGAGCGTTGGCTCACAAGGTCACAACGTTGAACAAGGGTTGCGTGAATGCCAATTTATTGTCACGTTGATTGACTTGCTAGATCACACAGTACATTATCCTACAGGCACCTTTAATTATGAATCACCAATTAAACATTTTTGGCATGACAGGTAATTGAACACGTCGCACTGACCCAAGAAGGGATGTAGCGCAGTCTAAAATGTGTTCCTTTCTTTACTGTCTCTCTCTCTCTGTCCTTCCTTGTCAATGTCACCAGAGTAAAAGGAGCTGTGCTCCCGGCTACCCAGCCAAGTCAAAACATCAGTTTATCCTTCAATTTCCATTGTGTTTCCTGCAGCTATACAGCCCTGCTTGTCTTACTGCCGCCGGCTAGAACAATCAACCTGGGGCTTGTCCGCGGCATATCTTATCAACCGTATTGTAGCATCAACTCTCAGTTTAGTTTTATTTATTTATTTCTTTTGTCATTCTCTTTGTGTTGCGCCCCATAATGCAAAAAAAGATAAGGGAAGGCTGATGGATCAAATTGATGTCTGCACCGTGGCCTGGTGGCTTTCGGGGCTTGTTCACCGGGAGGATGGAGAGAGCGTGGTGGTGATATGGACGATATATACGGGATGCTCACACCGTTAAATGATTCATCCTATTGAAGTGGCGGTTCGCTCTGCCCACGCTGAGACCTGTGAGCTATGTCTGCGTGTCACTATGGTGACATGTCTGCAGATACTGTAGCCCCCGCGTCTTGGTAGGAAAATAATGGTCAGCACGTGTCGGGAGTCAATGCTCACATACAGTACACACACATTTGTATTACTTTACTGTACGTGTGAGGACATAAACATTATAGGAGGTAAGGTGATTTTATTAATTTTTAACCTTAACCCTAAAGCCGAAAACAGCTATTAGTATTTTCGGTGCACGTCACTGGCGCTCCAACTCGTTTTTTTTAAACAAGTATTATTATAATTATAAATCAGGCATAACTCCAACCCCAACTCCTAAACTTACTGTAACATCTAAATGCCTTATCCTAACAACAACCCCAACCTGAATCCTTTCCTAATTGGAAGCCCAACTCCCCAAATCTATTTCAACCATAAAACAACTATTTTATGTTTTTTTTTAATGGAAACAGTCTATTAAAAAAAAAAAAGTTGTGAGGTCCAGGAAAATGGTCCACACAATCTGCTATTTCTCAAATTCTACTAGACTTAGTTTAGTGTAGTGATACAAGTACACACCACACACACACACACACACACACACACAAATGGACACACACTTTCACATACAGTACATGGTACACAAGTGCATCGAATTTCTGTCTGGGGATATGTTTCACTCTAGCTCCCAAGGTGACCTCTCTAAGAATCCATCACCCCTCTCTTTTTTAAAGTGTGCATGAAATGTGCACTGAGGTTAAATTTTGCTCGCACCAGTTATGTTCATCATTTTATAGATCGTAGACTTTTATCTGTGCACTTCAACGTTGTTATTTCTGCGTCCACTGCGTCTCTCCCTTCATAACCATTACCCTCACGGCCATGTGCCATTTTGACGGCCGCATCATAAATATCACTTCCTCTGTTGACGTCTCCTCCGTCTCACCTGGATTCCTTGCATCACTCATTAAAATGAGCTCTTAATCTTCATGGGACTCCTCAATACACTGGCGCCATAACAATCCTGTATATAGTGTCTTCCACCATGAATAATTGAAAGGAACTGAAGATTGTATTAATGCCCTGAGGGAGAAGGGGGGCATTTGTTTTGATCTTGCCTGGGTCTTTTATTTCTCAAAACTAGCCGCATTGGCAGGCTGATCAGCACCAAAGGCAAACCGCTAGATTCTGGCGGCTAGGAGATATCGGAGAGGAGGGTGGGTGCAAGTTTTGCTACAAACAAACATACCATATACGCCACAAAAACAGAAATCAAGGTCGGCGAGGGTTACGTCAATCCTGCTGGCTCATTAGAAAGCACGGCAGGCTGTTATGGTCTGGCAGAGAGTCAATTTGACTCGACGCTTGTGAGTTCAGCCAGCAATGCTCTATGGGAGACTGAACAAGTGACCTTTGTCCTCAGAATTCTGGAGTTGACAAGACATTACTCATTGAACATCGCACCAACACCTTATTGGCCATTAATCACCATCATACGAATTCGCAGTGCTCAAATGTTCAGTGAACCTCCTCAAGGTTGGACAGCACATTATAGCAGTGCTTCTCAAACTTTGTCATGTCGAGGACCCCCAAATTAATATGTATTAAGCTGCCGACCCCCGTCTGAAAATGTTCTGTGCCAGGGACCCCCGTACAAATCTTGTACCAAATCTCTTCGCCGAAAATAGCAAATCTACAAGCTTGTGGATCAGCTATTTTCAAATAGACGATGTACAGTATATAGGGTTAAAGAGGTTAAACTGATTTTGATGCGATATTAACAGTAATTGCTGGGGACCCCTTGGAAACCCCTCAAGGACTCCTGCCTGGGTCCATGGACCCCACTTTGAGAACCGCTGCTTTATAGCATCCAGGAACCTGTTGTCAGTATGAAACCTGTCCTAATCTACACAGATAAAAACACTGCGTCTGCACTTAAACATTCACTTGGCACTTGTTGCCTAACGACACATCTGGCAGCAGGTAGTAGTGACCTTCTACCCAACCACCATCCAGAGGGTTCAGAGTTATCAGACCTCACCTTCTCACTCTCCAAGACCAATGGCTGCAACGTGTAGTCGTCAGCAGCCTAACGGGACAGCAGACCTTGCTGTCTTCACACAGACCAGTCAGCAGTTCACAAACCAAAACGAGGCATTCATTATTATAGGCCAACTCAAATGTTTAGATAATGATGATGATGATGATGATGATGATAGTTGTATACACAGGAATGTGTATAATCAGCAGTACCTTTTTCGAACACGAAGATAGCTACATGACATAATCTACACAGTGTAGATTATGTAGTTGTGGCAGATTTTATTTGTCAAGCTTGGGAGAGAAGACAGAACACTCTCTATTATAATTCAGAGTTGTAATTGAATATATTATGTGAATATATTGTAAACATGCTGTAAGCGTAAATTGGTGTCTTATAAACCCGTGAGGGTTGGGCACTTTGTGTGCAGGACACGGAAATAAAATGATCGATCTATGTACAGTAGTGTGACATTGTATTACGATTTTAAAATTCTCTCCCTCCCTCTCTCTCTCTCTCTCTCTCTCTCCCTCCCTCCATTTCTGGCCTGTTTCACTCCTTCAGGTAAAGGGAGGTTCTTTCGCTTCCGTTTGCCGGCCTTTCCTCTTCTGGGGATCAGCAAACAGTCCCTCCCCCAGGAGGACCCAGACGCCGTCAGGGTGGACTCTCCGCGCCACAGCGACGTCTCGATGGCCACGCGCGACTACCAGCTGCCCACCACGCACGAGAGCTGCAGCCCCTCCTACGCCAATGACACCCACGCCCTCATCGGCCCCAGCCACTGCTCCACGCCCGTGTCTGAGCCCCTGGACCACTCCTCGCCCAAAGGCCCCCGGGACCGAGGGGCCTCCCCCGAGGGGCCACTGCGGCTCCAGACGGACAGCCTGGTCCCGGCCCCCTCCAACCCCGCCCTCACCCCCACCGCCTCCGGGGAAAGCGTGTGCAGCATCCGCAGGGCCTCCTCCGTGCAAGACATGGACTTCGGCGCCACCAACTCCCAGATGGCCTTCAGGGGCCGACACGCCAGTGAAGGTAGGGCTCCTCGTGTGTCATCTGTCTTCCGCCATCCACCGGGGCTCCACAGAAACCGCACTCCTGAATAGAGGTAGCTTATTGGCGCGAGGCTTTCCTCACACGCATTATAGCGCACATTAGAAAGCAGAGCTTCCAGTAAGCGCTTCAGAAACATAATGAGTGGATTATAATCCCAACAATCAGGAAATTGTGACATAATCTGCTTTAACGCTCACAATATGCCAAATCTCTAGGCTTTCGGGGGTTTGAAGTATCCCACACTGCCTCTGTCCCCACCTATAAGCCAATCAGGCTCGCCCCAGACAGCCTTTATCTGCAATTTACGTTTAAATAGCTCCGAGCCGGTTGACACGGCAATACGTCTACTTCACTGTAATGAATTGTCCACCGTGAAGGCTATGGAGGGGTCCTAAGGTGGCCTAGTCATTCATCATGCTACAAACACCAGAAATTTCCTCTCTCACCTCCACCCCCTCCCATCCCCCTCTCTCCCCCCTTCCTTGTCTCCTTTCTCTCGTCTCTACTCCATCGCCGTGGTTACAGACAACGGTCGCAATATGAAAGGTAACGGAAAGTGAAATCATTTCACTCCGGCACGTCTACATACGAGTAGCACACAGTACTCTGTACTGCACCCAGCTTGCTTGCATGATTCTTCTGCATTTTCCGAGGGAAAAGGTTTCGTTTGATTTGAATGCAAAAGCATTTCCTCAGTGGGAGCGGGTGGGCGGGCCGAAACGTGTGTTTTGCAAACGCCTGGGAGCCCGCATGGAAGAGCCCTGGCATCATATTAGATGACTCAGTCCCCCTGGTGCACCTGACCTGTTGAACCCCCTCAGCTGGCCCCCCGTGGGAGCGCTGAGCACAAAAACCCCTCCATGACCTCTGCAACACGCCTGCATGAAGCGACAAGTTCTCTCTCTCTCTCTCTCTCTCTCTCACTTTCTCTATCTATCTCTCTCTCTCTCTCTCCTCTTTCTCTCTCTCGTCTATTGAAGAAAATCATTGAAGCCTTATGAGCTTATCCCCTTCCACTGTCTGTTAAACTCAGTTTGTTCAGTGCAGAAGAACGTTTATTGACTGTTTATGTTATGTTATGAATATTTATTTGAAAAGGACAATCACATTGGACGAACCAGATGCATTGCTTAAAGTGTATATAGCACGAGTGCTAATCTTCAACACCTGTCCACAGGAGGCTTTTCTAAATAGAATAACGCTAGTCTAAAACCCAATCAATTAAAAAAATATATATAATATACAGTATAAGTTTGCGTGTTTGTTTTTCCTGGAAAGTTTTGCTCAAGTCGCGTTCTTCTAGTTTCTGAATGAGTGCAGGTTCAATTGAATTGCGGCGCTGCTTGCACTGCATGCTGAGCGCTACGTGATGCAAAGCACGTTTACAACAGAAAGACCCAAAGACCCTTCCTCAATGGCAAATTGTAAGCGCCGCTTATCTGAGAAGAACACCTTCCGCTGGTGCTGATTTTGATAGAATGACGTGGTGCCTGGTGGCTCAGCCAATTAGTGGCACACAGACCATAATGCTCCTTGTGAACGCGAGGACCCAGTTTCGAATCGACCCCCATCTAGTCTCAAATGTCTATCCTCTCTCTCTTTGCCCTTGGCTACCTGTCTCTCTACACTGAGCTATCTGAAATAAAGCATAAAAATGCATTTTTAAATATATAAATAAATACATTTGACAGAATGGCCTTGTATTAAATTACAATGTGTGGCTTGATTTATGATTGGCCTCGAAGAGTTCCAAAATTATACTAAAATAAAAAAAAAATTGGCTTGACGTCTGTCATCCATTATATTGTATGGTGACATAGTCTGATTACTCCTATGGTACTTGTAGGTCATCATTTTATATTGGGAGTAGTAAAGCCTCATTTATGCTGAGTTGCCGAAAATAGCAGATCTAAAAGCTCACAAGTTACAACATGTCATTGTGACACGTTCTGACAACACCCAAACTGTATGCAGTACATGCAGAATGTAATGTAGACTTAATGTTTATTGTTAAGACTGTACCTCACAGCCCTACTGAGGTGATTTCTACTCCCAACGAATGTGATTCTCAAACTAATTGTGTTGTTTGCTCGTAGGCTTCCTAACCTGATGTATGAGCTTCTGACCTTCCCATCCCTCCCATGACTTCCACTTCCTTTTTACACTACCCCCCCTCTCTCTCTCTCTCTCTCTCTCTCTCTCTCTCTCTCTCCTTCTCTTTGATTGGCTCCAGTGTCTCGCTCCTGGATGGCTGGCGGTATGGCTTCAGCGTTTTCTAACACCCCCCCCCCCCCCCCCCTTTAAGTGACTGTTTGTGACCGCCGTGATGTACTGTCCTTACATGTGGCATGCACTTAATGCTGGAGCACGCAGTCCTTCATCCTTCTCCTGTCTGTTTTACCTGTCCTTGATGCAATCAGTGTATTGTGTTTTGTGTAAAATACTAAATGTACTGTACTTGAGCTGGATCACGTTGCTGAATGATTATGTACTGTAATTTTCTGTCATTGTGTGTGTGTGTGTGTGTGTGTGTGTGTGTGTGTGTGTGTGCGTGTGCGTGTGCGTGCGTGTGCGTGTGCGTGTGCGTGGTGATGTATTGTCCCTGTGTGGAATGTGTTCACACAAGATTTATGTCTTCAGTTTTGAGAACCATCGTTTGTGATTATAATCTGTCATTGTACTGTACAGAGTAAGTCAGTGGTGGTGGTTGCCTGTTGCCTCCACCACCTTGTACAGCAGTGGTTCTCAGCCTTTTCAGGGCGTCACCCCCCCAAAATGATCATATTTGAACTGGGGGACACCCCAACCTGACAAGCACTTGGAATGTAGGAGTTGAAGCATTACATTTTGTGTGACTCGGTCCGCACATAAATATTGTGAAAATAGCTGATCTACAAGCGAGGCGTGGAGAGCTTGAAGATCAGCTTTTTTAAATTTTTTGGGCTCTTTCTTGAGTAATGCTTCACAATTTGGCCAATGTTTGACCAGTTTTTATAGTTTGTTGATTGCTTTTGATGCAGTTTTTTGTTTTTATTTTTTTCGAGGTATTAAAAAGGCATTCAATTGTCACTTTACTGTCATGTGGGGACCCCCTCCCCCAAAAAAATCACGTGGGGACCCCCCTGGGGGTCCCGACCCACAGGTTGAGAACCACTGTTCTACGGTGCTTCAGACAGGGCAACGAGGGTGTCTTAAATAAGAATAAACCCACACTCCTGCCAGCTAGTTAGGATCAAATCCTTTCTATTCTGTTCCACCGCGCTATGTGGTTTAGCTTTCATCTCGGCACAGAAAATAATGAGAGTCGACCACCATAAAGAAAATGTCTTATATTATAGAACTACTATATATCGTCGCTGTCGGGCAGAAACCTTGTATGTCCCACAGACAACCACTTTCACTTTCTAAAATGTTTAACAATAGCGTAATCAGCAGATCTACAAGCTCACAATGCATCAACGCGCTGTGAGCTTGTAGATCAGCTATTTTCACTACTTTTGCACGACACTCTTGAACGACGCACAGTAGAAGCACACATTTATGAAAACACGGAAAAAGCCGAAACACGGATATACAAGGTTTCCCGCCCCGACAGCAACGATATTTATTATGACAGTTATTATCACTATTGTTATAGTTATTATGAACAGTTCATCAGTTTAAAAGTATCTAGGCTTTAACCCATTAAAACTGGGAAAGCTGTAGCCTATGTGCAGATATGCGAGCTCACAGCGCGTCACTTCGTGTCGCGATGCAAGCTTGTACATCTGCTATTTTTGAACATTTTTTAAAAAAAAATTAAAGTGTTTGAAACATTTTGAATAACATTTTTTTTTACACTTATCTTCTCTTCTGGGGGTCCCTGGCACAAAACATTTTCAGATGGGGGTCTGCGGCCAAATAAATATCATTTTGGGGGTCCTTGGCACAGAACAGTTTGAGAACTACTGATTTAGAAGACATTTGTAGAATTGGCCTCTGGTCTTAATGGGTTATTAGTATCTGGGGCTTTAATAACTGTGCGTATACCCAGGCCCATTGACTCGGTAATTCAGATTCAAGAGGCCGACTTGCGTGAAGCGGCTTTCTGGAGCCACGGCACGCACACAGCCAATCTGTTCTTATTTCACAGTGGTAGCCAGTGCTCACATTTCAACGGGGGTCTTTTGAAAGCCCCCTTCATCCTGGAGGGGTCGATCAGAGGGTGTGGTGTTTGTTTTTTTGCAGCACCTGTTGCTTTGCCCGCTGTTGTGGTGTTGTGGTTGAGCTCGCGCCAAAGTGAGACCCCCCCCTCCATGTTAAAGTACCCACTGTGTGCACATGTTACAGTACCCACTACTCATTACCCACTTCAGCCCTATATAGGCTACTTATCGGCCATTTGAAAATAGCCGATCTACAAGCTCACATTTTTATACATTTGAAAACTTGTGAAGCAGGATATTCTGCATAATGAGTACTTTCTACTTTTGGTACTTTAAGCACATTTTGATACCAATACTTTTATACTTTTACTCAAGCACATTTTTAATTCCTGACGTTTACTTGTAACAGTATTTCTACATTGCAGTATTGGTACTTTTAAAGTAAAACATTTTTTACTTTTTCCACCACTGCTCATGTTACAGTACAACAGTAACTAATAAAAGAGTATAGCCGCACAGCTCGTAGCTGCCGGTGCAAATTTTATTGTGGACACACAGAGAAAGAAAAATTCCCAACGTTTCAGATAGACTAAGCTGCCTTCTTCAGGTTAGACCACACTGCAGTGGAAAACATTTTCAGAAAGAAATCTTTAGATCAATCGTACGCTGTTCACTTTGTCATCTCTGTCTGCAAAGAGACTTGTTCAAATATTCAATGAGCAAATATTTCTTTTCAACCCGGGAACAGGAAAACAGCAGATTTAGCTCCAAAATGAGCAGCAAGCTACCAATGTACTACCTACCTACCTACTAGGCCTGTCCCCGACTAAGGATTTGTTTAGTCGAATCTAATTGGCGACTAATTGCCAATAGTCGACTGGCAGTCAACTAAAGAAAAAAAACTTCTTTTTTTTTACACATTTTTACATATTTTATTTCAAAGGGCCAAGTCTACACAGTTTGTTTTGTGTCTCCAGCAGAGTTTCTAGTGTCTCTATTTCTCTCTGGAAGAGGTTGCACATGAACTCTGCAGCCGCACTGAGGCGCTCCAACACAAACAATACCAATACAAAGACGAGGAATAAGAAGAATAAAGTGGAAGTTACGTGTGGTTGCAGGTGTAGACTTGGCCAAAAAAACAATTAAAAACATTTTTAGCCCTTACATTTTTTTTTTTTTTTTTTTTTTTTTTGGACTAGATTCGACTAAGAGACACGCAGTCGACTCGGACCCCCCGCGACTAACCAGTCGACTAGTCGACTTAGTCGAGGTCAGGCCTACTACCTACTAGATACAGTAACCCATGTTACTGTATCTACAACCCATGTTACAGTTCCTATGTTACAGTCTCCACTACCCATGTCCCAACAGTCACGATCCCAACACTGTACCACACTGTCCAGTGTCCCTCACAGTGTTAGTAGGTAGTAGTGTTGAATACCTTTCTTTCTTTCTTTCTTTCTTTCTGTCTCTATATCCCTCTCTTTCTCTCTGTCTTTATTTCACGCTCTCTCTCTACACACATTTATTTCTCAGGTCCGCTCAACCAGATCAGGTCCAGCCTGCTGGGCTCCACCTCCGAGTCCAACCTGAACAAGTACAGCACCATCAACAAGATCCCCCTGATTACTCTCAACTTCTCCGAGGCCAACAACGACAAGAAATGTCCCTCGCCGCCATTATCTGAGCAGACCGTCATTGCCTCCAAGGTCAAAGACCGCACACACTGCGTCACGGACAAGGTCACGCAGGTGAGAGTTGGACTGACACAGCGGGCGAACACTGAAATCGCTAGATCTTGAGCTTGTAGACTGGTTATTTTTGCCACACCATCGTATGGCAAAGGATAAAATAGGGCTCTCTCAAATTTACAGTGAAGTTCCAAATTACTGTTATTGGACTTACTCAAATATTATGGCCACAGTTGAAAATATATTCTTCAAAAGATGGGTTATCATTCATTCATAGAATCACATGCTAGCTAGGGTTTTCTCTGACAGTTTCCTAAGCAAAATGTTGGGTGAAATCAGGCAATGGGGGTACTGATGCCAAAAAAAGTTTGAGAGCCACTGTTGGACACAATTGACTTTTACTTGATGTCCTTTCGATGTCCTGCAAGAAACTCTTCTCTTCTCTGAGTTTCAAAGAGCCACTCAATGTGAAATGTATACCAAATAGTTTTAAAATGATTACATTTTTACTTAAGCCGAATGTCACCTTGAGATGAGACATTTCTCTCTCAAGAAAGACATGAGCCAAGTATCGAACAAGAGCAAACATAAAAGTTCTAGACAAACATCATTAAAATAGAAAAAGAAAGTAGCACAGCCATTTATAGAACAAAGTACAACTTCACTCTAATCAACTGTTGTTTATTATTGTCAACAGGGCTCAAATGTTCTCAGGTGAAGAGCTTTGGCAGAGAGAAAAGGATTAATTAAGCACAGGGAACGCACACAGCGATGAATGATTAAGTACAGTGAGAACTGGGAAAGCACACAGAGTTTGCATCAAGGTGTTATTAACCCGTTAAGACCTGAGGCTGATTATAAAAAATGTCTTCTATATCCATATCAGTGGTGCTCAAAACTTTTTCAAAAATGTATTTGGCCCCAGAAGCAAAGATTTGAGTAAAAAAAAAATTCGCTTTAAAAATATATATATATATTCAAAGATTTGCACTAATTTTCACGATTTTATAAAAAGCTCATAGCGTGGCACAAAGTGACGCGCTATGAGCTTGTATATCTGCTATTTTGGAATACCCAACCAATATAATAGCTAAAATCTAAAATGACACAGATGTTTTCCCGGTTTTAGGGGGTTAAATTAGTCCGCATTCTTGAATTATTCATGTCACTGATCAGCCTCCATCAAAAACACTGCCAGTGATTGAGGGCGAGTGTGCGTGCGCGCGTGCGAGAGAGCACACTCAGAGTGGAGAGCCATTGGAATTCAATAGTGATACATCACTCATTATCACTGTCCTCCACAGCTCCCACAGATAGAGCAGCTGCGACCAATCAAGTCTGCTCAGTGCCCACTGCATTCCCCACACAGGCGGCGTGCTGTTGTCGGAGACTGCGGCCGAATGATTAATTGAAACTCTAATAAGGGTTTTGAACACGTAAGACAGCTCCAAGGTGTCTGTCACCCAAGCGTGGAGAATCAGGGATTCTATTACAAACGCCAGGTCAAGGTCTGCAGTCCACCTCTCTACTGTTACTGACAGGGTTAGAGGTTATTTTCCCATAATGGCCTAATGGATCATGGGCGGAGTGAAACTGGCCCCGGTACAGGGTTGAAGGGCGAGTTCTTACCCAAGGCCCGAGGCCGGCTGGACTCAGGGGCTTTAAGACACGGCAGACTGCGGTGGATCACCGTGACCTCTCTGTCCCCTGTCAGGGTTGCGTAACGATCAAATAGAGGACGGGATTGGCTCGTTAGGACTCTCTAATGGACTTTGGAAACACAGGCTAGGCTAGAAGACTCTTCCTTAACAGCCAATTGCTGTCTCTCCGAAACTAAGTGCATTTCCCCGCTTTGTAATGAGGTCTATGTGTGTACATCGTATGCTGTCATTGAAACTAAGTGCATGTCCCTGCTTTGTAATAGGGTCCATGTGTGCAGCGCACATGTACTTACTATGTGTCTTTCTGTATTAAGTAAGAAAGTAGCCTTGCCGACAATGCCGAGCCATAGGTCAGGAGCCTATCTCTTCTTTCTGTAGCGTGAGGCAAGTACACCCTCTGGACATGACTGTAGTACTGTATGTTGCAGGTTTACCCCCAATCCAACCCGTGATGCTGACCGCCAAGCAGGGAGGCATTTTTATAGTCTTTGGTATGACCTCCCAATCTCAGGGAGGACACTCTAACCACAAGGCCACTGAGCTGGTCTGTATTAACTGCTCGCTAACAATACCTTGAATGAACTGCAATGGATTGTGGACCAGAGCCAAATTGTTTGACAGTGACACAAAGTGCAGGCTCATCCCATCTCATTTTCCAAAACCCAGCCCTAATGTCCTTCATCAAGCTTATACCTGAGCTACATAATTACCTTCACAGGCATGTACACGCTTAGTGGCCTCCTATCTAATGGATTAATGTATTCCCTAGCCTAGAAACTAGTATACAGTCGATATGGTATATCCAGGTATGAGATATCCACCAAAAATGTGGGACAATCGATTAAAGCTCTTAAGTTGTCGGCTTTCTTCACACAAGGAAATGAGTAATGAGCCTATAGTAATAGTAACTGTGTTGTTGAATTGAAGAATTGCGTGAATTGGATGCTGCCACAAAAAGTAGTGGAGTTACAGTACGTTAGTCCCAACACTGATAATGACAGATAGATGACTATGATTGGGGTGAGGGATGCCATTTCCTGCTTAGTATTCCCACTGCGAAGTCCTCCTCCCACCATCTGACTGCCAGGACCATTATGCAACAGCAGATGCCCGGAGATCAAATCTTCAACTCCTCTGAGTCCATTTGAAGCTGTGAGAAAGGCGTGTGAGAACAAGAGGCTTTGTCCATCTTGGCACTACCGCGGGCAGATGGAGGTCTGACCCAGGAAGGAACCGCGCTGGCTGATCTCAGGTTTTTTTATTTGCGTGCACCCTGGACCCCTTCCTTTCAAACTTTCTGGGCTTGCCTCTTGCTTCATTGTGGGTTTCCCATCGTTGGGTCGGAGAAAGGTTGGCAACAAGCTCATTATCAAGCCATTACAGAAATAGGCCAGCCGCGTTCGAGGCTATTTGCATCCATTGGCATTATCGTTAACTCTGTAGCGGGCCGTGTGAGCAGCCACAGAAACACGAAACAACACTCTGCTCTTATAAATTACGCTCCAGCGCTCGGCGAGTCGACGACACGGTACCAACGACATGAACTGGATACGGGAGAAAGCGTGCACTCGTTTGAACCATAGCCAAAACGCGGAGTTAGCCTTCCTTTATTTCTCCGTTCCCCAGGAGAGAGAGAGAGAGTTCATTTGTGCCGAGCGCAGATAGCTACAGTAGGGCGCGTTAAATAATTAAGGTGGGATCTTTTATTTAGAAACAGATTGGCCGCGACATGTTAACCCATTCAACCCAGGGACGCATCTGTGATTTTTTTTTTTGCTATAACCATTATTTTATACTTTCGGCTGTTCAAAAATAGCAGATCTACAAACTCGTAGCTACAAGCTTGCAGATGAAAAATCTTTAAAAAATGTGCTAATCTTTGAATATATATTTTTTAAAGCGAACATTTGTAAAATATTTTGTTCCAGGGACCTCCAGAAGCAAAGATTTGAGTTACAAATGTTCGCTTTAAAAAAATATATAAAGATTGGCACAAATTTTCACGATTTTTCAAAAATAGCAGATCTACAAGCTCACTCGGTGGAGCTTGTATATCTGCTATTTTTGAACAGCCAAAGAAATCCAAAATTACAGAAATGCGTCCCCGGTTTTAATGGGTTAAGCCCAGGCTGTCATTCCGCCAACCCAACTGACTGCTCCCATGCTCCCCGGCGGGCCTGAGGGAAGCGTGTCCACGCAACAGCCAGGGAGCTGTTCATTTGCTGCAGAGCTGCCGTCTCATTTGCACCATCATTATCTCTCACAGGCTTGTTGTGTCGCTATGGGGCCGAGTCCCAGGTACTTTATGAATGTGAAAGATGATAAGATGAGATACAGTATGACTCTTTTATATAAACATGTCTGAGTTAGTTGCCCATATGTAAAATGGTCATTTGTGTAGCGCCTTTATGGAAACCATGCAAATAAGGACCAGCCTGCTCATCTGGAGCAGTTAGGGTTTCGGTATGTTGCCCAAGGACACTTGGGCAACAAAGGTTGCTTTTTAACAAACAAACCTTACCCTGATTCACCATGAATTTAATGCCATCAGGTAGACAGCCTGATGAATAATAGAACACATTCTCTCCATTTGACCTTTGGTTCCTGATTGACTGAAAAGGTCATCCTATTTCAGAGGGTCACAGTGTTTGACCCTCCACCCTCAGTCGAATCATAGGCAGAAGCTTTCTAATAACTGATATATTATTAACGCTTTAGGAAACTGGCTGCTGCATGTAACTTCAGTCCTCCAATACAATTAGCGGTGTTGGTGAACAGTGCAGGGTAATATAAAGCCATGAAGTAACCTCTTTCACTTTTTTGGAGGCGGTTATCTTGTGGTGTGCATATTGCCAAGCCTCACCTTTACCATTCTATGAGATATTTAAACTGCAAATATAAGGTGAGACATGAGGTGAGAGGTTGTAACCACTGTAGTAGTCCTGACCTCGATTATTCGAATAGTCGACTAATCGATCGAGGAAGTCTGATTCGACTGCCGTTCTCTTAGTCGAATCATGAATCGTGTGTGTGTGTGGGTGTTTGGGTGTGTGTGTGTGTGTGTGTGTGTGTGTGTGTGTGGGTGGGTGTGTGGGTGGGTGGGTGGCAGTTTGTGTGCGTGTGCGTGCGTGCATTGTCTGTCCCTTGTCTCAAGTCAGGTGGCCCTTGTCTCAAGAGGGGTCCACTGTCTTGGACCCATGGTTTAGATGATGAATTGTAAACATACAACAGTGGCTGCACTTGAAGAGATTTACACTGATGCTTTTATATATAGCAGGGTTTCTCAAAGTGGGTGCCGTGACACAAGTCCAGGGATTCCGCAGAATACTTTGATAATATTTGGAATTTATCAATATCACTTCAGTTTAACCACCCTCCATACTTGCCTGACTTGCACTGTACTTGTACTTCAATCTACACCAAATCTGTTCACCAAAAATAGCAGATCTAAGCTCACAACACGTCGCGCGTTGATAGGCTATTTTTGGCAAATGTTCCCCCCAGAATAGGAATGCTGCGTTCAAGTGGTTAAACGTCAAGTATAAAGTTACTTTCAATCTGTCGTGATGGAAAAATATTTACATTTTACATCACGTACCGTAAAATGACATAAATGGAAGGTGTTATAAAGTAGCAACGTAATGCAGGGGTGCCATGGATGAAAAAGTTATTTACAGCGGTGCCCTGAGCCAATGAAGGCCTTTGTAGAGGGTGAAGATGTTTTCACTCTCCTTACAACAGTGAAACCATCGGCACAAATTAGATTTACCAGCTGCATGGCTCTGCTAGTCGTACATCATGATGTCTAGTAGCTCTGTCTCGTTAAAGGCTGATCCAATCACCTGCTAAGTTCACTCACATTGAGGACCCCCACGACCAAAGCAAACACCTATAGCCATGCCAGACCTCAATGAGCAATTCGGAATGTGTGAGTTATGACTCATTTCTGCCTGCATTCTGACGTCCATGCCTCGCCAGCCTGCACCTCACTCCCCCCCCCCCCTCCCTCCCTCTCAATCACCGGGATTTGCCAAGGCGCCTGCCTCACAACAAGGCAGAGAGATGAGGGGGAAACAAATGGTGACGTGGGCCTAATTTAACCCTTTATTTAAGGCGCCTATATTCTGTTTTTATTCTCCCTGCTTCCTATGTGATGCAGGGCACATAGCAATTCAGCTTCTCTGCCCGTTTATGTGTCTCTTGCTCGACATTCCCGCGTCGATCTCCTCGGAGCCCAAATAATCAGCGGCGCGACGGGCACGCCCTGAAGATTCACACAGGTAACCCAGGTGTCAGGATGGAACGCATATGAATGGGACGTATCTACATACCTGCCCATGCCTATAATTACCTCTGTGTCATTGAGACGCTTATCTGAGACTCTTAAGTGGTCCATGACTCTGCTGAAATATTCATGCAAAAAGTTATCCGGGGACCTGTGGTACCTGCAAAAACACAGATGGTAATTGCGATACCGGGGGCCAGCAAGAATAGATTCCGTGTCTAAACTGATCGCAGTACAATGCTTGTCTTTTTCCTTACACACAATCCAACCTGGGGTTTCTTTTCAGGGTTTCATTACATGTTCCGTTCCGACTCAGCTGTCTCTCGGCCTGAAGCGCAATATCACGGCTTTCAGAACCTGCTCGCACTGCGAGAGTAATCTATGGATTTTGCCAAGGTTACAAGAGATAAGGTCGCTGACCCGAAAAGCTTACAGTCTGGCAGAGTGCCCTGAAGTATAAGAAACGTTTAATGAGTCGAGAATTCTAATGCTCTAACTGGAAGTGGGTTTGTTTTCATTCATTACTTACAAGGCAAGGGATTTATTTTGTGGAATGTGAAAGTTCTTGAAGAGATCTTCTCATGAAAGGTATACTGTTACAGTATGTATTGAGGTGCTGTTGCTGCAGAAAGATTGGTCATCAACAAACAAACTTTAATATGCATGGTATTCAGCCATAAACTTTGAATTCCATTACAGTACATACAATTGTGTTTATTGCTTGCTAACAAACACAATTGTATTCGCATTGTTTGACTTAAACAGTATTTCAGCAGGACATTTTTAAACATTCATGTGCTTTTCAACATTAGGTTTGCATCTATGGAATGTACTATATTCTACAGTATGATGTGCGGCCCAGACATACAGATACATCCCTAAGGGTAGACACAGTTTATAGAGCAATTTTACCCTCGAGCAAGGCACTTAATGAACTGAACGCAGCCTAACATTTCACTACTTCTGCTTGATGGGTGGTTGAGAGCAGAGCGTAAACTGATTAGCTGACCCGTGTCCCCCATGGCTCTATACTAGGTCCAGCTGGTTACGGGTAAAGTTAAATCCTCTTTTACTGTTTGACTTAACATCATGCTACATTGACGTGTATACAGTAGAGTTCACTCACAAGCTGTGGGGAGTTCCTGCCCTTGTTACAATACATTTTCAATACTTCCACCCAGATGAATTTGGATACCCGACCCATCAGCTTAGGTCAAATGTCTAAATCACACAATCGGTCATACTTTAGGAATGGAGAGAATGGAGAATGGAGTGGCTTGTCCATTGTACTCAATTCATCATCATGATATAGTCTACAATACATTGCACATCAACAACAACACAGCAATAATAAATATACATTTACAGAAAAAAGTATGGGGGGGTGGCAGAGGATGGCAATAGTGTTTGATTACAGAGCAAAGAGTGGCCAAACAGAATGCTTAGGATACAAATCTGCACCATATTTTTATTAACACATTTTCTGTTTTTACTTCACTCTGTTGCTGTGACTTGATTGAACACCCACCACCCTCCCC
Source organism: Gymnoscopelus braueri (assembly GCF_963280865.1). NCBI lineage: Eukaryota > Metazoa > Chordata > Actinopteri > Myctophiformes > Myctophidae > Gymnoscopelus > Gymnoscopelus braueri. Next base: position 27,883,721 of record NC_137626.1, on the reverse strand, counting down.
CCCTGCCCCTCTCTCTCCCCCTAGGTCCTCTCGTTGGGGGCGGACGTGCTGCCCGAGTACAAGCTCCAGACCATGCGCATCGACACGTGCACCATCCTGCACTACAGCCCCTTCAAGGCGGTGTGGGACTGGCTGATCCTCCTGCTGGTCATCTACACGGCCATCTTCACGCCGTACTCCGCCGCCTTCCTGCTCAACGACATCGAGGAGCAGCGGCGCCGCGAGTGCGGCTACTCGTGCTCGCCGCTCAACGTGGTGGACCTCATGGTGGACATCATGTTCATCGTGGACATCCTCATCAACTTCCGCACCACCTACGTCAACGTCAACGAGGAGGTGGTCAGCGACCCGGGGAAGATCGCCATCCACTACTTCAAGGGCTGGTTCCTCATCGACATGGTGGCCGCCATCCCCTTTGACCTGCTCATCTTCGGCTCGGGGTCTGACGAGGTAAGGACGGCTCGGCTGATCGGAATATGGCATAACTATATACAGGCTACAGCAGCCATCATGTTTGTCTCAACATTTAGTTTAGGCTTGTGGTAATCAGTCGATTAGTAAATCAGCGGTCTCTCCAAGCTTTGTCTTTAAATGTTTTAATCCTGCCTGGAAACTTCATCCTTGTCCTAGCGGGGGACAGTATAACTATATTCCCTTAGTAGACCACTAGCATGGGAGGCCATAGCTGAGTGGATAGAGTCGCCGTCTGGGAATCGGAAGGTCATTGTTTCGACCCTCGGCCAGTCTACACGTCGAAGTGTCATTGAACAAGACACTTAACACCCCATGCACTCATCTGAGCTATCTGAGCAGCATAAAAGCAATTTCCCCTCTCCTGGGGACCAAAGAATATTCACTTTTCTAAAAGAGACACCGCGTGAATGCATATTAACTGGGTTAGAACAGTGTTTCTCAACCTTTTCAGGCCGCGACCCCACAAAATAATCATTTTTGAACTGGGGACCCCCCACCCTGACAAGCACTCAATTGAGTTGAGGCATTACATTTAGTTTGACTCGGTTCCACAGATAAATAATGTGAAAATAGCAGATCTACAAGCTCACAACGCCTCGCGTTGCGAGGCGTTGTGAGCTATCTACCGAATTTTTGCCTCTTATATTATTTGACAATTTGGCCAATTGACCAGTTTTTATAGTATAGTTTGTTGATTACTTTTGATGCAGTAATGGTCTTTGTTTTGTTTTTTTAGGTATTAAAAAGGTCTTAAAAGTCCTTAAATTGTCACTTCACTGTCATCTGGGGACCCCCTCCCCCAAATCATGTGGGGACCCCCCTGGGGGTCCTGACCCACACGTTGAGAACCACTGGGATAGAAAACCACAAGTTCTAGCCTGTCTGTCCATCCATCCATCTATCTCGTGCATCAGATCCAATGTACATGTCACGATTGCAAGCTGGCCTACACACATTTAGCCAGCTGACTATTAGCTAGCTTACTATGTTGGTACTGATGATTACAGCCACCGTACCGCTTGCTCTGCCCACTGCTGCCCCTTCTCCACCACAGCTGTGCCACAAGCGCCCACAGCCACGGCAGGCTGTCCGCGCCCGCCGGAGAGAGAGAGAGAGTTCCCGGCGTGTTCATCTCCTGAAGCGTTTAAACGGCTAACCCAATCTGACGCCGGCTTGTCACATCTGCTCTCTTTCCCCCCTCTGCTTTCATCAGAGCCAGACTGGAGCGGCCCGGAGCACTCCAAATCAGTTAAAACGTCTCCAGCCCCCCCCCCCCCCCCCAACCGCTCGGCTGATGAGAAACTGTTTTGTTCTCGCACGTCTTGAGAGGGGATCGGTAGTTCCAGATTATCTAATAATGTTCAGTGAGAGCAGTTTAGAGGAGGGCTAGGCCCAGTGAGTGAGTTCAGTTCTGCCTCACCTGTGCCGACGAGCATTTGCATACAATTTGTAGCGCGTATTTCATTAGGTTTGCTGTGCCAGGAGGGTTACAACACTTGCGTACGGTTGTCACCGGTGTGTGCCGGTGTGTGCCTCATTGTCAAACAAAAACAGAAAGCTTGCATTCCACTCCGTCGACTCTATTGTCTATGTGCCATTTCAGATAGTTCAACATTAAATGTTGACAGTGTATTTCTGGCCACTCAACAAATGTTGTCGATGTGGCCAGTAATATAGCGTGTGCCTCTCGCACACTAGTTATGTGAATCTGTTATGTTGTTGTTGTCAGGTAGAAACCTTGCGTTGGCTATTATGACATGCCCAAATAAGGGAGGCTAGGTCTGTCAGTGGGTTTGATTAATATTCAACCAATGAAAAGCATTAACAAGAGCTTGTGAGTAAATACTACATTGAATCCTTTGAAACACAGTTTTTTATTTATTTTTTTCCTGAAAAGAAACGGTTTTGGACATACTAGGTTTCCACCCGACAGCGACTATATCTATTTCCATGATAGACCATGCCCATCACATTTGAGAAATGGATGTGAAAGATGCATCAGCTCTACCTTGCCCCATGACCAAACCATCCACAAAGTTTCATACAAAATCCAATCATAACTTTTGGGCGATATCCTGACTAAAAAAGTCAGATAGGCAAACAGACAGATGGAATGGGTTGTAAACATATATAACCCCCATAAACCTCCTGCCGGCGGAGGTAAAAAAGCCTTGATCCAGCAAAAAATATCCGTCACCAGACAGGATGCGCCTGGGGAGAACAAAAAGATGGATGACTCCAGTCTACACAGAGGGCGAGGGCCCCCACTGTCAGCGTGCTGGCTCGCAGAATCATCATTTACCATTAGGTGGAGTGGTCCTGTGAGGGACCCCCAGGGTGGATGTTTGGCAGTGAGTGGCAGGTGGCGAAAGCAGAGCAGACACTTGAGAGACGCCTCGCCGCCGCGTACGTCCCTCGCGTACACCACCAGCTCACTAGGGTGTGTGTTCTTCTGATTATAACGCTGCACATCAATCGACGGGATGTGAGAAACTTTATTTAAAGGACTCTCTTTTTTTTTGGACTTGTCATCTCAGCATGTCCTGTTACCCTGCGCTGGGGGAATCTTGAAATGACACGGCACGTCCTCGGCATGTGAGCTCGCTCTTCGTGTTTTTGGATGTGCGTTATTTTAGCTCCCCACATGGGGGGGGGGTACTATTTTTAAACGTAATCTCAAGGATCTGCGTTGCCTGGAAACCATCTTGAACAAGATATTAAGAATTTGCTGATTTGCCAGCTTGATATCTCCCCCGGGATGCTTTTAAATCCGAGTCAGTGAAGGACTTCATCACAGCTGACTGGCTTCCGAAAAAAAAAGAAAAGAAAAATGAGGTGCTGAATTTTCCTACCTACATTAAAGCTAATTATTTTCATGTCAGCTATGTATTATAACAAGAGATTATTCGGATATTATGCCCTCGTCCATTTGCACAGGCTGTTTAAATTTGACTTGCTCCATAAAGTACGTGCGTGAACTGATCCCCAAAGGCAAGCTTATTGTACAAATCCTCCCTAAAACAGAAACCATGTGTTGTACTTATTTGGAGAGTTACTTTAAAAAACCACTTGAACCCTACCATCCCTGTTCTGGGGCTAACATTCGCCGAAAATAATAGTGGTGATATTTAGTTTAGAGTCGGGGTCTTCATTGTTTTTCAGGCCAAGGACCCCTTAGCTGAGAGAGAGATGAAGCAGGGACCCCCCACTACTTGTATAAAATTGTGGTGCAGATTAAACTTTTTCATAGATTTCATAGATAGCCTCATAGACTTGTTTGACAGCACTATCATCAATGATGTGTAAATTCATATTTTTTGTGTGTATTTTCAGATATTTAAACGCTTAAACCCTCAATACTTAGTAAACTTGACCTTTGGCTCTCAAGCTGGCAATGCGTCACAATGCGTTGTGAGCTTGTAGATTGGCTATTGCCTGACTGTTTGCCTATGACATGGCCAGAATAGGGATGCTCTGGTTCATGTATTGTTTGTGAAACTGATCTTAGTAACACGTTACACATAATGTACTTTTGCAGTATAAGGCAATATCATACGTCTGTATGATGTCAACAGTCTCCATTTGGGATAATGAGAATAAAATCTCTTTGACTGGCAACCTCACCTTCTAGGACTGAGTTTAGTAGCACTTGATGGCAATACGCCTGAATAACATACTAAAATATTTATATACTTGTATTGTGTTGTAAATACATTATCCATGAGAGAGCTTTTTTCTCTGCAGCGCATTTCCTTCAAAGCAATGCACTGATAGAAATGCCTTTGTAAAGTAAAGTGCTCCCAGAGTCTCTTTAAAAAATATGGAAGTTAACCAAATGAACCCTAGCGTCACTATTCGGGGCAGGTTATAAATAGGCGAACATTCGGTCGGAAATAGGCCACAAGTCCACAAAGCATTGTGAGCTTGGTTCGAATCCGACTCGAGGCTCTGTCACCCCCCTCTCTCTCCCAACTTTATGGTCTCTCTATCACTGTGGTTTCCAAACAGTGGGTCGGGACCCATTTTTATGGGTCGTGAGTAAATATCCCTTTTTTCATTAAATTTTTTTGTTGTTGTAGTGAAAACAGCAGATGCAACGCATATTGTGCTTGTAGATCGGCTATTTTCACTAGTTTGGGTCACAAGGAGACATACAATTTGGGATGTGATCATGTTTTGCTTCCCTTGACAGTGAATAATGGACTCACTTTGACAACTCGTGCAGAAGAGCGTCTAATTTAGTAATATGAAAGCAGTCTTCCTTTCAATACTCTCATTAATGCTCTGAGACACTGCTGACTCATGGGTACAAGCTTAATTACATGAGTCCACATCGTTAATGACGCGGCTCTGAAACACACCTTTTGATGACATCAAAAGATTAGTCTTAATTGGATTTTGAACTCTGTGAGATGTTCACAAAGTGTCCTTCCCACCAGGATTCCATTTGCAGGGGGGGGGGGGGGGCTGATCCATGCATCTGCTTTCGATATGCCCCCATCTGGTCAAATGAGACAAGCTTCATTCATTCGGCCATAGCTGAATGGGTAGAGAGGCCGCATGGGAAACAGAAGATCCCCGGTTTACGCCCCGGCTATGTGTCGGAAGTGTCCCTGAGCAAGACAATTAACTGCACTCCAGGTACTGCCCCCATAGCGCCCACTGCTCCTGACACTTGGGATGGGTTAAATGCAGAGAACACATTTCACTGTATTACGCAAATATACAGTGACAAACACCCAAAGGAGTGGGGACCGAATTGTAATTATTATATTATACTTAATTCTATTCAGAATTTCCCTCTCACTCAAACCTTATTTCCTTTGCATCGTCGTCGACACAGATATAAAATAAGCATGCATTGTTTTGCCTCAGGTTGGAAGTGACTGCTGCACTGAGGCTAATATTGCGTCAAGTCTATTATAAAAAGCTGGCCACTCAAACTCAACTCCTGCATGGCTTTAACTGTGAACCTGAACTAAAGCTTAATTTATACTTGGTTGTACGAAGGTGTCGTGTACCGAAAATAGCTGGTCTAAGCTCACAACAACAAACAAAGACATGTAGATCTGCTATGTTCAGTGCTTGACACCTATTCTATTCTTACTCAGCCCTGTGAGTCAGTTTGCTCAGATAACAGGTGCTGGAGAGAGTCAGGTTCAGGTCTGACTCCACTCCAGGTCTTTTCCATTACAATTAGCTGATGCTAACTCTAACCAGAGTGTTAACATGAGCCAGCATCTTAACCACAGACACTGCAACAGGACACGGGGATACTCCCTGACCGTTGCACGGATTCTAGCAATGACGTCTGTTATTGTGTAACCTCTGATCGCAGGCTCGCTTTCACAGAAACAAAGCAAGTCAGAGGCATCATTTCAGGAAAAAGGTGTCTGCTAATGTATGGCTATGTCATGCCCAAAATAGAGACACCAAGTTGAAAGTGACAAGATAGGCTTGGATTAAGATGCACCCAGCTGCCATCTAAAATCATATTAATCTGCAAAAATGTTAGTTAAAAGTTTAAATTAATCGTACTAAGACGCATTGTGAGCTTAAAAAACGATCAAATATGTAGGGCTTAAGTTGTTGTTGCCCCCTGCATTCCTTCCCCAAAAGGACCACACTAAAAACAAGCCTTCTGGCTTTTTCGTGCTTTTATCCCTTTTAATTTATTTTCAATAAAGTGTTCAATCAGTCAATCAATGCACAAACCTTACTGTTTGGAAACGCTTTGTACTGTTCATCTGGAAAGGGAAGCCATGGCTTGCTCACTGACTCACTCACTGACTGCAGGACTACAAGTTGTAATGTCACCTACCAGGCCAACCTGCTGCGCCCGGGAGAACAGGCCAAGTCATGTTGTGGACCCATGTGAGCAGGAATATAACCACATGTGAGATACTGACAGCTTGTGAAACAATATGAAATCCGTGTGACCTTTCAGTCTCTGGAGCGAGCCAGGAAAAGCGTGACTCAGCATTATTGTCTCTCTTTGTAAAAGGTTGACATTAACAGATGGCGCAAGAGAAAGCTGATCTACCCCCCCCCCCCACCACCACCACCCATCCGGGATATATTATAGCCACCTGCTAATGCTAGCTTCTTCAAAATAAAGGAAACTTAGCCCCACTCCTCTCCTAATCTCAGTATTTAATCAGTGTGCTGCATCAGCTCTGCTTGTCATCATGAGAGTGAGAGCTGGAGATGATGCATGCTTTAAATAATTTGACTCATAGAGCATTCAGGACAAGGGGTGTAACAGTTAATCAAACTAATCTATTAAAAATCACACCCTGTGTGAAGTGGGCGGTGTCTTGCTAGCTAATCACAATACTGAATGGAGTCAACCAATCATGTACAAAAGATAAATACATTTATTGAAACACTCTTTATGATGGACGAAACCATAACTTGAAAAAAACCAATGTATGGTTTTTTTCAAGTTGTGGTTTCTTATATAGGACTATGCACATGTGTCATGTGACACTGGCCAATCACAGTCCTGAATAGATTGTGATTGGCCAATCACGGTGCAGGATAATTGTACAAATTTCCAAACCTCACTTATAGGGGCGGTTTCACAGCGCAGGATATTTGTACATTTTTCCAAACCTCACTTATAGGGGCGGTTTCACCGCCCAAAAACAGTAATTGATTTTAATAAAATAATATGTTTTGGAGGGATTCTTTTTTCTCCTTCTCTCGAGACAGTTGGACCCCTGTGACCCCTATTAATTAATTATTATTATTATTATTATTAATAATAATAATAGATGCATATCCCTGTCAGTTAGAATGTTTCGGAATTGTCAGACCCTGCCTCATTTGTATTGTAATCCCAAGCTTTGAACTTGCTTTTCAACCTCATTTGTTGACTTCATGCTGTGCTCCGTGCTCCATGCTGAAACCGTTGCATGCTTCAGGGGCACTACAGCGAGGTTATTGCACGACGGGTGGGATGCGCGAGATTGCAGGTTGTTGTTTTTTTACCACCCATTCCTGCCCGTCAGAGCCATTCAAGGAGAGTTGCGTCACCTCTGTTCACTTCATCGATCCAGGTCTTCTACATAGCCTTCTATTGGCGAATAGTGACAAAGCCCTAAACTGGAAGTTTACGGAATGCACTGGAGTCTATAAGCGTTTGTAACTATTTCCAGTTTACATGAACCATGTGACTGGCGCTGTTTCTGCCCTCTCATTGGCGGAACTCTCTAATACAATGCTCTGCTGCCCGTATAGCAACTTAAAAGGTGCCTGCTCCCGTGAGATTTGCGTCAGGTCCCGCGGAACACGTGCGATCCCAATCCCAAGGCAGGGGCTAATTCCATGCTTAATGTGATTAAGATACACTGTGATATTATCAAACATAAATATCAAACATATCAGGCAGTCTGTATTTCCCAGAAGGAAATGCATATTTAATTCAGTCTGAACATAAATTAAAACATACCCCCACCGCCAATAAAAATGAATGACCACCCCTCCAACAAATCAAACCGTGGGTGCGCCAGTGGGCATCTTGGCAGTCAAATGTTCCTTTTTGTGGAATCCACCACTTCATCAAAAGGAAGTGGTGGCTCTCTTCCTCTCCTCTCCTGCCATGACCAATAAATAATGCTCATAAAACGCCAGCCTACAGGCAAAAAAAGGAAAAGCAACTACCCACAAATCATCCTGTCTAGCCTGAACACCTTTTAATACTGACAAATGTCCTCGTATTTTCCTCCTCCGACCCGTCAACGAAACGACCGGTGGAGTAAACACGCCAGTCAGAGAAGTAAAAGGCCGCGAGGAGGACCCGCGTTACGGGGTGATGATTTCCCAACGGATGCCAATGTTAATTGTCAGGCTCCAGGGAGTGTGTGTGTGTGTGTGTGTGTGTGTGTGGGGGGGGGTGTCTATGTCTATGGCGCTATTAGCGTTTCCCTAAGTCTCACTTATTGGTTTTACAGTGTCTAGCAACACTAATCGACGGGGACTTGTGTTATAGCTCTCCTGCGTTGTGTTGCAACCCCTGCGTGTCTGATAATTTAGTCAGGAAGGAAAATGGAGATGCCAGGATTAGATCACTGTACCCTGTGTGCGTGTGTGTGTGTGTGTGTGTGTGTGTGTGTGTGTGTGTGTGTGTGTGTGTGTGTGTGTGTGTGCGTGTGCGTGTGCGCGCGTGTGTGTTGTTTGTGCATGTTGTTTGTGCGTGCTCGTGCATTTAGAGACTGCTCAGATGCTGTGTTTTCATCTTCACACTGAGCGGCTGTGAGCTCTGTCAAAGGCTCCCAGGCAGTGACAGTTTGACTCTTGAGAACTCATTTATCCTTCTGCTCTTTAGTGTTATCCCCCCTCCTCTCTGTGTGTGTGTGTGTGTGTGTGTGTGTGTGTGTGTGTGTGTGTGTGTGTGTGTCTCTCTCTCTCTCTCTCTCTCTCTCTCTCTCTCTCTCTCTCTCTCTCTCTCTCTCTCTCTCTCTCTCTCTCTCTCTCTCTCTCTCTCTCTCTCTGTCTTCGTCTTCCTTTCATTTGGTCATTTGCATGCCAATCTGCTCTACCAGAAGCCCTGTTCCGTGGTGACAGTAGATGTTTTTATTCCACGGCGCCGTTGGCAATGATGGCAGACTGACTGACGCTCAGTCGTGAGATGTGTTTGCACCCAGATCAAGTCACTGTCTGGAGAGCACATGGCTGTGAATAAGATTAAGCCCTCCCGTAGCCAGCCACATATGTTTACCAATCACTAAGCCTGTTGAACTTCCCTCTGACCCCGGACCTTCTGGTCCCAGCCCTTCTACAGTATCTATCCAAGGAAGACAAACATCTTGTTCATTAAGATTAGCTGCAGATGAATGATTGAAACGTAGATAGAGATTCCTGTTAACTGGTAGTCTGGTACATGTGTCTACTGTGTGTGCGTGTGCGTGTGCGTGTGCGTGCGCGTGCGCGTGCGTGTGCGTGTGCGTGTGTGCTTCTTGGAGGAATGGTTGTTTATATGTGAGGGGAATGGTGATTGAAGGCTCATGGATACAGGAAGAGTGAGCACCTCAATGTTAAATTGTCGTTGTTGTTACATAGTCTTTAGTAATGTAAAGTATGCGTGATTTGAAAATGCGCGGTACATAATTATCACACCTAAATTTACCCTTCAACTGCTTTTGTTTATGCCCAAAATGACTGGATCTACAGGTTCCGTAGCCATTTGTAACAATTGTAGAAATATTAGGCCTTAATTGTCGAATGTTCAAGCATGTTCTAATCATGTATACTTAACATTACTACAAAAAATGACTCTTCCTTGGTGCCCACTCTTCCGGTTATCAGGCTTAGCCATAATTATTGGCTCCATGGATAGCTCCACACATACACAGCTGTCTCCTGTTGAACTCATCTCATTACGCCAGGCTCCTCAAGGACTGTATGGTGTGTCAGTTGGTGTGTCGCAGCCAGAGAGAGAAGGGCTGCTTGGGAGACGCCTGACCAGCACAACACAGGAGGACAGAGCTGGGAGGCAGCACACTTTGCAACAAGGGTCTTTTGTTCTGACCGGTAATCTGGATAGCGGCCTGGCCTAGTTAGGGAACTGGACATTCAGTTAAGTCAGTCTGTAGCTCCAGCCAGTTGGAGTCGGTATTATTTTGTGTTGACAACTTTTCTATTTGTTTCTGTCTTGTTACAAGAATAAAACGCCCCAGGCAATTCTCCAGTGGGCGGCTGCATTTCTTGCCTGTCTAGGTTTGATATTTGTGCCACCACACTTCTCCTTCCACCAACCGTTTCCTGTTGCCTTTAGTCACATAATGGTTAGGAAAATGTTCAGGTTACGTTTAGGAGTTGGGGTTGGAGTTATGCCTGATTTATACTTAGACGTGTGTTGGTCTCAAGTATATAGGCTATTTCCGGTGCAAAAAAAATGCGTGAAACTAAGGGTTTTAGGATTATGATTAAAAATGGCAAAACTAATTGTAAAACATGTCATTTCTTAAAGGTGGTTCTCAAAATGGGGTCCGAGGACCCCCCCCTGGGGGTCCTCGGACCCCATTTTGAGACGTGTTCCAGTGTTCCAGTTTGACACGTGTTCCAGGGGGTCCCCAGCAAAATGATTGATAGTTAGGAACCAAATGGACCCTTACAGGTCTGTGACTCCGAGTGTGTACAAATGGAACCAAATGGACCCTTACAGGTCTGTGACTCAGAGTGTGTACAAATGGAACCAAATGGAGCCTTACAGGTCTGTAACTCCGAGTGTGTATAATTGGAACCGGGTTCCATTTGTACACACTCAGATTTATGGGGTCTGTGGGCTATTGCATAGCAAACTTGCAGGGTCCTTGAAATTGAAAAGTTTGAGAACCACTGATTTATAAAATTGCCATTCTAAAATGTTCCTCCTCACAAATACAAACGTACGTGTGTGTGTGTGTGTGTGTGTGTGTGTGTGTGTGTGTGTGTGTGTGTGTGTGTGTGTGTGTGTGTGTGTGTGTGTGTGTGTGTGTGTGTGTGTGTGTCTTCCCTGCTCCAGACCACCACTCTAATCGGCCTTCTGAAGACGGCCCGCCTGCTCCGTCTGGTCCGCGTGGCTCGTAAGCTGGACCGCTACTCTGAGTACGGCGCGGCCGTCCTCATGCTGCTCATGTGCATCTTCGCCCTCATCGCCCATTGGCTGGCCTGTATTTGGTACGCCATCGGCAACGTGGAAAAGCCCTACCTGGAACACAAGATTGGCTGGCTGGACAATCTGGGCGTGTCCATAGGTGATTGATGTTTACCGTGTCAGTTTGAAAGGATCATCGTCTTAGCCCTCTGACTGTGACTTAGGGCTGGCTTGGTAATATGGGCAAAACCAAACAATCACAATATCTTTGACCAAATGTCTCTTTCAATATTATGATGATAATATTGTATTGTGACCATACATTTTTTTCTTTTTTGAAAGTATTAAATAGACGATATCTAGTCTTGTATCACAATATTGATATAATATCTATTGCCCAGCCCGTTCTTTTCAGTGCATAATGAAACTTGCAGAGACTTGAAACTTCTTTATTTTCAAAGTTATGTTATCAATGAATTTTAAACGCTTTGATATGCATGTCATTTCTTTATTATTTTAAATTAAAGGGATACTTCACTTTCGGGCCGGGGACACATTTAAAAAAAATATTAAAAATAAATGAAAAAAGTTATGGAAAATTCATGGCCCCCTCACACATTAGTAGGACACTGCGTGTCGTGAGGGGGCCATGAATTTTCCATAACTATTTTTTCCATAATATTTTTTCTAAATGTGTCCCCGGCCCGAAAGTGAAGTATCCCTTTAAATCATAATAAATAGTTTATTTTTAGGGCACGTTTACAAAGGTTACAAAGTGCTTTACAAAACGAGATAAAATGTAGCAAACATAACAATAAAGAGAAAACGAAAGAAATTGCAGTCATCACATAAAAAAGTAAATAAAATAAAAAGTCTGTGTCATTGTCATCATAATTTTGTTTTATTTATGACAGGAAAAAGGTACAACTACAGTGATCCCAGCTCCGGTCCCTCCATCAAGGATAAGTACGTGACGGCCCTGTACTTCACCTTCAGCAGTCTGACCAGTGTGGGCTTCGGGAATGTCTCACCCAACACCAACTCTGAGAAGATATTCTCCATCTGCGTTATGCTCATCGGCTGTGAGTGACTAGCTACTAGCTGCAGTGCATGTGATTTCTTTCAGTCCTGTTTATGCTCGGCACTCCTAGAGCAGTGTGTTTCAACTGTAGGGTTGCGGTCCTTTCCTACAAAAAAGAAAGTTCAAAGGATTTCCAGAAGAAGAAAGAAAGCTAAATGTTGAAAATAATAAATGTTTACCCCTCTGGCGTCTGACATTTTGTTTTAAAATACAAAATGACTATCCTTTTTCGTCAGGGCTGGTATGGCCGACTTTGGTTCATGTATTTTTGTACTTTTGCGTCCTGGGGTAGTACAGAAAGTATTAAAGTAAAGAAAAGGCCGCACACTCATAGCCACGATGCAGGATTTATTCAAAGAAATACCAACGTTTCAACCTGGAAAGGTCTTCTTCAGGTATTGAAGAAGAGGAAGTTTAAGATACCAGAATACCAGAAAAAAAAAGTATTTACTTTTATACTTATTTACTTATTTTAAGGTCAGCAGCACCAAATCAATACTGGTGTGCGCCCTTCTCCTGTTTGTTTGTACAGAAAGTATTAAACATGCATCTACATTTAACAAAATAGGTAAACTAACAATCATGTTTATAGATGGGATATTCAATGGACTTTAAAAGATGAAAATTACAACGTTAGTTAATGAGTATCTATCCTAATTAACTGATACCAGAGCACACTATGACATCAAAACCAGAGCACTCTGAGAAAAAAATTTGCCTTTGATTAAACATTCATAACAATCATGGTGGCCATGTTTTGACCGCGACACGGTCATTCACGCGGTCATTCACAGGGACAGTTCAGCGCACGGTGGCACTTTAGCATGTACTTTACGTGTCGCTAGGACAGTGGTTCTCAACCTGTGGGTCGGGACCCTCAGGGGGGTCCTTACATGATTTTGGAAGGTCCCCAGATGACAGTGAAGTGACAATTTAAGGACATTTAAGACCCTTTTAATGCGTAAAAGAAAAAGGCCATTACTGCATCAAAAGTAATGAACAAACGATACTAAAATTGTCAAATAATATAAGCAAGGTTTCTGCCCGCAAGCTAAATGTACAGTATATTAAAGTATGTACACGATAATACTTTGTAAATAATGACAACATAACTAAAACCAAAGTCCTAGACCGTGTCAACACTTTGGAACTGAGTTGGCTCTGTACTTTTTTCCCGCTATACCAAATCTCTTAGCCAAAAATAGCCAATCTACAAGCTCACAATGTGTCGCAACGTGATGCGTTGTGAGCTTGTAGATTGGCTATTTTTGGCTAATGTTCCCCCCAGGATATGGATGCTGGGGTTCTCTTAATGACCGATTGTTACCTCTCCAAATCTCAGAGCACACCTTGCAGGAAGCACATTTTCACACCTCTCACTCATTTGGCGCCCTCGACCAAGGCAGAAACGATGACACGGTACAGGCTCAGGTCTGAGAGATACCAGTATTCATATTTCATATGTCTCCCTCCCCCTTCACTCCCTCTCCCTCTCCCTTCACTCCCCACTCAGCCCTTATGTACGCCAGTATCTTCGGCAACGTGTCGGCCATCATCCAGCGGCTATACTCAGGCACGGCCAGGTACCACCTGCAGATGCTCCGTGTCAAGGAGTTCATTCGCTTCCACCAGATCCCCAACCCACTGAGACAGCGGCTGGAAGAGTACTTCCAACACGCATGGACCTATACCAATGGCATCGACATGAATATGGTACGAGGGGGGGTCTTTGTTCACATGCGCGTGTGTGTGTGTGTGTGTGTGTGCGCGCCGCGCCACGCACCTTACTTGTCATCCAAATTATGTTGCCGCTTGTCTAGGCTACCTTTTGTGTATTGTGCTGTGGCTGAAGAAATGTGGACCATTCACTGCTCGAATTGGGGCTGTGTGGATTCAACATGGACAGTTTCGACTGGTACCTTGACATTAACTATACCCCAAACCCTAACCTTAACCCTAAGACGTGTGCCTAACCCTAGTATCAAAACATTTCAGTCTACATTGGGTTTCATTCCATCAGTGATTGGTATGTATTCTTTCGGAACCAACATAGTAAGCAAAAGTTTGCCCTCGCGGCAGCATGTGGACGCCAAAGGTGCTTGCCCAAGTGGGGAAATATTGCGCGTGTGTGTAGAGATCTGAACACGTTGGTGTGCGTTTGTGGAAATGTGAGTTTACCCGTATCTCTTCGGGGAGGGTGGTGTATAACATCCAACTAACACCATCAAAGTGAATGTGGTTTTATTTCTGCTCTTTTATCCCAAGCTGCTCTCATCTCGTCGAGCTTCGCGTTGATTTTGTCTGTGCCATTTTGCTGAGCTGTAACAATCTCTTCTTCTCTTCTTCTTTCCCCTCTTGTGTGACAGATACCATAGTATACGCTTATGACCTCATTGTTATACTGTCCAATGTTTGACCATAGCCACTAACTGAACGAAAGCCGGAGTCACGGCTCTGAGCTAAACCTCTGTGCAGTGACGCCGGCTTTCCTCATGCTGTTCATGGTACTTATATAAGTTTGTCTTTTCCATGTCTTGCCTCATGTCATATGGAATGACCCCCCCTCCCCCCAACCACGCCGGTAAGAACAGGAGGTACATGTGTTGAGCAGATATGATGTTGATTTGATAGTGATAGAGCCTCATTTAGCTGTGTCTGATGTTAGTGGTGTTATGCTGCAGTGTTTCCCCTATGTGCACACTACTGTAGCAGCGGTGTTACACTGCTGAAATGTTTTTTGTTTTTTACAAGAGAGGAGAGAGGAGAGCAGTATTGATTTGTACTGTATTGGCCACGGACCCCCGGGCCCTGTTTGAAAATATTTTGTGCCAGGAACCCCTGTAAGAAAAAAAAAACAAATATTTGTGTTTTCAAAATTATTCAACATTAATAATATATATATATATACATACAGTATATATATACTGTATACAGTACATGTACTGTATATACCTGATCTACAAGCTCACAATGTTTCCACAATGGGACGCATTTTAAGCATGAAGATCGGCTGTTTTTGAATAGCCGAAGTATAGAATAGGGTTAATTTAGCTGGGGATCCCCTCCCCCTAAGGAGGTCCTTTGCAAACCAGTGAAGTAGACTGTAGACTAGGGCTCCATCCTCTCTCTGTAGAAACTAGCGTTATATTATTCTGTGCTATGTCCAGGACATATCACCAGTGTTGGAAAGTAACTAAAGTAATATGTAACTTAAAGTAATATTATTACTTTTTTCCAGTAACTAGTAAAGTAACTAATTACTTTTGGCATGGAGTAATAAGTAAAGTAACTATATTACTTTTTAAACAAGTAATATGTAATAAGTAATATATTACTATGTTTTAGTAACTTTTCCAACACAGTGTTGGAAAGTAATGTTTTAGTAACTTTTCCAACACAGTGTTGGAAAGTAACTATAAAGTAATATGTAACTTAAAGTAATATATTACTTTTTTCCAGTAACTAGTAAAGTAACTAATTACTTTTGGCAGGGAGTAATAAGCAAAGTAACTATATTACTTTTTAAACAAGTAATATGTAATAAGTAATATATTACTATGTTTTAGTAACTTTTCCAACACTGCATATCACACACCATGTGAGTAGAGCATATAAACAAGCTCACTTACCCGATAATGTCAGCACATAGACTATACTGTAACAACAAGGTGTCAACAATGAACCAAGCAATGATCACCGATTCAGGATTATCATTCCAAAGATCCAAGATAGTAGGTATTTCACATGCACCGTTCTAAAATGTGAATCGGCCTCTTATAGCACTACCATGAGGCCGTTTTGAAAAATTGTGGTCAGAGGTTCTTCCTTGGCCTACTGTGCGTGCAAAGTTTAACACTGATCAGTCCAGCGGTGCCTGAGATTAGCTGTTAACAGACAGACGGACGGACAACAGGTGGACTGGGGCAGAGATAAAAATGTCATTAAGTAAATTAACACCCTTTGATAATACCAGTGTTTATCACCTGTTGTGGTGATGCAGGTTAATTCTGGAAAGAATAAAGTATAATTGGAAGAATGAATGACGGCTAACTAGCCGCTAAAAGATTTTTCGCTCACCTCCGCTGCTACAACTCCATCCTAGGGGAAACACTGCGCAGTGAGATGTTAGAACATTCATAGTGGTTTCAACAGAACTGTTTTAATTTTACTCCCAGCAATGCATGCTGTTTGAAGGCATGCCCCCTCGATGTCCTTGACAATGTTTACTTAGCTTACTGCACACACAGATACTGTATTCTAAAAAGAAATAATACTCTTTGGGATGCCACGTTGCAGGTTGATTTGCAGTTCCTGCATAGTGCATGCCAGCTAGTTCCAACAAATAAGTAACACTGACTGTCCTTCTAAGCACCAGTAGGCTTGCATGCGGCACACCACAAAGTCACTTTTGCATGAAATCTGAATATCCAAACTCAAATGCTATGATATTTCACCTGATAACAAAGAAAGAGTGAATCATGCCTACCGGAGTGGGCATAGCTATGCTGGCACTGCCAGGTTTATCCTCCCTCCGTCGTGGGAGGTCTGGCATCATGCTTGGCAATGGCGGCTACATTTGCCAAATGCTGTTCAATTTCTCCTTTCCAAACTTCTTCTATTCTACCGAGCAAAAGACACAGTCTGTAGGTTTTGTATTTGGATCAGCACAGTGAGAATTATTTTGTAGTGTATGTAAAATCAGGTTTTGTAATGTGCGTACATGTTAAGGATGGGATGTGTTGTTACCCTACTGTCTCCTTGAATCCCTCTCCTTGCCTTGTCTGTCTTTACTGTTGTCAACATTAAAACTAAATGTAGGTTACCCTTCACACTCACTCTTATACATTGTTTTTGTCATTGCATAATTTAGTCTTTGAAGGTTAAAGGGATAGTTCACCACCAAAATGACCTTTTTTCTATCGATTAGTCACCCCATGGAGACTTCAATTCATGGGGTGACTAATCGATAGGAAAAAAATATTTTTTTGGGGTGAACTATCCCTTTAAGTGTAAGAGATAGCAAGCTCATTCATTTGCATTTGAATTCCCTCTCACAAAAAGGAATTGTTTTTATATGTTTTCGAATATAACTAATATGTAAGAAGATATATAAAATAAAGAATTTAATATTTAATGTATTTCTTTTGACATTTGCCTTAACATAGGAGAAGGGTTCATGAAGGCTCTGAGACCACCTCTCAAGAAAGTTGGTAAAACTGATGAAACTAAAAGAAAACTTTACACTTCGTGTTTTGAGTTTCTTGTGTCTTTCATTTGTGTTAAAAAATCCTATGTGTTCTGTCTTGTCTCTTGTCAGAATCTGACAAAACCCCAGCTCCAATGAATATCAGTCTTATCAGTTTTCAGCAATGGATAATGCAGTCTTATCAACTGCAAGCATATCAGTTTTGAGGAGAAGGAAAAAACACAGATGGCAATTGTATGCAATTTGGCAGAAAATTTGGTCAGGTTGACTCAAGCATTTTTTACATTTTAATTTCATTTTCATTTTATTGTTGCTCCGGTGGAGCAGTGGCTTTGCTGCTTGTTATTATTTTCATTATTATGAGTTATCTTGACCAAAATTAAAATTCGACCAAAGCCTCAACCATATTCCATTCTTACACTGTAAAATCCTGTTTCAAAGAGTGTAAAAAGTTAGCCCACTTATTTCTCAGACTTCAAATTAAATAATTATTGTATTTAGCCTATGTAGCTATTGTATGCTGAGACAGAACAGAATTAGTATGGGGAATTAGTTTTGTACAATCCTTGATATATATATATATATATATATATATATATATATATATATATATATATATATATATATATATTTAGGATGCATGTCTTTATAATATTTAACCACATGAACCCTTGAGGCACTATTCTGGGGGGAAACATTTGGCGCAAATAGCAAATCTACAAGCTCACAATGTTATGAGCTTTTAGATCGCCTATTTTCGGCTAGTATAGACCTCTGGGGATTCTGGTCAAGTATATAGCAAGGGTTTAAGTGGTTAATAATGGTCAAATAAAGTAAGCTAAACTGAAAACGCTGATTTAACACCGATTTTACAGTGTAGGTTTCATCACGCCACTAATGGCTTCTTTGATCGCTTGATCGTCAGTTTAACGCTGTAACCGTGGTTCCTGTTCGCTGTGGCTCATCTCTCACTGCCCAGGTCCTGAAGGGTTTCCCCGAGTGCCTCCAGGCCGACATTTGCCTCCACCTCAACCAGAGCCTCCTCCAGGGTTGCAAGGCGTTCCAGGGTGCCACCAAGGGCTGTCTGCGAGCGCTGGCCATGAGATTCAAGACCACCCACGCTCCGCCCGGAGACACGCTGGTCCACTCCGGAGACGTGTTAACTGCCCTCTACTTCCTCTCGCGGGGCTCCATCGAGATTCTCAGGGATGATGTTGTTGTGGCCATATTGGGTAGGCGTGTGTATAATGTTTTCTCACTGAATTGGCAATACTACCAGAGAGGACTTCCTTTTCTGTGATTATGGTGATTCGGATGATGCAATAGGTCTGTTGGTAGCAGTGAGTCACGTACCCTTAAACCACAGTAAAGAATGGCATCGAGGGCAATGCTTCTTAAAGTGAGTTCAGGGGACCCCCAGGGGTCCTTCAGGGGGTTCCAGGGGGTGCCTAAATTATTGATAGTTAGGAACTAAATGGACCCTCTCAGGTCTGTAACTCAGTATGGAACAAAATGCACCCTTGCGGTTCCATTTGTTTCCATTTATACACCCTCAGAGTTATAGGGGTCCGTGGCCTAATGCATACCAAACTGGGGGGTCCTTGATATGACATTGTTTGAGAAGCTCTAGGGTAGCGGTTCCTAATCGTCTGGACCCCTGGTCCTGCTGGTTGTTCATCCTACCAAGACGTTAATCGCATTTGCTTGTTATGCTGTCATGGGTTGAACATTCCTCCATCAAACGTATGGTTCTTACTTACTTAATGTATGAGTTTGGTATATTTGATGTGGGTGTACCAGTTAACAAAGCACTGACAATACTATTAATTATTGTCATTAATTACTTTTTGGCACACACACCGTACATCAAACGATCTCATCATTAATTGTTTCAGCTGCAGCTGTATGTTTACGCTGCTATGACACATCTGTAAAAATGGTCCATTAATTTGTATTACACTGCCTCCATAAACGATAACGGCACGCGGTTTTATTAATGTTCTTTTTACGGCATGGCTCTGCAGGAGCATTACATTTGTCATTCCATTCCGATTGGCTATGACTGAAGTTTGTCGGAGCGGGAACACAACGTCAATTCTGTCTCAAACTTGAATCACACATCGAGGGGACTTTAAACAGTATAGAGCTAAATGAGATTTCATTTCCACCCATAGGGGGCATTAGAATGCTACAAATGGCACTACTGCAGAGACTAGATTTTTTTAAATAGACACAATTGTCTCCTGTGTCATGTGACAATGACCTTCAAACAGGGTTTTGATACTTCATACCGTTTGCCTGTAGAGCCTATTTCTTACAAACAACAACGCCATATATAATGCACGCAACATCAAATCATACCCAAATTGTTATCGCTTGTTGAGGAGCCTCGATAGAACGCACCTCCAAACCCACTTTCACTTCTGTCCATAGGAGGCACTGCAAACGCAAACACACAACCTGTTCAATTTTACACTGCCGCTTCCTTGTCTCCTAAAGGCTGCATCCCACAACTGTGCTCTCCGAGGAGCTCACTTTTCTGTTGTTTTTACAATGCATAAACAGAATTCTAAATCATTGTGGATATAGTATACTGTATATAAAACCACATGCCATCAGAGACAATGGGTAGCAGGTGCTCTTCCTCTAAACTTGTCTCTACCATAAAAAAAATATCCGGCAGTGTATCATCAAAAAAATAAACAAAAAGACAGTGATGACACTTAAGACTTAAATAAAATATATTCATATTTCAACCCATTTCATCATTTTAAATGTTTCCATTTTCCACAACCTCCGAGCATGATTCCAACACCCAAGCAAGGCAAGGTGAGCATGGATGAGCTGTGCGGTTCACTGCCTTTCCTGTTGGGGTGTCTGGTAGGGTAATCTCTCAAGGCAGACAAAATGTTTGAAATGCCTCTGCTCTGCCGCAAAGTGCGTAGAAGAATTCTAATATGTGGTTACCTGGCGAGCACATTAAGCATCCTCTCAGTCCTTCCTTCACAGTGTAGTCTAGAAACGGTACAATGATTGATCACAGCTGTGCAGACTAGAGTTGGCTGGTTGTAGCCCCAAGGATCCGTACACCCTCTCAATTGGTATCCTGTAGGAGCCATAGTGTTTATTTAATAAGGTGTTTCAAATCCAGCCACGTCGCTTTTCTCACTTTCTTCAGAAACTTTGTAAATCTTAATGTTGTGGTGACGGATACGGTTCTGTAGGTCATCGCTTAGTTTGGTGTCTCATAGATACCACAACACCCTCACATGTTACTAATCGATATGTTCTGTTGCACTAAATTGGCCTTTTGACTACGATGAGTAATCCAGAACCTTCCAGAACCTGAAACTTACCAGAACCCATGAAGTTCTATGATGGTTTTTTGTTTGTGTCCATTATAACCAAAAGCTTGTAGATGATCTGCTATTTTAGAAAAGTTTTCATAGTACAAGTTGTGAGTCCTGGGTTCCCAGAACTCATAGTACCACCTCATGAACAGGGCCCAAATTAGGTTCTGAGAACCTTATCTGAAACCGAGCCGTAGCGTATGGAAACAAATCCAGAACATGTGTATTCACGGCACAGCATGGGTCTGTGCCAGTCACGGGACATAATGCTGGGTTTCTACCGGCACTTTCCATATACAAGGACCAGGGCCAAAGTGGACTCAGTGGGCCGAAGAGGGCCGAAAAGGGTGCCAATTGTGGCCCCACTCCAGGGTGGTCTGGGCTAGGCCAAACAGGGCCAAACCGGTGATGTGTAATGCTGCTAGCTACTGATTGGCCGTGGTCATGATGTTTCGGTAGACTAAAGTGAGGACTGTATTTGCTCTCCTCCAGGACTTCAGAACATGTATATAGTTTACTGTGTTTTTTGTTTTTATTTGTATATATTTTGCACAGTATTTGCTGTGATTTGCACTAAATGTGTTGTGATTTGCACTGGGTTTGCTGTGATTTGTTTACATTTGTTTTTAATAAACAGTTTTATTAACATCATCCATTTAGTTCCATTTGTACTCACAGTTTACAGACCTGTAAGGGTCCATTTGGTTCTTACCGATAGCTGGAGCACAGGTGATTTGCATTTGTATATAGGACAGTTGGCCCCTTAATTGTCTACATTACATTGTTAGGCAAGAAGCAATGACCTATGTACTTACATTACAAAGGAGTGTCAATGACCGAAGTCTGCTACACATACCTTATTAGAGAGGGGGTACTACTGTGCTATGGAAACATGAGATATTGTGGGTGCTGGGCCGTGCGAGGCTGTGCGAGGCCATAAGGTGGTGTGGTGTGGTGTGGTGCTGGGGCTGGGGCTGGGTTGCCATGTGGAAACCCAGCATTAGTTCTTGTAATATAAAAGAACCAAATATCGACTCTGCCTTTACAGTTCTTTGCTCCAGTTCCCCCATTTGTTGTTTCAGATCCGTTATCGACGCTTCTAGTCTAGATAACAAGGCCTTAGTGTCGGTGAACAACTCGTGATTTTTCTGTCCTTAATTCTCTCAGCTCTGGGAGAATCTGAGCAGCGTGCATCATGTCCTCCTTTCCACTAGCCTCCACGAGAGAACATGGCAGCCCCCTTTGGCTTGTTTTTGAGATTCTTGTTGTCATCCCATGTCCTTTGTATCTCTAGATGTGTTCATATTTCCCTCTAGCACTTTGCATCTTGTTGCACTGAAAATGTCCTGTAACATCATAGACTGGTAACATCAACAATTCCAAGGAAGCAAACAACAAATGCGTGTGATTCAAAGCCTGGCACTGCCAGAAGTACCCTCTGCATCCATTACTTCCACTCTCAATCTCTCCCACCATCACCCCATCAACCTTTCCTCGTTCTCATCTCACCTCCACTTGCTCTCTCATCCCAGCATCAGGGCACGCACGCCCGGCTAAACCTCATTTAATGAGACATTCATTTTTCACACGGTCGATGAAGTTCAGGGAAACTTGTTGACACAATAGGGTCAAAATGAGTAAAGAAGCATCGCTGTTGCAAATAGTAGCTTGCATAGCGACTCGGCAAATATTGCCTGCCATGGCTAGATAAATAGACCTACACAGCAAAATCCGGAGTGTTAATTTAACTCCCTGAGAGTTTCACATTTTCCTGTGCACTGGAATCCCGAACCCCCCCTTTTTAGAGAACAGTGATGCCCGTTTAGTGTTTTTTTTTGGCACTGCATGCCAAGGGCTTCATCACTTCATAGGTCATAGCTTACTGTGGTATCTAATTACAGTAGGTGCACTCCGGCAGCAATTGAATAAAATAAGATTTAATTGGGTTGTTTTCCCTCGACTGTAGATTTATGTTGCATTTTAGACATCTGGCTGAGGCAATTTGCAGGAACCACTTACTGTACAAAAGTGACTCTCTAAAACAGTAATTATCAAACTTATCAATTTTAAGGACCCGCAGTTTGATATGCATTAAGCCACGGACCCTCATTTAATAAGATTTGTATTTCTGGAGCCCAAATCCACACTGTAAAATCCTCAGTGTATTTTGTTCCTAACGATCAATCATTTAGCTGGGGACCCAATGGAACCCCTTCAAGCAAATTACAGTACGCGCTATCTCGCAGCTATTGAATGAAATAAGATTGACCTGGGTTATTTCCATTTAACTGTAGATTTATGTAGTACTTTATCAGACATCTAGCTGAGTCACTTTGCCGGGACCACTTAGGCTACACAAGTGAATACCCTTCACATCTTAGCTCATAAATATTGCATTAAACTCCAGCCCCATAAGGATGCAAACAATATGGGAAAGGGAGTATTTTCTGGTCCCCGGGGCCCAAGAGTTCAAAATATTTAATCCCTATCCGAGTCTTGGATCACATTTAGATAGATATTACTCAAATGTATATTTCTTATTGACATAAAAAATGTTTGCTGAGATAATTCTATGATCCCAGGTTTGAACTAATAAAAAAAAAATCCAAATCTGATCCATTCTGAATCGGATATGGTTTAAAGGTTTTGAACTCTTGGGCCCAGGGCAGGGCAATTGTTTTTACTGCTTCACCCAACAGATGGTTGCTCAGTGCTCAGATGACTTAGCCTGACACTCAGCCTGAATTTTCATTATTCAGTCTGAAAGCCCTCTCAGTGCAGCCGTTTTCTGAGATGGGGGCGTGGCCAAAGTGTCTCTCTTTAACGACTGGTTCATACTGGATTATACCGATAGACCAACACGGGAACTACAAATTGCACGCCCACTTTTGAGACAGCGCCGCTACTCGAGGTCCGTGAGAACTATGAACTGCAGCTGCCAATGCATTCCCTATGAGAGGATATAAGAGTTAGCCTACTTTTGAAATATTCCTACATTAACTGGAGACGATATTGATTTAGATAAAAATATGTTTCCAAATGTATGGAGTGTCTTTGTCAACATATCTTCTTGTTTTCTTAATAGTTCATGTGTTTCACATTTAATTTGCCACTTTAACGAGTTACCCATAATGTTAACACAGCAGAGGGTAGACAGCAGACAAGTTGTCGCATTTCAGTGACATCATCTTTACGAGCGCCGACCAGTGGCGTACCCACTGTAGAGGCGGGACAGGCGGTCGCCTGCCCAACTAAGATCTCGCCTCCCCTAGAAACCCCAAACAACCCGAAAATGTCACGCATCCAACAAGCTTTGAACCGAAGAGATTGGACCTTCTGTTCCAGAGATAATGACCAAAACATATTGCAAACGGCCACTTTCGCCGGTTTTCTGGGTATTGAAAACCTCAAGGGATGCGCGTCCGTGACGTATATACCATGCGACCACTTAAACGTAAGATTTCAGAAGCTAGAACTTTTGACACACTGATGGAGTATATTATAGTATATCGTGGGTAGTATATCGAGATGACAGATATGGGACATTAAAAAGGATAAATTAAACAAATGGGATAGTTTATTAGAACATAAAAAAAATCGCTACAGCCTCAGTAGTTAACCAGTGAAATAATGGTATTTTACAATGCCTCTCATAGAGATGAGAACTGCAGCTGCAGTTAATCGTTCTAACAGACCTCGAGTAGCGGCGCTGTCTCAAAAGTGGGCGTGAATTTCTAGGCCTTCCGATTCCGGCCGTGTGTCTCTATTGGGCCGGGCCGCCGGTTAGATTTTCAACCGAGAAAACCCCACCTTTCTACAATGTCACCAGACCCTGAATGCGAGGCTAGCGATTCAGGGGCTGGAGCCAGGCTACTGTACAGATGACTCAGATGATACTTATCTTTATGGGTCTACGTAGCCAGCGAGAAATACTTGCATCTGGAAATGTATATATATCTTGTAACCACAAGATTCCTTCCTCCAACATCCCTCAGGCAAGAACGACATCTTCGGTGAGATGATCCACATGTACAGCAAGCCGGGGAAGTCAAACGCGGACGTGCGCGCGCTGAGCTACTGCGACCTCCACACCATCACGAGGGAGGAGGTCTTAGAAGTGCTGGACATGTACCCCGAGTTCTCCGACCACTTCTTCAATAACCTGGAGCTGACCTTCGACCTCCGTGATTACAATACCAAGGTAGCCAATTCCTGAGGGTTGGGGGTTTAAGTTTCATATGAGGTCTACCATGACCTGTAACTGTAACATCTGTAATGTAATGTGAGGGACCTTTGAGTGTGTTTCAGCAAATAATCGAGAAACTCATTACTATCATTACCTGCAGTTGAATTTATTCATTTATTTCATCTTTACTTTTCCAGAAAGCCCCATTGAGATCAAACTGTGTGTTTTCATTTAACATTGTGAACACACCTTAGACAAGAGAGGCAATCTTCACAAAGCATTGGCTCACTTTGATAAGTGAATGTCCAGGGTTGTCAGTTTGAATCCTGACTTTTGTGTGTATGTGTGTACAAGGCAGTATTGTCCATGCATGCATGCATGTGTGTGCGTACTCGCACGCACAGGTGCATATTGTCGCTGTCGGGCGGAAACCTTGTATGTCCAAAAATAGCTTGTAGATCTGCTATTTTCACCACTTTTGTGTCACACTGGCATACAACAAGGTATAAAAGAGGACATTGATTTATGAAAAATGGTTTCTGCCCATCAGTGACGATGTACTGTGTACCTGTACCTGTGGATTTGGGTCTGTGTGGGAGCATGTACACATTTGTGTGTTTGTGTGTGTGCCTAAATCTGTATACACATTTGACAGTTTGTTTTGTGTTCCTGTTTACAGGTCTCCCAACCACTAGCCAGTGATTCTGACATGGAGGACAGCAGGTGTAGAAGACGCGTGTCCTACAACGGGAGACTCTCCACAGGTCAGGATAGGACATGTAGACTTATTAACGATGGTACAACACCTCCTAGCTCTGGTACAGTGCGTTACGGCTGTGCCTCACTGACGCCCTGTCAAAGACAATGTTTACAACCTGCAGAGAATTTCTCGCTGTCTGTACTTTCGCTACTCCCTGACAGAGGTGGAAAAAGTACTCACGTTTTAAGTGAAAGTATCAATACTGCAATGTAGAAATATTATTTTACAAGTAAAAGTCCGGTAATCAAAATGTACTTGAGTAAAAGTATTGGCATCAAAATATACTTAAAGTACCAAAATTAAAAGTAGTAACGGGTCGTTAGGCAGAATGTCCCGTTTCACAAGTTGTTATCTAAAATGTATACAAATCTTTTGCAAATAGCAGATCTGCAAGGTCACAAAATGTCGCATCGCTTCGTTTGTGATGTGACTTGTAGTGAGTTTGTACTGTAGATAGGCTAGTTGAGCCATTTTGTGAAAATATGTGAAAGGGTAGAAATAAAAATAAAAATGTATTTTCTTTTTTAGCTTTCTACTCCTTTTTCTCTCCAATTTAGTAGTTATGCCAATTCATTCCCCCCCACACATATTTCTGTGTGTTGTCACTGCTGTTGTATCGTACTGGCTCACCTGCCAGTGAGGAGCCCCCTCTGGGAAGACGTAGGAGTACACAGTGACAAATATCACCCTCCCTGCCTGGCTTCCCTACCACAAACACGGGCCAAAAATATAATATTTCTGCCTAAAATGACATGCCAAAAATTGGTTGAAATATTTTTTTAGGGTATCGAATGTGCCTCTGTATTGGGACATGAGTATGCACAAAGTACTGATATATATTGTACATGTGTACAATGAGACATAGTAACAACTGCTCCTTTGAATAAAGCATTTGTAAGGACAAGTCCTTTGTTAAAAAATTATAATGCTTTTGTATTTCACAGATGCTGAATAATCAGCAGTTTATAGTTAAAAGATGAGCATATGTCTCCGTGTTGAGGTGATCACCCATAAAGAAAACTCCCAGTTATGAGACATCTCAGGATTCTCACACATTTAGCCCTCATTAGCCGATACAAAACACAAAACATGTCTAAGAAAGTCTTTCATTTCGCCACAAAGTACTTTTGCTTTGGATTCAAACTTGAAATTTGTCGTTTTTCAGGACACACAAATTTGTGCTGTCTCTCAAACTCTGAATGTTTCAATGAAGAGTTCTAATTAGGCATTCAAACAAGTGTTGCTTGCTGAGAAAACTTCACAGAACATGTCATTTGGGACAGTTTAAAAGATATTGCAAGAAAAGAAAACCAGTAGAAAAGAGAACACTATCTGACAGCTATCCGACAACATCTGACAACTTCACTGTCAGGTGTTACTTTCTACTTTATTGACGCCTAACACTAAAATGGAACAGCTACAGTTTGTTTAATTAACCCCTTGAACCCCAGCATGTGAAACAGAAAATGTGCAGATATACAAGTTCACAACACGTCGCATTGCGTAGTCACATCTGTAATTGACGTGTTCTATGATGACAGCTTTACATACAGTAGCGAACAGGATAAGGAAAGCACCCCCCCCCCCAATTAATCCAGCCATGGGCCTGGGGGACTGTGGTCAATATCGGGTTTAAGTGGTTAATTAAATAATCTTTTGAATTTATAAACCAACTCACTGTACACAGCCGTGTTTACACTTGCGTAGTAGGCACACATTGCATTATGGGAATCCCTAGACCACAGAAACACACCATATTGTGTGTATGCTAAAGAAATTACAAGTCTTGATAGAACGGATTCTGTGCATTCCAGCATTTGGCCATTTGGGAAATTTAATTTAAATGGCCGACATTCAAAAAAGAACACGTAACACGAATTACATTTATAGCCTTTGGGATGCAGTAGTCATTGTTGGACTCGATCACAAATGTCCGAATTTTCCCCCAAGAGTTGTTCAGTAATTCAGGACACAATGCCATGCTTCAATGGTGGCTAGTGGTGTCATGGGTCATGTTGATAGAATGTGTAATGATTTTGAATCCTTTACACCTACGGAGAAGCATAGCAGCCTCTTCGCCATCCGTCCGACCGTGAGGCAGCTCTCCAAATGATTTTGAGCAATAGCTTCAAAGCACCGTGGGAACAGTTGTAATTTCAATTCCAACAGCTCAGAGAGTTGGGACTTGGAGACAGAGCCTCAGTACAGCAGCAAACTTGGCACTTTGGCATCGACTCAGGCAAATCTAATTGGTCACCATGGTTACAGGCCATCCAAATACAGTATCACCATTTCCCAGTATTAACGGGAGTGAAGACAGTCAATCCTTGCTTAACAATCCTTTTCACAGTACAGTCGCCAGCTATTTCCAGACTATACCGCCTACCCATCAGGTTCTGCAAGTTTCTGCTTCCAATCAATGAAGTGGGCTACCAGCCAGCTGAGTGCACGGCATATTGACGTGGTCTTGATTTAATCAGATGTGTACACACAGGTGGACATCGATTACCAGCTGTATGAGATGATGAATCTCAAATTTTAATAGCAGAACATCTCAGGCCCGGCTGACCCGACCGTTGTTTAGTTTAACATCTGACCCCAATTAAAACTGATTTCCCTGACACTGCTCAACCTTGCAGGCTTCACTTTTCCCCATGGGAAGTATTCCCCCCACCACACACACACACACACACACACTCTGATCCCGTTTGTTTTTCCTCCACAGGTGGGCACAGCAAGGAAACACCGTCGTCATACTGCAACGCCAGGCGGGAGCGCCAGCGCTATGCCAGCTCCCAGACGGCCTCCGCCACGCCCAAGGCCAGGAGGGGCCGAGTCTCGACGGAGGACGGGGAGGAGGGAGACGAGGAGGAAGAGGAGGAGGAGGACGAAGGGAGGGTGGAGGAGGAGGAGCAGAGGCCGCTGTGTTCAGGCGTGCTGGGCTACCCGGCGGTGAAGGAGCACGCCACGGGCCTCGGGCTGAGCGGCGCCCCAGACGCTCAGGGCGGAGACAGAGCACAGAGAGGTGAGACAAGCTGGGAACAGCTATAGCACCACGTGTTGTTCCATGCGTCTTTTATTCATGTATTTAGTTACATGGGAGTTATCCTTGACTCAGATAGCAGACAGGCAACAGAAAGCCTCTTCCAAAGATGATTTTATCTTTAAACAATGTTTTGTTTTGTTAATCCCTACACCCTGGCCTACGCCGTTCTTTTTTTAGCCCCAACACATCAAACATGCGTCACTGACTGCTGAACACATGCTGCCAACCAGTAAGAACAGATAGAAGTTTGAGATTTCAAATTGAAATCATAAGAAACAAGCCACCTCATACAAACACCTCACTTCACCTATACAAATGCTAAGATTCCTGTAAACACACATTTACAAATGGCACTCTGACCGTCTCGACGCCGGTCACCGCTCCCCCTCGGGTCGTTGGTGACGTGCACGCCGAGTATGAAGTCGGCTGGTCGGCCGGTTCTCAAGGTACGCAGACTAGAGACGGACATACAGACAGTGGATATTTAACTTGCCCTAATTTTGAGTCATACGTCATAGATGCATCATAAACGACTGACGTCATAGGTTACTGACATCCAGTGTTGGGAAAGTGTTACTGTAACGCAACTACTTTTTACGGTAACTAATAACATAACTAGTTATCTTTTCCCATTCCGTAACGCTGTTATAGTTACTGTGATTTAAATGGGTGCGTTACCTGCGTTACGTTATGTGATCCAACTGAACTGATTCCCCCTGCGGAGCTGTCATCTAATTTACAGGCGATGTGCTCTCATAGTAACATGAGCCAAAGCACGTTGCACAGTAGAAAGTGAAAGTGGCAGAGAGGAGTGATGATTGGTTAACGTAGGGTAACATTTCAGGGTAAGCCAATCAGAGACAGAGTTTGGCGGGTCTTGCCTTATAGGGAAAATACACACACACACACACACACACGCACACGCACACAGCAACACGCCCACCACCAACACACACACACAATGGCAAATGCAAGTCACAGCGGCAGCTTTGCAGCTTGGAAATATAACCATTATTTTGAATTTGTGGAGATAAAGGACGCAACAAATATTGTGGTCAAATGTAAACTGTGTACAGGACAGAAAACGTTGTCCACATCTAGTAACAGCAATGCAAATCGCATGGAGCTATAACACTAGTCACCAAAGACCCCACCATCAGATGGTGGGGTCTATACTCCATCTAAACAGCCAAAAATCGATTGCCAGGTATGTTGTTGATGCTTCCCATCGCAACGGTTGAGTCTGTTGCCTTCAGAGAACTAGTGAGCAAAATACCAAGAAAGCATGGCCACTGTGCAGAAAGACGTTTTCCAACTACGACATTGAATATGCTAAAATGGAAGTTGAGCTCAAAAAGAAATTTGATGAGTTAGAATATCTCTCTACCACTGCAGATATATGGACTGCACATAATGCACTTTTATTGTTATTATTATATTTTTTTTAAGTAAAGTAACTAGTTACTAAATATTTTTATAATTTAGTAACTACTGTAGTAAAGTAACTAGTTACTTATAACTACAGTATATCTAGTTACTTTTTAAAAGTAACTTGCCCAACACTGCTGACATCACAGGCTGGCCACATTAAATCCCAGATCCACATTGGAGGTACGCCGTTCCCATGTGGATCCTGAGATCCACATGATTAGATTTTTTATTTTTCTCCTCCTAGGGCTCGCAAATTAATTTAGAAAAATCCAACCATCCCAAAGCCCCGGCAGTGGAACGTCATACTTATTAACACATTCAAACAAGGATTATGTGTGATTATGGTGAAACCTAAAACCTGCTGGGTAATCAAACTTAAGAGGATTAGATTCAGCAACCAGGGGTCACCCCGTGTGATCACAAGCCATGACCAAATAACAGAAAAAAGTTCAATGTTGCGGGGGAGGATCACTCTGTCTATTCCTGTGTGTGTGTGTGTGTGTGTGTGTGTGTGTGTGTGTGTGTGTGTGTGTGTGTGTGTGTGTGTGTGTGTGTGTGTGTGTGTGTGTGTGTGTGTGTGTGTGTGTGTGTGTGCGCGCATATCTTGTGTGTGTGCGTGCATATCTTGTGTGTGTGTGTGCGCGCGTGCGCGCAATATTGAATATGTGCAGGAATGCAAAGGTTGAAACCAGCTGTTCCAAACCTTTTCTGAATGCACATTTTGAAAGCGTTCACGGTCCACCTATCTGAACCCTTAAATATGACTCAGTTAATCAATCCTCAGATTGAAATGTACAGTCGCCTCATCCCAGGGTATCAACCTCTTTATTTAACTCTTGATCCTTATCCTGTGAACTTGATCTGTGGACATAATACTTTGTACCTCCTCAGCACATAATGTACTGTACCATCCTGAGAGGAGAAGCGTGTTTCAGAGTGTGTTGATTTGGTGGCAATATCCTCTAATTCAGCTCTGGCAACAGTAATTGGATTTCTGTCAGAGCGCGGTACAGAGTGGTATTGATTCCTATAATCAGCGTGGCAGAACAACCAACGCGTTGGAAATGTCAGCCTCACCTCCACGGAAGCGAAGAAATAAACAAGTGATTGACATGGGAAGAAACGGTGGATGAATGCTTCCGATTGTAAAACCACAATCAGGATTGCGTTTGTTTTGCGTCGTAATTCAGAAGGAGCCAGGTAACTAAGTGTACACCTTAAGTACCATTTGATGACGCACAGTCAAACAAGATGAACATATACAGTGCGTGCGTGCGTGCGTGCGTGCGTGCGTGCGTGCGTGCGTGCGTGCGTGCGTGCGTGCGTGCGTGCGTGCGTGCGTCAGGAGCTGGACCGATCAGCGACAAAATTTGTATACACGCTGCCAGTGGACTACAGAAGTACCTCTAGTCATTATTTTACACATGTTTGATACTTTCTTAAATACTTAACTTTCATTTTATAGTCAAAGGTACTGTGATCATTATTGTCATTTTGGTTCATAGTTAAATGCACTGGTGTTTAATAGTGGTGGAATATGACATTGTGAACTCTTCTGAATTGTGGAACTGTAATAGCATATTACATAATATACGTGTGCGTGCGTGCGTGTGTGTGTGTGTGCGCGTGCAGACCTCCATACACAGGAGTGGGGGCGTGAGAGACCAAAGGAGGCTGCAGAGGGCACGGCCCGGTGTCAGGAGGCCGTGGCTGGGGAGGATGACAGTGACACCGACGTCACCTACGGAGAGGTGGAGCAACGACTGGACCTGTTACAAGAGCACCTCAACAGGTCAGCGTTGGGTGGTGCACCCACACGGGAAACATTTAGTAACAACGATTAACCACATGGACCCTAGCGTCCCTATTGTAGAGGTTTAAAAAAAGGAAGGGACCATGTATTTATTGACCCCTGTAAGAATTACTCAATTTAACTGCTATATACTTGGGGTCAACAAAGTATATACAGTAGCAGTTAAATTGAGTAATTCTTTAACAAGGTAAGGTTGAGCATAATGGATCTAGGATCTAGTAAAAAGTGTTGGATTTCCTCCTGAAGGAGGAAAGTGAAATGCCGTGCGTTTAGCTTTATGATCGACATTGCAACTTGACGATGTAATAAAAAACACAGTAAAGGGAATAAGCAAAGTCACTTTCTATTCAGCCTCCGACAAGGGTAACTTGAAAACAAAATATTCCCCTTATGGGTTGTCCACTCCAAGCAATACAACTATAAAGATATAGTTTTAAAATGTGTTCTAACTCAAGTGGATGGCACAGGTCCACACACACACACACACACACACCACAAGTATAATGACGACAGTGCATGAACAATATAGTTAGTTATAGTGCTTGGTCTGGACAGACCGTAACTCTGGCCCTCCAAGCCATCCGAAGTTTGCTAACGTCATCGTTTCAGAATCTGCTATGCCGCCCACGTTGATCCCCTTATGTCCCCAAACTAAAAAAGCATTATTTTACACTTTGGCTATTCAAAAATAGCAGATATACAAACTCGGTGCCGCGCTACGAGCTTGTAGATCTGCTATTTTTGAAAAATCGTGAAAATGTGTGCAAATCTTTGAATATATATATTTTTAAGCAAACATTTGTAACTCAAATCTTTGCTTCTGGGGGGTCCCTGGAATAAAATATTTTGAGATGGGGTCCGCGGCCAAATACATATACATTTTGGGGTCCTTGACGTGAAAAAGTTTTTTTAGCACCACTGACATAGTAACATAAGTTTTAAAAAAAAAATTACATTTTGTAGAATCGGCCTCAGGTCTTAATAGTTGAAAGTTGCGTGGTAAACCTTCAGGTTTTTTTGCGAGGCAGGCACAGAGCAGGAGGGGGAGGCATGTGACTCTCTGTGCCGGTGCAGATGCGGAGGCGACAGACAGCCGGACAGACAGACAGACAGACAGACAGACAAGACAGGCATTAGCTATAAATAGCCTGTGCCCACGAGACGCATTCTCACACACATCCCAGAGGCTCCTGACGTCACACACAGCCCCAGTGCTGGGATGTCGGTGGGAGATAGAAGTAATGGAGAAATGTCACGCGGATGGCGAGTTTTGGGGGGCGACTTCGTTAAAATGCAGCAAAAAGGCACTTTGTCTCAGCTGCCAGACCCTTACTTCTGGATGTCTTTATCGACCGTCATCCACCCTCCCCCGCCCCGCTTGATTCTGTCTCTTCAATTTACCGACTTTACCTCGTTTTTTATCTCTCCCCCCCATGCCCGCCTCTCAGCCCTCCTTCTCCATTATTCAGGCAAATTGGCTGCATTGATTTAAGAGACAGAAACAGGCACACCAGGAAAAAATATAAAACAGCTGTCATTTGCTTTTGCACTGGTTGTAAGAAAATAAATGTTTAGAGTCAGGTGTAATCTTGTATTCCAATAATAGCGATAACAGTAATTGAAATAAAAAATAAGAAATTTATTCTACAATGACAGTTCCTCCACTTAACCACTTAACATGTCGTCGTACTGTAGTGAAAATAGCTGATCTACAAGCTTGCTATGTGTCGAATGTGACACGTTGTGAGCTTGCAGGTTTTGAGCTTGAAGATTTTCACCTATAATGACACGACCAAAATAGGGATGGCAGGATGAACTTGGCTAAATTAAATCAGAGTATAGAAGGTTGCAGGCTTCTCAACCAATTAAAAAAAGAATATTAATAATCCAGCGACATTCGTGTGTCAGTTCTGCTTATTTCTAACACGGCATCATTCAACACAAGATCAATCTGGTTTCGCATCAGCAAAAAAAAAATGAAAAGAAAGAAAGAAACCTGCACTTGATATTAACTTGGCACTCCATTGCATGATTCAGACATAGTGTACAGCAGTAGTACAGCAGTGTGGGAGCCACTCATATCTCTCTCATTCATCCAGGTTAGCGCTGTGACCCACTGTACAGGTGTAATAGTGTGAGACAACAACTCTGGCCGCTATCCCGGTTCTGCTGAAACAGGCCCCAGCCTTAGTGCTGATTTGCTCCGATAGTTCTTCTTGGTAAAAGGATTATAGTGGTGGACAAAGCACTCAACCCCAGTACTCGGGTATAGAGATAGATACTCCTGGTCAAATATGACTCAACTACAAGTTAAAGTTCAAAGTTGCTCTGTCAAATTTGTCCTTCAAGGACTGGAATATATACTTTTAAAAATACTCAAGTACTCAAAAGTAAATTTTCCTTTGACTATCACTGCATTGCTGTATTAGCATTTCTGCCATTCCCCCCAAAATTCTAAGATTTTCCAGAAATATCACTATATTTGAAATAGGGCATAGTATGTAATTCATAATGTAATTTTCCCCTTCCTAGAAATGCAGTGTAGTCAAAAGTAGCCTACAATATTTGTCTTTGAAACCTAGTGAAAGGCATAAGTATCCATTCCAACAATACAAATGCTCAAGTTAAGTACAGATACTCAAAGAAATATGGGTACAGTACTCAAGTAAATGTACTTCATTTCATTACCGTCCACCACTGACCCCCTGGCAGTGTGAGATTCACTCATATCTCTCCCGTTTATCCAGGTTAGCGCTGTGGCCCACTGTACAGAATATAATAAATGTGAGACAACAGGCCTGGCCGCTGTCCCATCCTGCCTTGTTCTGCTGAAACAGGCCCCATGCAGCCAGAGTGCTGATTTGCTCTGATTGTTTTTTTGTAAAAGGGTTATACACCAGCGGCTGAGATAAAGGAGACAGAGAGGGCATTCCTCCTCGCTGGGGAACCCTGTCCTGCTGCTTGTTTGCTGTTGCTTCAATCCTTTCCCTTGGCCTGAAAATGACAGTGGAGGAGTAGAGAGAAACACGGCGTTGCCGCTATGTTTTCTTTGGCATATGAGCTGATATGGCAAGGTTCGTCAGTGCGAGGGATTTGACACCTGGCGTAGATGCTTGCGCTTGCACAATGCAAGCTTTGATGTGAGTCAGGCAGCGTGCACAGCAGAATAAATATTCTTTTAAGATTACTTTTTTTTATCCTGTTTGAAGGTTCCCGTTCAACCAAAACATTGGTTTATAAAGTAGAGAAGTGTGTGGGAGAATGCAGTTTTTTTTTTCTCTAATGAGATTAACTCCCAGCACCGCAAACATTGAGAGTGTGCAAACTGTGCATGTTGATCTCTCCCTTCAAGATTAACCTACTCTTTAAGCCATTACATTGGACAGGGCTATAGAATTAATATTGTAATTTACTGTAAATGTCACCTCTAATAAATTAGATTTGCATTAAAGGACAAAATTGCTTATTTCCCTTGGGTAGCTTTAACATACACTGGTCAAACTGCAGCAATCTGAGGTTCTATGGTTTGATACTCCCTCTAGTGTTGGAAATGAGCATCAACACTGCTCTTAAGTAACAAGATTAAATTGGTAGCTACCGTCTGGCAACCGGTCCATGACATCAAAGAGGTAGGCAATGGTTATGGGGACTGGGGAGCAGGAGATGTCTTGGCGATCAAGATTTAAGAGAAGCTGTGGTGATGACTTTGTGGTGTGACAATGTCTGTGCAAAACGCTATATTTGTAAATGTCTAAAAGTTCACCCAGAGGCTAAATGTAACAACATACAGTACATAATGACAGATGGTTGTAGTGATGGTTGAGAATAGTCTGGTGCAGTGGTTCTCAAAGTTGGGTCCGGGGACCCCCAGGGGTCCGTGAGGGAGTTCCAGGGGGTCCTTAGCAAAATTAGTCAAGGCAGCATCAAAACCAGTTGAACCACTTCAACCCTATAATCGTCAGCTATTTGAAAATAGCCGATTGATAACACAATGACATTACGCTGTGTTGTCAGATAGTAGATCTGCTATTTTCGAAAAACATTTTGGAAATAAATTGCTATATCTTTGAAACATGTTAATCTTGTATGGGGGTCCCTGTTACAAAATGTTTTCTGATGGGGGGGGGGGGGGTCCGTGAATAAATACATATTCATTTGAGGTCCTTGTCATGAAAATGTTTGAGAACCACTGGTCTGGTGAATGTGTGTAAGATAAGACTTTATTTCTGACGGAAATCCAGTTGTTACATTCAGCCAGTAGCAAAATAAGGATGTAAAGATAGACCAACAACAAGTAATGGTATCACTATACACGTGTCTGACACTGTGCTTCAGTGTTGTGTTCTTTGCCGCTTGACTGTAATTGTGTTTGTCATTCTGTGTCGCCTTGCACAGACTAATCTAATGTATCAGCAGTGTCACCTCTGTAACTGGAGCAGATCAGCTGTGATTAATTAAATTTGGTTATGTGATCACACACACAGGTGTGGAAGAATAACGTCAGCCTGCATAGAGAACAGTAGTGGAACGGTAGGGCAGAGTTTCCCCGGACGACTTCTTTTTACGACAAGATTAATGTTGAAAACATTTGTGACACATTTTGAATACTTTGGAGAGTTTTAAACGAATCGATCTTATGGGGCACCCCTGGCACAAAACCTTTACAGATGGGGGTCAGCACATTTTGATGGAATTTGGCACTGGGTGAAAAGATGGGTTGCAAAATCGTGGGATAGAAGTTTAATCAAAAGAAAAAACTACAGTATGATTTAATTTTAGTCATCTGAAATGTTTTAGTTTTAGTCTAGTTTTAGTTGACAAAATGTCGGCCAAATACATATCAATTTGGGGGTCCTTGACATGAAGATGTTTGAGAACCACTGTGTTGCCATAGCTGAATGGGTAGAGGGCCCACTTGGGATGCGGAAAGTCCCAGGTTTGATTTTCCTTGAGCACTCCTTTAAACGTGACGGCAAATAGTAGTTCACAATATTACGACGAACTGGAGGACATGTAAATGTAACGTATGTCATTATTTGTATTTTTTCCTTTCCTAGACTGGAGTCTCAGATGACCTCAGACATCCAAGCAATCCTTCATCTGCTCCAGAGACAAGTTGTGTCCGGCCCTCCGGCGTACAGCACCGTCACCTCCAGCCCTGAGTACCACAGGCCGGCTGTTCTGGTCCAGCCCGTGTCCGTCCTCCAGACAGAGCTGAGCCTCAGCCCTGCCCCGCCCCACCCCCAGGTACACTGAGAGCCCTAATTAACACCAACAAGTCTTGTTCAGTGTAAGTGTTTAACCCATTAAGGCCGTGAACGCACCTGTGTAATTTTTTTGATTTCTGTGCAATTTGTGTGCAAATCTTTGAATATATATTTTCTAAAGCGAACATTTGTCAAATATTTTGTTCCAAGGACCCCCAGAAGCAAAGATTTGAGTTAAAAATGTTGTTTAAAAAAAATATACGTATTCAAAGATTTACACAAAATGTTCAAGAATTTTCAAAATTAGCAGATCTACAAGCTCGCTATGAGCTTGTAGATCTGTTATTTTTGAATAGCTAAAATATAAAACAATGGTTATAGCTCAAATCTAAAATGACACAGATGCATTCCCGGTCTTAATGGATTAAGCTCTGTATTTTGTTAGTAATCATTGCTATACACGAATCCACGGAGCGCTGCCCTGTAGGTGGCGCCGCCATTGCTGCGGTGTCAGACTCGGTCAGCTGCTGCTACGGTTCTGTCCGTCTGTTGACGTTACTGGTTACTGGTTACTCTTTACCTGCTTGGCTGTTGTAGCAGCCATAAACTACACAGGTACAGTACGTCCCGATTTTCTGTACATCTTTGTAATGTTAGTGTTAGTAAAAGTTAGTAAAAAGCAGGTAAAAGAGTAACGTGAGCAGTCAGTGACAGCAGCTGACTGACACCGCGCAGCAGCAGCTGACCGAGTTTGACACAGCAGAAATGGCTGCGCCACCTACAGGGCAGCGCTCCGTGGATTCGTGTATAGACCAGTGTTTCTCAGCCTTTCCCCCCCCCCCTCACACACCCAATTAAAATGTAAGCTTTATTTGTATTGTGTATTGTGTTGCTTATATAATTTAGAAAACATCTCATCAATTTCCAAATATCAGATTTATCAACTAGACTGTTAGTATGTGATTATTATGCAATTATTAGCCTACCTCCCAGGGAGAGAGACTGTTATGATTATAAGTAGAATTGTATATGGATGTCATGGATGATCTATTATTAGGCAAGGCAGTCACTTGCCTGGGAGGGATAGGGATGGGGAGATACACTGTGTGTGTGTGTGTGTGTGTGTGTGTGTGTGTGTGTGTGTGTGTGTGTGTGTGTGTGTGTGTGTGTGTGTGTGTGTGTGCGTGCGTGTGCGTGTGCGTGCGCTCTCGTGTGTGTCAAGTCAGGGTCAGTGTCAGGGTCAGTGTCAGGGTCAGGGTCAGAGTCCGTGTCATGGTCAGTATCGTGTCAGTATCGTGTCAGTGTCATGGTCAGTGTCATGGTCAGTATCACATGGTGAACTTGTGTTCTGTTTGACATGTATGTCCTCTGCTTCTCCGACATGTTCTACATGGGTGCTCACTGGTCGCCCGGAAAAAGACACAGAACCAACCCAAAGAACCCTGCCCAGTCCTCCTCCACACTGACACTTTCCCGGACGCGACCTTTGTTGAACTGCTAGAGGGGGACGCCGTCTCGGAGCACAGACACGAGCGAAACAACCACGTTGACTCTCTAGAGCTGCACCAACAGCATGCGGCGAGAGCTCCTTTCCCATCCGTACGGCAAGCCTCGCTCCCCGACGTCCCGCCTCCTTCACCAACACCGCCGCCGCCAGCGCCACCACCCAGCGGCTCAGGAATGATGGGACTCCACAGGCCGGTTTCTGATCCTGGGCTTCCGGGGATGTAGGCCAAGCTGCCTCTGGCCTCGTCCAGCTGACTACCCACCCCGACGCTACAGAAGACTCGGAGGTCCGCTCAAGTTTGACTCAGGGTTCAAAGAAAGAGACTCAATATGCAAAGGATATTTAAAAAACAAAAGAAAAAAACTCTAGACTTTCTTCCATTCCTTGTCAGAATAAACCCCTCTCCCCCCTTACCCCCAGTACCTTACAATTCTCTGATTTAGATGTATAAAGTCCATTTATACAGAGGTATTTATACACTATATTACTAACATATGTATAGTAATCATTTGCCGTGTACATATTTGTAAATAGAACACTGCCAGCAATGTGAGGCACTGCACGTGCCCTTTCTAAAAGAGATATGCATGTGGTTTTGTTTTGTTTTTGTCGCATGTACCACGCACAGCGCTAATTACTGGGCAATCGGGCGTGATCTTGGCATGCTTACAGACTACTGTAGCTAGCAAGTCTCCTTTTTATACAACATTTCAAGACATCCCTCTCAGCTCTAAAATACAGTGACACACACACGGTTTCAAAGTTCACCTATTTTCAGCAGCTCGTAAAGACACCATGCAATGTGTTTAGCAAGCTACTTAGCGGCTGATAGTCTGGGGTGTACAGTATATCACATGCCCAGCCTTTATTTGGCCCTGGGGGAGGATTGATGAAAAGATCGAGAGGCCGATAACTGATATCAGCCCTAGGGCTGATAACTGATAATTATGGTTGATAATTGATGTCAACCCTAGGGCCACCAAGCACTGAACGGTCACCGCGAGTGACCTTGTCGCGGAAGGAACTCAGCATATCAAACATGGCTGCCACTGCTGCTACAGAGATCAAATGTTATTTTCTCGTTGTCTTTGTGATTTGAATAATGCCTGATTTATACTAGGTTGTGCGCTGCGTCGTGCACAGAAGATCTGCAAGCTCACACAGCTTGTAGTTCTGATATTTTGGGTGTACGACACTAGCGCGCATCTAAGGACTATAAATCAGGCCATAAGGCTATGGTTGTGTGATCAACCAATTATCACCCAGGCATTCGTTGTTGTTGCCCTTTGTAACTAACCTCAGGGAACAGCGAATGCCCAGTTATGCATACTCTATGTATAGTGCCTACTGGTACACTGCATTAACGCAGCTGTTAACCAACCGACCCGGACAGTATAATCAACCCTGGCAAATGTACTGAAAAAGTCATAACAATACTCATGTAAATTGGTTGTGCGAACATCCCGTAGCAACATCAGACGCACACAGATTAATGAAAGCAATAATGTTATCACAGGAAAATCAATTAAAATTGTGATTATGTGTCCAGAGATGCACAGTGACTACTGAACTACTTTTATGCTAACTGATTCCCCCCAAAAACAAAAGAACTGCAGGTTATGGCGTCCATGTTCTGAAATTTCCCGCTTCGGCAAATGTGAAGACAAGCGTGGTGCTGTTCAGATACCCTTCCTAGCTTCTCCCTTCACTTTACAACAACTCAGTCTGACAAATCAATATTTAACGTCGGGTATTTCGTGATTTAGTTTTTTAAACATACGACATCAAATACATATAATTACCATGTAACCAAATGCATAGTATCAACTTTATGTAATGCATGGCCAAGAGGTATTCCACTCTGATGGAAAAATACTTTGAATATTTTTCATAGTGGGAAATGACAATGGACATCCCAACATGATAGCTTGGTGAGTCGGGTCTGTCATTCATGCATGCTTAAGGTCTTCCATTATCTTATTAAATACACTTTTTGTAAAGGGAAAAATATATATTTCAGCCAAGTGGGAAAAAAAATGCCGTTGTGGTATCTGGAGAAAAATAATATCCAGGAAAAAAAAGTGAAAAAGATAGCTCACATTTTGGGCTGAGCACGTAGCTCACCTTCTAATAGCCTTAGCTTTACTAGCCTGCTCTAGCCTTTACATGTAAACCCCTATGGTCCATGCAGAAAAATAACATTTTACTGTGGTCCTATTCAAACACACTCAATGTATTGCATGAAGGCCTCACCTGACGCAATGATCAACGCTTTTCAAATGCCTGTTTGTCACAAGTACCAATACATAAGCTCAATAAAAAAGAGAGATTTAGAAATAATGGTTCTACCTATTTTTCTAAAAGAAATGCCTAATTTGCCGTTATTCTATGTACCTTTGTTTAACCCATTAAAACTGGAAACTTTTGTTTTGTCCTACGGCGATTTGACAGTGCTTTCAGAGTTTCCCTCCCTCCAGTGTTGGTTCTGAGACTAGGGGCCCTTTTATTAAATTAAAAGTTTCTTTGACTTAGTTTGTAGTATTGTACCATGATGCCATTTAAGAAGATGATGCAACCCTTATTGTATTCACAGCATGTCAATCTATTGTCGTTTATTTGATATATCACCCAAAACAATTTGAGAAAATAATTGTAATATACTGGTTTTGAAACCATGACTATTATTTCATTTACAATTTAGGCATTTAGCAGACACTCTTAAATGTTATGAACCCTAGTAGTCAACAACACAACTACATGCTTAGTAACTAGGATAACAGGCAAACATCAAACCTAGCGTCTGTCTGAACAACATACTATCTAAATAACATTTCTAGAATTTGGGATCAAGCCAACAGTAGGCCTATGTGTCTATATAACATATGTGAACAACTAAGCAACATACACCTGCATAGTGTAACAAGCATCTATACTCTGTATGTTATTAATCTATTTACTCAACCGCAATATTCTCATACAGTACATGCGCATCACATCTGTGCCAAAGAATCTTTGGTAAATGAGGCCCCTGGTGAAGACTCACATATCCCCATCACCTGCAGTTTTGTTTTATTTTGTTTAGTTTTTGCATCATTCAGATGGAGTGTAGACAGATGGGAAACCGAGGGCAGAGAGACAGGAGAGATATGCGAGACAAGACACCAGAGAGTCTGATTCAAACTCGGGCTTCGCAATTCACAAGGAGCATGCGATCAGCGCACTGAACTGGTTGAGCCACCAGGCACCCGTACAGTACCTGCAATGTGTTTGAGATTATATACTGCACTATGTATAGCATTCCAAAATGAGACATGCACCATTTAAGGGGAGAAGCAACAGCTATTCTAACAACATTATAGCTGGTGTGACAGTAACAAAGCTCATAGTAGTAACATGTCTAAGATCATAGATGTTTCCAAGAATTTAGCCTACATTATAAAGAATCCATCATATTAACGGGGGACACATTTCAGTCAGTGTTTCTCCAAGTGGATTATGTGGCATTTTGGAATCACAGCCTTCATGTTTGTTTTCCTTCTTATTTTGAAAGCATTATTTTTGGCATTTGTATGCTTTATTTTATATGGGTCAGTGTACAAGGGCAGAGAGAGAAAAGAGACACACGAGACAAGACGGGTTTGATTCGAACCCCGGTCCTCCTCGTGCCCACTAGGAGTATTATGGTCTGTGCATGACTGGTTCTCAACTCGATAACTAATTACTTTTCTGTTCAACCAGGTGTTCAGTGCACACAGAGTCCCTGAAGTAGAATGACAGGAGTTAACCTCTGGTTTAGATACTTGTACATCATGTGTTTCAAACCCACCAAACACCATCTCAATCGATTCAAGAAATTCCAACTGCTGGGTTTACGCAAAACATGGGGTTGTTTCTCTTTGTTTCTTTGAGCACCAATGTAGAACAAAAGTTGCTAAATATTATTCACTTGCAGAGTCCAATGACTGAGGAATTGACTTCTGGACTTTCATGGGATTTGCAAACTTTTGCACAGAGGTTTAGAAATCTTGCTGTATTGGATATAAATGTCACTTTTTAAATCTAGTGCTGTTCACAGTTGTTTTTATGCATTTTTTTTTATGTTTGCCACTGTATTTTATACAATGCA
The DNA here is from genome assembly GCF_963280865.1 of Gymnoscopelus braueri. Taxonomy (NCBI): domain Eukaryota; kingdom Metazoa; phylum Chordata; class Actinopteri; order Myctophiformes; family Myctophidae; genus Gymnoscopelus; species Gymnoscopelus braueri. Next base: position 27,840,955 of record NC_137626.1, on the reverse strand, counting down.
ACACTTAACAGCTGATTTGAATGTTTCTGTTCCTGACTATATTTTAAAGAAATTAATATTGTGTACATACTACTGAGACGTTTGCGCAATTGTACAAACTAAAGCAAAGCACCCTTCGGGCGTTTCCAAACTTCCTACATGTACCTGACCCTTCCAAGTCCCCGCCCCCTTGACCTGTAGCCCCTAACACTGCCGCCCCGCCTCCCAGCTCTCCCCATCACCTTCCAGTATAATCTATATTTGTGATCATGTATGTACATGTAGCCAGCAATGTAGTTTTATTTCTGAAAAGCAGAACTCGTTGGAGAATTTGTTATGAATGCAGAATGTTATTTTATTATCAAAACAAACATTTGTTTGAATCACTTACAGATAATTAAAGCAGGTCCTTATAAACAAGGTTGTCTGTTATTCCCTCATCACCCATAATAAAAATTATTCTGCCTACACATACATCATGTCCTAGTTTGAGCGAATAGGGGAAGGGGATCAACGTCACGTGATTCCCTTGTTTGACCCGGCAAAAACTCGGATGTGTGTCTCAAAGAATATGATTATTGGCAGAATCGCCAAACGTTTAGAAGATTTGGCAGTCCTGTTTACATTTTTCACAAGATCGGTGGTTGTTGCAATCACCTGTCCTGCACTACAATACTTCACCATATGTTGCGCTGTGATGAAATAAAACCACAAAATGTAACAGTACGTTCCGTAATGCAATTCCAATGGTGAAAGCTGTGTTGTTTAAGCAAGAATAAGCAAACCGGTTGGCAGTTGGCAGACCTTTGCTGATGGTGACTGAGAAGAGAAAACCAGCCTGAAGGAACTGCTGCTCGATAAAGTTGAAGGGAAGTTAATCAATTTCTGTCATGGGGAGGTATTGTTGTTAGTTAAACAGGAGGAAAACAAGTTCAGTGCAGGCTGCCGGGGCCTATTACACGAAAGGAGAATTAAATAAGCCTGGATTTAAGTCAAATCCAGGTTTGATAAAGTCTGGTCTGTACAGCCTGGTTTATTCGGTTCCATGAACGCCAAGCCAGGCTGAAAAGGAGCGACTTTGTCGAGCTAGACCTTGTCAAGCCAGGCTGTGCCGAGCCAGGATGGTAAAGCCAGGCTTCACGTACTGTATTCCTATAAAAGACCATGAAAGTCGAAGTTTCAGAAGTTCAGAATCCTTGAACTTGACCAATCATGGAGCCCAAAACCAGAGCGGCGTTCTTCTCTGTGGCTGAACAGCAGCACTGCAGCAGCTCATGGAACAGTGGCGTTCCCAGGAATGACATTTAGGGCAGGCGAAAAATATATACAATTTATATACAAGTCCATAAATATATAATTCAGTTAGGCTTAAACATGGAGGAGTGTATAGTGAATATTGGAATTATCGCCTACTAATCTACAATGCGATAGCCTATTATATGCGCCATGCATCCAACCAATATGTCTGAGTCTGTGCTCAGGAATGTGTCAAAAACAAAAGAAAATCCATGAATTCAAGGCTTCATGGAGTGTGTAATTGATAGAAAATAAGTATTTTTTGGGTGAACTATTATTTTAAGTGTCTTGTTCAGGGACACGTTCACACATTGCTGAGGCCTGGGATTGAACTTGGAATTTATAGCTTACTAGGCAGGCTCTCTAACCATTCAGCTATGGCAACATCATCAGCAGAGATTCTAAGGCAGTTCTATTCTGTAACAGTAAAGGGGTTTTAGGGGAAACCAGCAAAATGAGGAATAATATAATAAAAGACTATCTTGCTAATAAAGCGTCATGTCTCTCATTTTTTACAATGTATTTGATATTACCTTTATATTATTTAATAAATTATGCATTTCATCCTCCAGCATATTGTCCAGCAACCTTTATGATAAAGGCGAAAAAAGATAGTAGGCCTGTGGGAGACAGATAGCTCAGATGCCGAGGTTCCTGTGCTGGGATTCGATCACATGATACTGTGGTTTGAAGTCTAGAGCACTTCCGACTGAGCTAAAGCTGGGGAACATTGGAGCAACTGCCTTCCAACCAGAAGTCACACTTTCAACTCCCACCCTCGCCAGGGTCAAAAACGTTATATTTGAAATCCGAACGTTTATGTAGATGAATGAACGAGTCGAAAATGGAGAAAGTGCAAACACCAGGTATAAGTTCATCCATGACAGTCATAACAGATACAGACTGCACTAGCGATTTGTTTACATTCGACCGCATGGCTCATTTGCATAAGACGTTACCATATTGATTTTATTCCACTGACCACTGTTGAGGGTTAGGGTTATATTTTATATATTTTGTTTAAGACTTACAGTAGGCTGCCTTGCCCCACTGGAATACAGTGACTGATATGAATTAATAACATACCGGACCATACATAAAATGAAGAATACCTTGTGATGTCAGTGACATTTTATTACAAATGAAAATAAAAATAAGAAACAGTGCAGTAACAATACATTTTCGTATAGCAGACATTTTGCATGTACAATATAAATATAAATATATTGTCTGTCGGGCGGAAACCTCATTATGGCCATAAATGTTACTTTTCACTATCCCATTACACCATCTCTCACTGTCTCTTACCAGGGGTCTTCTAGTGCTTTTTGACTTGCTTTTTTGTATTTTGGCCTTGAAAATGTCAAAGTACTACAACATTGAAATATGGGACGACTGGGATTTGAACATGGAACCTCTGTGCTGAGAGTCAGCACTATCCCATTACACCATCTCTCACTGTTTCTTGATCGTTGTCTCTTAGTACCCTTGAACTGTTTATATGTCACCCTTCAGTTAGAAAAGTTGAAAAGCAATGAACCAAAGAAGGACTGGGATTTGAACATGGAATCTCAATGCAGTGAGTCTGATCTTTAGACCACTACACCATCTCTCAACAACTCACATTATGTCTCTTTGTACTCTTGAAGCGTTATTTTGTGTTAGCCTTCAGTTAGTAAAGTTGAAATACTCCAGCATTTAAAGCTTCATTATGTAACTTTCCTGCTCAACCCTGCTTTTGCCTTTGAATGCTCTTGAGTTGTTCTTTTGTAGTTTAGCTGCAAAACTTGACAATGGAAACTCTCTGCTGAAAGACTGAGTATTACTACAGCATTACTCAGTCAATGATTTAGTAGTTCTTTAATGTTAACAAATTCACAGCAATTTCATAATCAACTAGAAAAAGTGCTCCTCGGAGCACAGGTCTCCGCCAGGTCAGGTAGGTTATTGTGGCCTCCTGGTGGCGCTATAATAGGCCAATGTGAAAAGGGTGGCATTTCTTCTTAGGCCTTTCAATCGGACACTGCATTCATGATTTGAGGCATTTTGTTCCAAAAATGTGTTTTGCTAAATTAGACCTGCTGGTGGCGCTATAACAGGCCAATGTGAATGCGAAAAGGGGGGCATTTCTTCCTCGGCCTAGTGGGAATCTGCATGCAAAATTTCACGGAAATTGCACACTGCATTCATGTTTTGAGGCATTTTGTTGACCAATCCTGCAAACTTTGGAAGCCACTGTAAGCCAAATAGGATAGAATATGAAATATTCGGACAGATCCATCAGAATCACGTGACTATGGAGATACAGTGTACCAATTACCAGACAATTTTGCCAATGTTTGACCATTTTAATGTATAGTCTGTCACTTTAGAAATGTGCAGATACCCTGTATAGCAGGGGTGTCAAACTCATTTTGGGGTGCAGGCCACATTGGTCAAAAGGTGACTTGATGTGGGCCGCAACCAGTTGCGGATGCGCATGCACGCTCACACGCATTCAGTTATACAGCATTGTTTTTCAGTCTGTTGTCTCAGTCACTGCTACTACAGTATATCACTTTGAAAAAAAATTATTATGAAGAAGAATAGCTACTTTAATTATTGACATTAAAAACAACACGTTTTCACTATAGTGAAAGAATTCTTCAAGCAAAATAATTAGATTTAAAGAACAACAGTGGTGTAAAGTAACTAGCACCTAGTTACTAGCTGGCTGGCTGGAATGACCAGAAAAGCCAAGCTGGGAAGCTGGGCTTTGCTGGTCAGTCCAAAAGAACACTTTAAAGCACTAGAAGACTACATCTATACATTAAACATGTGATGTGTTGTAGTGGACTAATGCTCAAACTCTCAGCACTGGGTTTCCATGTTCAAGTCCTAGACCTACTGTAGTTGAATGTGAAATGATAAACTTCAAAAGTACTGAGTAATGGTGTTGTAATACTCAGTCTTTCAGCAGGGAGTTTCAATTGTCAAGTTTTGCCAGCTAAACTACAAAAAAATAACTAAAAAGCACTAATAGACAAATTCGGGGTAGAATAGTAAAGTTACATGATGAAGCTCTATATGCTGACATATTTCAACTTTACTAACTGAAGGCTGACATATAAACACTTCAAGAGTACAAAGAGACATATGATGGGAGTGGCTGAGAGATGGTGTCTCAGTGCAGAGATTCCATGTTCAAATCCCAGTCATTCTATGGTTCATTGCTTTTCAACTTTACTAACTGAAGGCTGACATATAACCACTTCAAGAATACAAAGAGACATAAGCTGGGAGTGGCTGAGCGATGGTGTAGCGGTCTAAAGATCAGACTCTCAACATGAAGATGCCATGTTCAAGTCCCAGTCATTCTATGGTTCATCGCTTTTCAACTTTACTAAATGAAGGCTGACATATAAACACTTCCACAGTACGAAGAGACATACGATGGGAGTGGCTGAGAGATGATGTAGCGGTCTGAAGATCAGACTCTCAGCATGGAGATGCCATGTTCAAATCCCAGTCCTTCTATGGTTCATTGGCATGCTTTTAAACTTTACTAACTGAAGGCTGACATATAAACACTTCCACACTACAAAGAGACATACAATGGGAGTGGCTGAGAGATGGTGTAGCGGTCTAAATATCAGACTCTCAGCATTGAGATGCCATGTTCAAGTCCCAGTCATTCTATGGTTCATTGCTTTTCAACTTTACTAACTGAAGGCTGACATAATAACAGTTCCACAGTACAAAGAGACAAATGATGGGAGTGGCTGAGAGATGGTGTAGCGGTCTAAAGATCAGACTCTCAGCATAGAGATGCCATGTTCAAATCCCAGTCATTCTATGGTTCATTGCTTTTCAACTTTACTAACTGAAGGCTGACATATAAACACTTCAAGAGTACAAAGAGACATAAGATGGGAGTAGCTGAACGATGGTGTAGCGGTCTAAAGATCAGACTCTCAACATGAAGATGCCATGTTCAAATCCCAGTCATCCTATGCTATAGGTCATTGCTTTTCAACTTTACTAACTGAAGGCTGACATATAAACACTTCGAGAGTACGAAGAGACATATTATGGGAGTGGCTGAGAGATTTTTTAAGGCCAAAATACAAAACAGCAAGTCAAAATCACGAAGATACATGTGAAGGGAGTGCTGAGAGATGGTGCAGTGGTCTAAAGGTTGGACTCTCAGCTCAGAGATTCCATGTTCAAATCCCAGCCCTTCTATGGTTCATTGCTTTTCAACTTTACTAACTGAAGGCTGACATATAAAAGAACACTTCAACAGTACTCAGAGACATCTGCTGTTAGTCAGTGAGAGATGGTGTAGTGGGGTAGTGATCAGACTCTCAGCACAGAGGTTCCATGTTCAAATCCCAGTCGTCCCATACTTCAAAGCACTTTGAAATTTTCAAGACCAAAATACAAAAAAGCAAGTCAAAACCACAAAGAGACGTGCAAAGGGAGTGACTGAGAGATGGGGTAGTGGTCTAAAGGTAGGACTCTAACCCCAGAGGTTCCATGTTCAAAGCCCATTTGTCCCGTACTTCAAAGTTGTAGTACTTTGAAATTTTCAAGGCCAAAATACAAAAAAGCAAGTCAAAAGCACGAAGAGACACCTGCTGAGGGCCCAAAGGTGTGTTGGCGCAGTGGTGTGGTGTGCTTGATCGGTTGCCTCTGCTACAGACAGTTTGCAGGTTCAAGTCCCATGCCATCAATGTACTGGAGGACCATCGGGGGGACTGTGTCCCTCCCCTGTTTCCTGATAGTTAAAGGTGGGGGGTTATGTCTGAAAGAACTCTGCCCAGCTAAGGTTTTACAGAAAGAAATTCTAGGTCTTGTGAAGTCATTGGGCTAATTACGCTCCCGACCCCTCCCGTAGAAGCTCAGCAGGGTGCTTTTTGGGGGATCACATGGTTTTGCTGCCTTGGTGCCTCTGAAGGACTTGTATGGTATTGCTGGTTCGCGAACAGGGCCATCTGGTGGATAAACACTGAAAGCGCCAAAAACACGGAATACACCTAAAACACATGAGAGGCACCTCGATGGCACTGAATGAGTTGGAGTGTCCTTCTGTAAAACCTTAGCTGGGCAGAGTTCTTTCAGACATAACCTCCCACCTTTAACTATCAGGAAACATGGGAGGGATGCAGTCCACCCGATGGTCCTCCAGTATGTTGATGGCATGGGACTTGAACCTGCGAACTGTCTATATCAGAGGCAACCAATCAAGATCAAGATACACCGAACCCTACCATTGCGCCAACGCATCTTTGGGCCCTCAGCAGGTGTCTCTTTGTGCTTTTGACTTGCTTTTTTATATTTTGGCCTTGAAATTGTCAAATTACCACAGCTTTGAAGTATGGGACGACTGGGATTTGAACATGGAACCTCTGTGCTAAGAGTTCAATCTTTAGACCACTACCCCATCTCTCAGCCATTCCCTTCACATTTCTCTTTGTGGTTTTGACTTGCTTTTTTGTATTTTGGCCTTGAAAACTTCAAAGTACTACAACTTTGAAGTATGGGACTACTGGGATTTGAACATGGAACCTCTTTGCTGAGAGTCCGATTTTTAGACGACTACCCCATCTCTCAGCCACTCCCTTCACATGTCTCTTTGTGGTTTCAACTTGCTTTTTTGTATTTTGGCCTTGAAACTATCAAGGTACTACAACATTGAAGTATGAGACAACTGGGATTTGAACATGGAACCTCTTTGCTGAGAGTCTGGTCCCTATACCTCTACAACATCTCTCAGTAGATGTCTATTGGTACTCTTGAAGTATTTATATGTCAGCCTTCAGTTAGTAAAGTTGAAAAGCAATGAATCATAGAATGACTGGGATTTGAACATGGCATCTCCATGTTGACAGTCTGATCTTCAAACCGCTACACCATCTCTCAGCCACTCCATTCACATGTCTCTTTGTGCTTTTAACTTGCTTTATTGTATTTTGGCCTTGAAAATCTCAAAGTACTACAACTCTGAAGTATGGGACAACAGGGATTTGAACATGGAACCTCTGGCTGAGAGTCTGACCTTTAGACCACCACCCCATCTCTCAGCCACTCCCATCACATATCTCTTTGTAGTCTTGAAGTGTTTATATGTCACTTTCAGTTAGTAAAGTTGAAAAGCAATGAATCATAGAATGACTGGGATTTGAACATGTTATCTCCATGCTGAGAGTCTGAACTTTAGACCACTACACCATCTCTCAGCCACTCCCATCGTATGTCTCTTCGTAGTCTGGAAGTGTTTGTATGTCAGCCTTCAGTTAGTAAAGTTGAAACGCAATGAACCATAGAATGACTGGGATTTGAACATGTAATCTCTGCACTGATAGTCTGATTATTAGACCACCACACCATCACTCAGCCGCATTTCACTGATGTGTTATATAACTTAGACCCTGTCAAAAAATGTGATTTTGCGATCGCATAATTTACCGCATAATCAGCATAATGGCGCATACTTGATGCGGGGGTAACGTTTTTTCAAAAAGGCCGCATCGCATCACATAAAATGCGCATCGCATAATATGCGCATCGCATCGCATAATATGCGCTTCGCATCGCATATTTCGCAGTTTTTTCAATATTTCGCATATTGCCGCATATTTCACAACTTTCCGCATATTTCACAACTTCCCGCAATTTCACTGCATAAAAATGCAAAAACCCCAATGTGAAAAGGGGGGCATTTCTTCCTCGGCCAAGTGGGAATCTGCGTGCAAAATTTCACGGAAATTGCACACTGCGTTCATGTTTTGAGGCATTTTGTTCAAAACTGAACAATCTTGCAAACTTTGGAAGCCACTGTAAGACAAATAGGATGGAATATGAAATATCGGACAGATCCATCAGAATCACATGACTATGGAGATACTGTGTACCAATTTGCGTGTTTTTTTAACTGAATCTGAAGGAATAATCTCCAAAAATGTATTTTACATAAGTTGGCCTCCTGGTGGCGCTGTCAAAAGCAGATGTGAAAAATGCAGTGCAGATGTTCTTCCTTGGCCTATAGGGAGTGTGCGTGCAAAGTTTCACGCAGATCGGTGGTTATAGTTAAAAATGCAAATCGGCCTGTTATAGCGCCACCATGAGGCTGATTAGAAAATGTTCAAGTGGTATTTCTTCCTCGGCCTAGTGGGAATGTGCGTGTGCAATTTTATGGAAATGGCAAGCGGTGTTCATGATTTGAGGCAGTTTGTTCAAAACCGACCAATCTTGCAAACTTTGGAAGCCAACCTTAGCCAATGAGGATGCAATATGGGAAATCGGATAGATCCGGGTTGATCACATGACTATAGAGATACTGTGTACTGATTTGCATGACGTTTGGTTAAAAGCTGTAGGTGTAATGTGAAAAATGTGGGGCAGAGGTTCTGAATTGGCCTCCAGGGAGTGGGTGTACACAGTTTCGCAGCGACCAGGCCAACGGTGCCGGAGATTAGCTGGTAACACACGGACAGGACACACGGACGGACAGGGGGAAAAACATACTCTCTCGCCATGCCTTTCGGCCTGGCGGAGACAACTACCGTAGGTCTATATACGATTTATTTACAAGTCCATAAATATATAATTCAGTTAGGCTTAAAAGGCAAAAGAAACCAAAAATAATTTCTCCATTGACTAGAAATTGATAATTTAAAATATGCTCCTCATTGATTTACATTGTACAGTGAAGAGGGTCTTTTAAACCCGTAACTAATCATTTATATATATGCGTGTGGGTGGGTGTATAAATATACACATATATAATATATATATATATATACACATATACACACACACAGTCAGACATTTTTTATAATATTAAAAAAATCTGTAATATATTATCAAACATCTAACAACGATATGAACTATAGTGTTAACAGTGACAATGACATATCACATGAGTCATTGTGAAACAATTATATCTTAATGTATTTATTTAATTTTATTTGAATGCAGGGTCATTAAAATGAGTCCATATGCAAACACATGTGTTGAATTAACTGTGGAAAAACTTGAAGAACAAGGCACTGGATTAAGTGCTTGGCTGTTCACAGCTAAATTTCCATGGTAACTAAGGTAGGATTGCGTAAATTCATGGATACATTTATCCAGGGTGCTCTGGCTAAACTAATCTGGCAAGATAATTCAGCTTCGATGAAACCGATTCATCCCTAATCCTGGCAAATTTAAGCCAGGATAGGTGTTAAATCCAGGCTTAACCCCTAATCCTGCTTTCATGAAATAGGCCCAGGTCACTGTGTTAAGAAGACACTCTCTACATGATCCAGAGGTTGTGGGTTCAAATCTTCCTATTCTTTACTCTGAAGCATGTTTTGAACACTAACATCTAGAAACTACACTTAAAAGCACTAAAAGAAACATGTGTAAATGTGTGGAGGTGCCATAGGGCAGCGGATAGTTGGTGGACACCTCTGTGGTCTTTGGCACCGAAAGCCACACAAGGAACCCCCTCAAGGAACCCTGAGGGTCCGTGGAACCCACTTTAACCCCTGGTTTACATCATTCCATTTCTTCTTTGCATGATGCACAATCCACTGAGGTGCATCAAAAGGTGTGTGCTCTGTAGATACCTTGTTTTTAATCCACCCCCTCTTTCTTTTCTTCTATTTCTGGAAACAACAAAAACGATGGCACTTGCACAAAAACAAATTTGTAATGCGACAATAAGATACAAACGATGGCACTTGCACAAAAACTAATTTGTAATGCGACAATATGATACTTCTAGGTGGGGGTCTGCATGTGCATTTTTTATTGCGATAAATAGCAATTATTGTCCCATCTCCTAGGCTCAACCTCTGAGCAATATTTGTGCCACGTTTTGAGGCAATTGGACTACTGATGCAGTCCCCGTGCGACACACAGACACACAGTGTACGTGTATGCATAAAGTCATACACATATACACACACATCAGCCTCCCTTCACCCCTGTCATCGACTTCAATATGTTCTTCTTAAGATGACACTCATAAAAATCATTAATGGATGGATTACAAGATAATGCACATAACTGGAACGCTTGGAATCCTTTCTGTCCTCTGTGGACACACACACACACACAGTAAATACTGAGACACGTAAAATAATTAATAAACCAAATGCATACAGAGTACAAAAATGAGTTTACTGGTGAATAACAATATAAAATTGTGTTGAGCACATATGGAGGCAGAACTCACTTTAACACAAACACAAGACTTGTGTTTGATCTGAAACAAAACGTTTTCACTCAAGTAACAAAAACTTTGAATATCTGCAAAATAAAAAAATAAAAAAATGCTGACATGCGTCCAGGTATATTAGTAATGATTATCAGTGCATATTTATCTCAGCACAGTGGCACATATCTTCATACCTTGTTATCAACGGTATTATTAAAGTAGCACTAAATGATTTTTTTTAACCCCAAAAGATTTGATACAAAAATGTATATATTCTTTTAATTGATTTAAATAATGTACACTCACACAGATGATTCAAAAAAGGATTTTAGGCTTAGAAGGAGCTATTTTATTCTACATAGCAGGCCGCCAAGTCTACCACCATGTTCGGACCATGTGACCATGAGGCTCACCAATAGGCCGAGTCCAAGAACGGTTGTTGTAGAATGCAAGGAAGAACATTTGGGGAAAAACACTTAGTGCTCCTTTAACTGTCTAGCCATTACACACATCTAGAATACATTTGTTTAAGGTCATTAATTCAAGAATCTTTTTTTTTCTTCTTCCCTAAAATAAAGAAATGCTTTGTAATTCTCCTGGGCACAGCCATAACATCACACACAACACGTGAAAAGATGCTGGCACCAGGAAATATATGTTAGATTTTACAGGCATTTAATGTAAGAGGATATGTAAATCTGTAAGCAGTAAATATGGCGCTGTCTCACTATTAGTGAAATCTTATTAGAGAAAAAGTTTACAACGGCACATATAGACGGGGTCAACACGTACATTCAGAGTAGTTGATGGCACAATAGGCGACTCACAGATTAGTATCAATGTAAGTATGTAATAATCCTCTGTTATGCATTTTCTACAGTGGGCAAGTGTTCCATGATCCTACCCATAATGCCACAGCATGGTCCGTTTAGGTTTGTTTTCAAATCCAGTTTTGTAAAAGGCATTGGGCTTGAGTGCAGTGTGGTCAAAGTAAGGTACCCAGATCCATGGCACTATTGCAGTGGGAAAATACTATATCCTCAACACATATCACATCAGTGTTTCATTTATACTTAGCATTAGCATGTAATCAAACAGGTACTTGTAGCCGTGTCCGTCTATATCCGAGACATGTTCAGCGTGTCTCTCTGCAGCATATAAGAGTAAAGCGGTAAAGCAAGCAAACAACTGGCGGTTATTATGTTCCCTTGGCAGCCTATCGTCTATCGGTTATTCTAACACACTGGCCTCAACATCGGGTTCCGGGACCACCGGGGGTCCAAATGGACCCTTACAGGTCTGTAACTCTGTAACTCTCAAATGGGATTTGTTGCGCTCTCAGAGTTAAATTAACACTCCGGATTTTACGGTGTAGATCGGGGTCCCCGAGATAACCCACCGTAAACTCTCGGAGTTACAGACCCGTAAGTGTCCATTTGGACCGCTGGTGGTCCCCGGACCCGACGTTGAGAACCAGTGGTCTAACCTCCATTTGCATTCCTCCGGGGCAGTGGGCAGAGACCACCGACGGGTCGCTCTCAAATGCGCTGACCTTTAACAGCGTTGGAGGGACAGCAAGCATTTAGATGGCCATCGTGGTCTGGATGAACTGAGAGAGAGAAAGGAAGGAAGGAAGATCGATCATTTTATTATTTATGAATCGTAAAATTATTTATAAGTTGTTTTACTTAAAGAGAAGAATAAAGACTAATGACTGATTCATACTTAGTTGCGCAACAGTGTTGCAGGCAAAACGCTTTTGACTGTGTTCCTAGATATAACTGCCATCTCCCCCCAGTGGCTTTTAGATGTGAACTGACCACTGTACCATGCATAAAACTGCCTAAATGTATGCATAATGCAGTATAAATGTGTCTAAATGGCTTACTTTTTGATGAACCTACACTAACTATCTTAAAAGGGTCCAAAATAGCCTTATTAGGCTTGGAATAGCGCTTTTGACTGTGTTCCTAGATATAACACCATCTGCCCCCAGTGGCTTTTAGATGTGAACTGACCACTGTACCATGCATAAAACTGCCTAATTGTATGCATAATGCAGTATAAATGTGTCTAAATGGCTTACTTTTTGATGAACCTACACTAACTATCTTAAAAGGGTCCAAAATAGCCTTATTAGGCTTGGAATAGTGTTCCTAGATATAACAGCCATCTGCCCCCAGTGGCTTTTAGATGTGAACGGACCACTGTACCATGCAAGCTTGCGGCACGTCGTGAGCTTGTGGATTGGGTATTTTCGTACGCGACACTGCCATTCAACTAAATGTAAAATAGGCTTCAGGTACTAATAGTTTCAGTGAGAACACAAGGCTGCATGCGGCCGGGAGAGAGAGAGTGTGTGTGTGAGAGGAAATGGACAGACTTACATCATCATATTGGAAGGAGACGGCTCCCTGCTGCATAGAATCTCTCCGTCTGAAGTTGTCTGTGCAGAGTAGAGGCACACAGTCAACTCACAGCACGCTAAGCATTTCACATTTGACTCACAACACTAGCGTACAGGTGTTTGGAGCTTGCATACAATGAACATAACAACTTGAGTAGAACCCAGTGTGCCAGAGCACCTCATTAACGGGTACAGTTTGTTTCAATTTCCTTTCGCAAATTGCACTTATGGTCTTGAGTTAAGCTGTAGATACTGTAGATAAATACTTTATTGTCCTTGCGGAAATTCATTTAGTACCAAAGAGCCATCAGGATACAACAACAAAAAAGTCACAAAACATAACATGGCAAATCATCTCAGCTAAAGCCCTCCAGACACGGTTTTATTCCGGCTTGAGACAGTAATAACAAATCAAATAGAGGGAGAGATGTCCACAGTAAGCTGAGAGATAGAGAAGAACATGCAACACAGGTCTTATTAGGATGCCCAAGAAAGGGAATATTTCAAGGTCCTTTGTGTTCATTGCACATAAGCCTAGATTAGGTGTTGTCTATTCGCCAATGCCAGGTGCCTGTTTGCCAATCCATGGATTTCAATGTTCTTGGCAACGCACGTGTGGTTCTTGTTTCTGTGGCTTCAAAACCCCAGCCACGTTACATTATTATAGCACAACATTACCAGAGCCAACACTACACCACCAGGGCATGTGTTCATGCACTTGTCATTAGAGTTGGGATCCTCCTATATTAAAAATAAACAAACTATATAATTTTGGCCTTAACATGTTTGATAAACTCAATCATACAGTATTGCATACATATTACTGTAGTGGTTCTCAAAGTGAGGTCCAGGGATCCTCTGGGCTACTTGCGGGGGTTTCAAATGGACCCTTACAGGTCTGTAACTCTGGAGTGTGCAAATGGAACCAAAATGGAAATTGTACACTCTCATTGGTGGTCCTTGAAATAAAAAAGTTTGAGAACCACCGGTATTGTAATTGTATGGGAGACATGTGGTCCACATACTGTACCAGCTCTGCAAGTGTGATAAACCGGTACCGGAAATGGTTCCAAATGTGATGGAACCGATTCCGGATCCTCAATATTGGAACCGCTTCCTCTGGTTCTGGATCCCAGCCCTACTTGTCATCCTGTCAGGCCAAATGACCCAAAACTGCTCACAAGTATTCACAAGCAAACATCTCGCTGTGCACGGATGGCTCAATGCGGACAAGAATGAAGATGAGGAGGGGGAAGATGATGATGACTGTTGGGTCTGGTACCTGTAAGAGCCCTGAGTTTAACACAACAGGCCACGTAGTCATCAAAGTAGATTCTTCCAGCTTTGCTGTAGCGCTTGATGATCACATTCAGGCACTGTGGGCTGACTCTGTAGCCTGGAATATCACAACAAAGAAAGACAATAAACTTGTAGTTAAAGATTATCCTGAAACAGAGAAAAACTACAGGTTCGATCCCCTGAGACAGACAAAATGACATCCGGCAGCCGAATGGCTGCTGTGTTAAGTGATCAGATGGAAAAGTGAATGCTTTTGAGATATTCAAGTGGGCCCTGATCCAGAAAGGGTTGAGAACAGTATGTGACCCATTACATTGTCAAGTCACAAATCATGTGTTAGGTTAAAAATGCAATATATGGCCCGTGTTGGGCTTTTATCCGTTTGGAAGCTCTAAAATATCATCAACTGGTTTGACAGAACAGATTGTCATAAACTAGCTTTATCACCATTTTATCACCATATCATGCATAGATTTCAGTTCAGGGTCATTTGTTAATTGGAGTAGAAATGAAATATTAGTATGTATCACCAAGATTATGCCATTTCCACTCATGAATATAAAAGTCTAAATTATGTTGCAGGTCACATTATGCAGGGCCACTGTTACGCATACGTGCATCACATACTGCACGTAGGCCACAACGTTCTTGAGGGGGCTCCAAGCATCATAATAAACATAAATGATTTATTCTTTACATTTAACTTTAAGAACAACTACAATAGGCAACATTGGACAATTATAGGCAAAATAAGATATGAACAGTTGCCCAAAATAATGACTGAATTAATTATGGTGCATTAGTGCGTGTCTGTCATGGTTGTATCATGTATTGGGTACGTGCCCCGGGCTCTCCTCCCTGGTCTTGTGATATGTGTGTACTGTGTCTGTTTAACTGAGCCAGAAAGAATGGGCCCCAAAAGGAAACAGAGAGTGAAACGAGAGACTGTCGTGAGACAGGTTTAAATACCTAGGAAAACATATCGCTGTTCAATAAGTGTACTGTACATAAATTATTTGTCTCCCCCACAAATGTCCCTTAAGGAGATTTACGGTACCCTTTTCTTTTGCTCTATCTTTGCCCTCATTTAGTAATCCACATCCTATGAATTATGCATGCATTTGATCCTCCAGAATTTGGGTAATCCAATAGAATGCACACCAAACGTACCGCGAAGAAAACAACAAGCCAGTCACTTCCTCGTTGATGGGATGTGCAGTCAGTAACTGTGCCTTTAAGCACCTTTAAGAGTGAGCTTTTGACACATAAAACACATTGAGAAGTGTTATGTCAGACTTCCACATGTCCTCCTCACAGCAGAATGATAGCATTCAGGTAATACAAACTGGCAGAATTGCAATTTAATACTATTAGACCAATGTGGACAATTGACAAGAAAATGGGCCTCATTCACCAAGCTCGGGTGCAAATATTTTGTACTTATGCACATATACACAACGTTAACTTCCCCTTTTTTTTGGTCTATGAACTTTGACGGACGCACACGCACACGCACACTCAAACTCAAACTCACGTCTGCTCGGGAGCAGACTTATATGGGACCGAAACTTGCGTATGTCATTAGATTCCTTCATGCAAAATAGTCTAGTGCCAAACCCCAAATAAAATATTTGTGTACCCAACATTTGTCAACAAATTTGTCTTTTTATAAAAAAGAAAGAAAAGAGATGTCAAGATCTATTGCTTGGTTATTTTCAGTTGACGCATTTAGAGCTGAATTGTTAGGTCCCTCAGCGTGTTTGCCGTTTCTTCAAGTGTGGCCTCAGTTTCGTGTATTGGACTTTCATGCCAACTCCATGTCACGCTATTAATTTATAATAATATTGACCACATCACGCTTGTATGTCTAACCATCTGATGAGGACACAGTATGGATGAGATCCGGCTGTGTCCAGATCCATTCCGACATAGGACAGGATATGTTGTTAATCCAAAGGACTGATTTCTCCTTAGTAATCAATAAAGCGCGATCTGGTCCATAATCATAATCGCAGAGATCCGATGATTCCAGTGTTATAATGTATCATCAGTCAAATGTGAGCATTTTTTTTATAGAAAATCGCACTTTAAAATTGACTTATGCCATGTACACGAAATGTACGACCAGGTCATACATAAAATTTACAACTAGGTTAATGAATGAGGCCCAATAGGTCCTTGTCTTTGTGACAAATCAACCTAATCGAAACATTCAATCCTAATTAATTTGTATAAGTGTGGGTTAACTATCCCAAGGGTTATTAAATACACGATTAAGCATAATTAAACAGCCATCATCTCTCTGAGCAATGTTCCAACATCTCAATTACCCCATATCCAGACCCCATGACCCAGGGCCCTCGTTTTCTCCATTTCCTGTGGCTTATTTGTACATTATGTCATTATGTTGAATGCCAAATGTCCCTACTTGTGACAACATGAACAGGAGTCGTAACCTTGAACTCTGAACACTCACCCATAGAGGAGATGGACTGGGACATCTCAAGGGGTTCCATGGTTCCACTCCTGTCTTGGTCGAACATCATGAAGTTCTGCTTCCAGCCGCTGAGAGCCGTGAACAGCTCCTTGAACTCATTAAATCCCATCTTGCCCGTGTAATCCCTCTGGAGAGAGTCTGGTTAAGGTTTAAATCGCTGATACATAGAAGGGTGATTCCAAAAATATTGTGATAGGTCCAGGCATGTTGTGTTCAGGCACGTTTTACCTCGTCATCAACAACAGGTTAAGACAGGCCTGACTCACAGTAGTGCATGAGTTTTCATCTAATGTAAAATCACAGTTTTCTCTGTCTTGTGAGATACAAGAAATTATCAGATTTAACCTTCATTTATACTTCACCTCACAACCCATTTAGCACGTGTCACTCAGCAAAAATGACATATTCAATCCAAAAATATGTAATTTCTCAAGTTAAAGGGCTTTGTGTCAAAGTATAATTTTGCTCTAATTGGCTCCCGACAGAGTTGGAATTACGCACAAATTGCCATTGGTGAATGGACGGGTGCAAAAAATGGAGACTCTTTCTCTTGCACTACCGTCCACTACAGTCCTCTGCCTCAGGACAGCACACGTATGAGTGTTGCACAGAGATTACACCTTCTATACCACAAGTTATTTTTCTATCCATATCCCCTGGGAGGCTTGAGGCCACACAGAAATGACTTCATCCGTCTATTATTAACCACAACCAGGACTGTGTGTGTGTTTGTCCTCCAGGTGACATCACACACAAGGTGAACTCAGATCCCCCTCATGCTACACACCAAAAGTAGCCCTGCCACACACGGCTACAGCTTTGGGTCACGTTGGATACAGAGAGCATGAGTACAGTGGTTTTACTAAAGGTGTTATAACCCCATTTGAAAGTGTAAGTGACACCTATCCACACAAAAAGAACTGATTGAATTTCAATTGATTCAATGATGATAATACCTTTTACACAATAAGAGGTAGATTAGGTTTCTATTTGACATTTTTAGAACAAGCCCTCCGTATCTTTCAAGTATTAAATGAGAAAGTAGGATTATGTTTATGTTCTTTCCAGTGAAATCATATTATCGAACTATAATTTATACAGTATACAGCATGTATACAGTATACATACATACACACACACACAGTTGTAAAAGATACATCCAACATTGCGATCATGATCTTGCACGTCTCCAAGCTGAAGGCTGTAAGGACAAGAAAGAAATCATGCATGTTACAGCGGTTACAATTCTGATTCTTCTGCACTGTCCAGAATTATCACATGATAATCACAAGTTCTACTCTCTGATTCACGGCACAAATATCGTTGCCGTCGGGCAGAAACCTCCTATCTCCATGTTTTAACTTTGTGTTTTTGATAAATTAACTTGCTCATACAACAGCGTCACACAAAGGCATCAAAGGTAGCAGATCTACAAGCTCGAAACGCGGCGCAAAGCGTTGTGTTTTGAGTTTGTCAATCTGCAACTTTTGCCGTTTTTGAATTTGAATCCTGAAAAGTAACAGTTTTGGACATACAGTATGATGTTTCCACGCGACAGACGATATATTAGTTACCTAGGGATGTGCCGATAAGATACTCAGCATCTGTCCGATACTAGCCAAAAAGCACTGGATAAACAAGTTATAATCTGATCCATTAAATGCTTGTAGTCACACTTTGACTGGCATGCGGTGAAGAGACATAATAGTGTGTCATCCAGTGTTAATTCTGGTCTTAGTCTTTTGAATAACACACCATTTAATTTTAGACCCATTTTAGTCATCTGGAATTGTTTAGTCTTAATCGACTAAATATCAAAATCTTAGTGTTTTAGTCTTAGTCAACAGGATTAACACTGGTGTCATCATCATGTGACATGAGAGCTACAGCACACTGTGCCTGGTCAGAACGGCTCGCTTATACCGTCAGGAGATCCAGAGTGCAACTGAACAATGGCGATTTGTATCATTGGAATAAATAAGCATAAACAAATCGCTTCGCGTGAATAATGTTGGTGCAATGAAGAGATTTCATAGGGAATATATGTGTTATATATACAGATTAACAATTAAAAGAGGAAATCATGTAAAGCCCATTTCCTCTGTTTGGTGTGGTATGAGTGGGATCGACAGGCAGGCTCTCTCTGTGGTGGGAGGAGCGATAGAGAAGAGGGGGGTTGATAGCAGAGCAATATGGCACAGGTTGATAAGAGTGCAGTATAAATTGGGGCGGGCCATAAATATTCACAAACAAAAAAAACGGTCATGAAAATGTTCCATTAAACCCCAAGGTGCAGGTTAGCGTCTTTTTTGGGGCAGATACTGGATTTATGTCCAGAGAAGCACAAGAGATAATTGATTTAAAAAAAATGTCTATTTTTATGTCCTAACCCCTTATATACGTCTCAGAAATGACTTTGGACTGGAGAACTACCGCTAAACTTGCAGAGTGACAAATTATTTTTAATGGGTTTCATCTGGGTTTCACCTTTTGATAGTACTACTTTGTTGACATGAAATAATAATCCTGCTAGTGTTTCAATAGTGCGAGCGATGAGCGTGAAAAAGTACCACTTGTAGAGACAGTGATGTACGCCCAGAGCTGGTTGAAAAGACTAGACTTAAGATACTAAGGATTGTTGGTCAGAAATGTCACTGTCATGCGATAGTGAGCTGGAGCATGGACGCACTTGATGCTGGTTACAAATATGCCAAGGATTCGTCAGTGATGTCACCGCCATGCGACAGAATTGTTCAGACTCAACGTTGACTGTGCAGATTTGTACAATCCATAAACTAGAAATTTCCGGCCGCCTTTTCGCAGCCTGGTGGTACATGTCAGGTGAACCAGCACCGATCCAGGGATCGTGGGTTGGAAACCTTTGCATTAAGGGACAAAGAAGAGATCACTCTGTGGACTTTTCAACCAGGAGACATTTTGATCCAGCAAGGATCTTCTTCAGGTCTATTCTCAACTATTCCCAATGACATTTAACAATTTAAACCCTGTAGATTTCAGTTAACCTGGGTTCCCTAGGGATCTACTTTTTCTGACTCTTTCCCCCCCCCCCCCCTCTTTGCCAAGAATGGCCGAGTTATTTTTGCTAAATGTTTGCCCATTATGACGTGCCCAGTATTAGGATGCCAGGGTTCATGTGTTTAACAGCGTACAGTATGTGTGCAGTGAACTCACGGTTGTAGGTGCCGCTGATTCCAGACTGGGTCAGACACCTCTGGAGTTCATCTGCATCAACCTCACCATCCTGCACACGTAAGAGAGAAAGTGAGTCATATTTAAACACGTAAGAGAAAAAGTGAGTCATATTTAAACATGCTTCACATTCCTCCCTTTCCTACCAACTGTAGCAAAACCCTTTTCATAGATTTTCCATAACATTTTACATTCCAATGATAATATTTCTGCATTTGAATCACAACTGAAGTCTGTGGACAATCTCAGGTTCACAGATGTGATTTCATGGAGATTTGAGTGACGGTTCAGGGAAGATGTACAGATTTCTATTATCTCTAATTATCTCTAATATAGACTATTATTACTACCCTAGGGAGGTTCTGGGAGACTTGAGATGTCAGCAACTGCTATATTTAAGTCCTAATACACAAGAGACTGTGGTATAATCAGGATCATCATGGCTGCACCCGTGCTGTTGGCATGACATTAAGCAGAGGAGGACCCATAGCTGTGGTATAATCATGATATATCATGGCGTCAAGTGAAGATTCGCCCACAATTTTAACAGAAAATGGTATGCTGAATATTTCATTTCAACCTTTATTTAATTATCGGAAAATACACTGAGGGCTGAGACCCTCTTTTCCAGTGGTGCCGAGATTACAGGTCTGAGAAAAGCACAAACAATATGAAAAGAAAAAAATAATATGATTTAAAGGAAAATCACATGATTTATCAACATCAACTAAATGTTGAATAACAAATATATGTGAATAATGTTAGATCAGCCTTGAGATCCTATGTCATACTCTCTAACTGCTTGCAAAGAGTTACGGAATTTTCAGAATGTCAAATGTGCATACCATATTAGCATGCATTTTATGTACCTGAATTTACTCTGTTTTTACGTCCGGATAAGCTTCAGACACGCCTCCTACAGGAGACTAGATTCAGATCGAACCCATTTGATTTGGCGTTAGGAACCCCTTGCGACCACATGCCCTTGCTGACGTCGACCCCAAGCAGGGTTGGGACCCACGACCTTCCGCATGAAAAGGCATATGCTCTAACCGCTACACTAGAGTGGCCCTTCATTCTTGCACACTAATGTGCTAAATTTGACTTTTGACTTGGCCAGAAGGCCCTAGAAGGCCCTGGTGTGCAGCTGTCACCGTCGCAAGCTTCTGTTGTTATTTGTTCTTGACCGGTCAGCTTCTCTTAGTATAGCCTGTTCATATGTATCACCATTTAGGGAGAACTTCTTTGGGTATAAGGGGTGTTTGAAATAGCACCTACGGAAGTTTTTGCCCTGCTGGGGCTGGAGGGGTGTGGAGCCCAGGCCAGGAAGCCTTGGCTATGCTACCGTCTTGCTGTTTCTGATTCTACAGTATCAGAAGCCGTCTCTATCAAACAAATCATGACCCATCCATCACAGTCCTTGTGTAGTGAACACACCCATCCTGTTCTCGGGTTGTCGCTAGCAGCACCCACAGCTGAAGACATAAAGAGCTGATTCATCATGTATGCCTTCTAAACACTGAACACAGACACATAACATTTACCCAGTCTCTGAGATTGATGGACTGTTATTGCATGTTGTTGTGTGTGTGCTGGATTATTGTTGTTTTATTGCCAACATTCTAGGCAATAAACCTTGCCATCCTTCTAGCACTGGTGTAAGCTTTCATTGGTGGAGACATATATTTATAGTGGATGTTGGAGCAGCAGAGTGACCACAGAATAAACTTGAAGGAAGCAAAACATCCAGATAAGGTTTGTGAGTTGTTTGCGTCACTTCCTTCACATTCATTCCGTGGTCCGCTCCGCAGCCACAAACATTTGAAACTCTGCCTGGATTTCCTCCACATAACGCTACATCAGTGTGAACCATAGCAACTATTACAGCTTGCTACCGCAATACGGAGAAAACCCAAGTATTGTGGATGTTAGGGATGTAACGTGGTATGACATTTCATGGAATGGTATCTACCCTTTTTAAAATGTGTTGACCATGGTCCCCCAAAGTTCTGTACTTGGCGGCCTCCTGTTTTCCCTCTTTACCAAATGTCTTCGGTGAAAAGCTCACAATGTGAGCTATGGACAGTATGGTTCAAGTATTTTGCTTTGAGCACAAGTATTTTTCTTCGAGGAAAATTATTGCTTTATTGAACTGAAACGAGTGTGCATGCTTCAGCGTGTCTGTATTTAACTGAAAATCTTGTGCAATAGCATTGTATATTTAACACAGGTTAATTTATACCATGGGCAATGTATTACAGGGAAAGGTTTACAGCTCAGAACCGTGCTTGCTCGATGATACTGCGCCATAAAGTACCTCAAAACTGCACACATCCCTAGTGGACATTATAGACACGTAAGCCACCCAGATGACTAATAAACGGAGATAAAACATCTGCAATCCGCAACTTATTTGAATGAATAAGCCAATCTGTACGGCAGGGTATGTTAATTCAATAGAACTAGTACACCTGCAGCGGTCGGAGATGGTCTCCCCACACCTCCATTGAGAAATTTAGATTCGGGTGCCCGTAATGACACCTACTGGTTGGCAAGTAGTACGTCCTGAAGCTCATAAGACGCTCACAGTATTTCCCCCAGCAAAGCAGTGATTCCGTCTTGGAACGAGGAACAAGATATTTGATCTCCCACACGGGAGATCCGGTTTCAAGTCCCAGATAGGTAGGACATGAAACGTATGGAATGCATTGCATCTTTAAGTTAGGCTGGATGACCCGACTTATCTGCTCACTTTAGATATCAGGATGAGAAAAAGGCAGAAGACAGACACGCACATCCCAAACCTACTAGGTTGAGTGCTGGATCAAAACTTCGGCATGAAATTAAAATAAATTAAAATCCACACACCAAGTGCACTCCCGTTTGCAAATTTATTTTAGGGTGGTGAAGTTTCCTAAAAGGTCTCGAAACTTAACCACCCTAAAATACATTTGCAAAAGGGAGTACACTGGCGTGCAGATTGTATTTATTTGTATTACACCTTAGATAGGCATCGGAACATCTCATACACAATGTGACTTACCTGGCCTGCTACAGCAGTAAAATACCCCCACATTGGGTCATTGGTGGGCATCTGTGAGGGTGCCCCATATTGCTGCCCATATTGTTGCCCATATTGTTGGTATTGTTGGGGTGGTCCACCTCCCATGGGTCCTCCCATATGCCCTCCAGGCATTCCCTGCTGTGGCATTCCCTGAGGCATGCCTGGCATAGGTCCCCCATACTACAAAGAGAGGTGAAAAGCACACATTGTCTCAATATTGAATTAGAGAAAAAAAACACAACTAAGACGATAAACATAAGACCTTCTCTTCTGACGTCTGTAAATATCACAATATGAAAATAAAACACATGTCAAATTGCGTAGTTGACTGATCACATTGGACTGCATGGTCACAGGAAGTCAAGCTAGAACTGTGATTTTCAGCTGGCTTTGCGTAATAGCGTTACTTTATAAAACAAATGGTAAATTCATAACATCAAACAAATGCCACAATATAATGGACAGTGATAGACGATACAGTAAATATTGATATATAGCTCAACACTATTGGATTGACAAATTACTTTTTGAACACACAGCATAAAAAAAGGTGTGTGTGTGTGCGTGTCCCTTCATTTGAACAAACATTTGTATTCTGTGTGCGAACTGAAGTGCATTCATTGTATTTCCTTGTGCACGAACTATAAATAAGGTTTGACAGCAGAGTATAGTGTGTCCTGTCCACATAATCCACCCACATGAATGATAGGGTCAGATGAGTGCAGTGACAGTCAGTCACGGTGCCAATATTATCCCAAGTAATGTTACTCAACACAGTGGTCACATGATTAAGTTTACTTTACTGTGATGGTTGCTGCACTTTGTCACCAGTTGAAACAGGTTTTACCAGCGTTGACAGTTGAGAGTGAGAGATATCAGTCAATAACCAAAGGCTATTTTATTCATGGCCATAAGGCCAGTCCACACCAATGCAACCCCATGCAACAAAACCGTTTTAGACCGGTGACCGGTGCCATTTGGGGATAATGGTTGCAAGGAGTTGGTTGCAGTTGCAAGGAGTTGCATTTGGTGCGGTCTGGCCTTTAGACCTTTCATAATTTAAGGAAGCTCTAGTCTCAGGCTTAGAGCTTCCTTAAATTATATAGTAGCCGTCTTGTTAATTCATAGAAAATAGTTGACTGGTTGTCACTGTATGAATGAAACAGTCATCACTCAATAATCTGCCATAATACATGTGTGTTGCAGACTATGCAGAGCATTTTAGAATATGTATATTTCTAGCTCCATAAAGAACCTCTCACTCCGCTATACAGCTCCGAGATGAGGTTCTATGTCGTTACCTTCCAGAATCGGGTATACGTCCACCAAGGCTCCGCTGTTTACCCTTTTGTATACGTCGTATCCCAAAACTAATGGTAGATTCCAAGCCGCACGGATGTTTAAAGTTTGGAACGGAATGGAAAATTTTAGGAACGGAGCGAAACTACCCATTTAAATCGCTTATTTAGTCAGCCTGTGGCCATGTTTCCCATTCAACCCGGAAAACCCCCCTACGTCCGCTGCCAGTACTGCTCCCGGTTTGGCTACAATGGGAAACATGGCCACAGGCTGACTAAAGCGATTTAAATGGGTAGTTTCGCTTCGTTCCTAAAATTTTCCATTCCGTTCCAAACTTTAAACATCCGTGCGGCTTGGAATCTACCATTAGTTTTGGGATACGACGTATACAAAAGGGTAAACAGCGGAGCCTTGGCGGACGTATACCCGATTCTGGAAGGTAACGACATAGAACCTCATCTCGGAGCTGTATAGCGGAGTGAGAGGTTCTTTATGGAGCTAGTATATTTCCAATACATCCAGATCCCCACATATACAGGGTTAGGTGTTAATATGTAACCAAGTGGACTATTTGGTTACATTTGTACCCTCTTACGGTTAAATTAACAATTTCACTGTGTATGAGGCCTTATATGGACTTGGCTTTAGTAAATGCTACAGTGTAACTTTCTCCTGCAACATTGTAGCGCTGTGTGTGTATGTATGTATGTGTTATGTATATTCCCACTACATCCAGATCCCCACATATACTGGGTTAGGTGATAATATATGTATAAATGTATCCATATGAGTTATATATTCATATATGTGTTAATGACTGTATCTGAGAGGGTAACAAATGTAACCAAATTGACCATTTTGGCTCGTTCTATACCCTGATTACAGTTAAATTAACAATTTGACTGTGTATAAGGCCTTATACAATATGGACCTGGCTGTAGTAAATGCAACAGTATAACTTTCTCCTGCAACATTGCAGCAGTGTGTAGTGGTGGAAAGTAACTAAGTACATTTACTGTACCTAAGTACAATTTTAAGGTACTTTTACTTTACTGGAGTATTTCCAATTTTCAGTACTTTTACTTCTACTCCACTACATCTCAGAGGCAAATATATGTTACTTTGTAGATGTGTATTATTAATACAAAATATACATATTTATATAACCCTATTTAAACTTTGGCTATTTGAAAATAGCTCACAATGTGTCATATGTGAGGTTGTAGATCTGTAGATTTTTTATACATTTGAAACCTGTGAAATGGGACATTCTGCATAATGTGTACTTTCTACTTCTGGCACTTTTGATGCCTTTTATACTGTTGTACTTAATTTTCTATAACCCATTTCTACTTTTACTTAAGAAAGAAATGTGACTCCTTTTACCACCACTAGCAGTGTGTGTGTGTGTGTGTGTGTGTGTGTGTGTGTGTGTGTGTGTGTGTTTATGAGTGTGTGATGATCCATCATATCATCAGACCCACCCATTATCGGAAACCCACGACCCCCTCGGCCAGGCCCCATCCATCCAGCTCTTCCCCGGTTACATAATCCACGTCAAAACACACACTAAACAAACACACTCATGTAGTGTAACTCACCCCTCCGTATCCTGGATAGGCCATGACGCTGCTGGTGAAACGTGAGAGTCTGTAAAAGTGTCACGACGGGATTTCTGTATTAATAATGTAAGAAGTTTGTTGGTTGACACTAGCAAACACACTCACAGGAACGGACTCTTCTTCCTGTATGTGCCAATGACGTCATATCCAAGTGTGGCCAAAAGCTGTCCGGAAGTGTGTTGATTGACGGAGCGGCTGGCCAATGAGTGAGCGAGGGAAGTGCGCCGAAGCACCGCCTACTCTGCCTAAAACCCTACGTCACCGTGCGTTGTGCAGCACCCGTGGAAAGCCTGGTTTCTATTTGATGTTCTGGAGATCTAAAGGTTCTAGAGCCCGCCTACTGTATCCGGTTTATTTTCACAAACAAATGCATGCACGAACATAAACCATTTCCGTATCCGTTCTTAACCGGATATGGAAACTGCAAGGAGAATTCACCCCTGTCTAACTCTACCACAGCAGATTGTACATGCAACATAAATAACAGACGACTTCGTTTTGAAGGTGAATCTTAATTAGCAAAGGAATAATGGGAAAATAATTTTAAGTATAAATAATGATGAAATGTTGTACAGTTGTCGACGTAAGACAGGCGAATTTATATTAACTGGAGAAACAAGTAGTTTCACTTTGCAACATTGCCAGTCACCGCCGATATGTATATCTGCATGGTCACCACAAGAGGGCGTGTTTGAGACTTGAGATTAGCCCTAAATCCCTTTGACTCTATGCCCTAAATAGGCCTACATAGCCTACCTTGGAAATGATGCTGTTAATTGTATACGATATAAAAGTCACTATGCTAGACTGGCAATGCATTGTATTTTATCGTTAATATTATATAATAACAGTTTGATTGCCTTAAGAAACAACAAATCATTTGAAAACTAAAAATGTCTAAAAAGTGCCATTCAAGTTAATACGACATATCCTCATGATTAAAGACAGGTTATATTATTAGAAGCATTGATAGTGTATTATAATGTTTCCATAGTTTTAGCATTGTTATTTCTTTTCATTTTACTTTGCAGTTGACACCATTATTGTCTCCTATCTCAGTGGTGACACACTGTGGCTTCTAACGCAAACCTGAGGTCATGGGAGATATCTATCGGTTCGCAGAAACATAAACAGCAAGCAAAAATAGCTTACTAACAATACTAACATACTGCAATGGGTAATTTGATGATAATTATACAGTAGAGTGGGCCTGTGTTGTTTACTGTTTACATGCATACTGTCACCGTAATGTACTTTTAAGAGCAGGCTTTGGTGTGCCCTGAAAAATGTAACAAAACAGTTTGCGTGTGTTTCAACAGTCTCCTGAAGAAGACTATAGCTTTAGGTAAAAACATGTTGCTTGAGTGCATTGAAGAAAAAACAAATGTGTTTTGACTCTGGTATACCTTGTATGTGTGCACATATACAGAGCCCTTCAATGAATTCAACATTTTGTAGTCAAACACTTTTCTCTGCTGTTTCTGGCCTGGTATCTCTGAGCACCTCTGTTTCCCATTATGTCCCATTGAAGAAGCCTTGAAACAACCAAGAAATCTAACTTTATCCCTTTATTTAGCTTATTTTTTTAAAACTGGGTTGTTTTTATGTTACCGATTACATTCGGTTAGGTTTGCAACAAGCAAAGTTAGAAATGGGTCATTGCTGATTCTGAAATGGTTTTTGCACCGATGCCCTACATGTGTAGATGTGTAGAAGCGATTCTAGGCCTAGTAATTAAATTGAGCAACTGAAAACAAATGATCAACCACTGTACGATCAGTTGGCAGGTTAGCATGTTGCTCCAACAGGCAATGACAGGCAGTGACAGACAGTAGAGAGAGATAGGACATGCAGAGAGAGAGAGAGCGAGAGAGAGTAGAGGAATGACATAGAGCAAATAGTCCGGCATTTTGTTGTGCCCATGTGTTATATGGCCTAACCACTTGGCCATCGGGTAAACCCAGTATAGGGCATTCTGAGTATCATGACAATATGTCACGCTGGAGCCCCAAACAATCACATCTATAAACCATGGCATCTTTGAGGGCCCCAGTGTGTGAAGGTCCCCCTTGGAATCTTTATACACTTTCACCGCTATTCAGCACCAGTCACAGTGCAACACAACTAGTGGTGGAAAAAGTACTACATTTTTTACTTAAGTAAAAGTATCAATACTGCGATGCAGAAACACTCTGTTACAAGTAAAAGTCCGGTAATCAAAATGTACTTGAGTAAAAGTACAAAAGTAATGGCATCAAAATATACTTATAGTACCTAAAGTAAAAGTAGGCCTACTCATTATGCAGGATGTCCCGTTACAACAAGGTATCATATGTATAAAATGTATTAAAATCGTTTGAAAATAGCAGATCTACAAGCTCACAACGCGACACGTTGTGAGCTTGTAGATCGGCTATTTTCAAAAAGCCAAAGTTTAAATAGGGCTGAAGTGGTAAATGTATGTTTTGTAATAATAATCAAAATCTACACAGTAACTAGTTACTAAAGTTTTCAAATAATTGTAGTGAGAGTAAAAGTACAATATTTGCCTCTAAGATGTAGTGGAGTAAAAGTAAAAGTATAGAAATTTGAAATACTCCAGAAGTAAAAAATTCCTCAAATTTGTACTTAAGTACAGTACTTGAGTACATGTACATAGTTACTTTACCCCAGTGAACACAACTTTGGCTTATGGAAAGTACAATGACCAATAGCGGCTACAGTTCTACAAGAGTATTCTAAACTGATGAAGTTAAAGGGATACTTCACTTTCACATAAAATAAACATTAAAAATATTTAAAAAAATGAAAGAAGTTATGGCAAAATAAAGGCCCCCTCACACATTAGTAGGACACTCTAATGCGTGAGGGGGCCATGAATTTTCCATAACTTTTTTCATTTATTTTTAATATCTTTTTTAAATGTTTCCCCGGCCCTAAAG
Source organism: Gymnoscopelus braueri (assembly GCF_963280865.1). NCBI lineage: Eukaryota > Metazoa > Chordata > Actinopteri > Myctophiformes > Myctophidae > Gymnoscopelus > Gymnoscopelus braueri. The sequence continues at coordinate 27,812,150 of NC_137626.1, read as the reverse complement.
TGAAGTATCCCTTTAACAATCAAACATCACAGCTTTTTAACTCATAGCCAAGAATTCCATTATAGTCATTTAACTTCCAACACGTTGTGTCTGTTTGAGGGAAGGATCTCGTCTCTTTGTTTATCAGTATGAATAAACACACTCTCTGTGTGTTTAGAGTGCTCTCTTTTGGAGAAACTTCAGAAAGAGAATTTACACTGATCTCTTGGGGAGTGGATGTGAATGCCATCACCAGCTGGGTCTGTATTTCAGCATCTGTTGTATGTTTTGGTACAATACAGTAATGTTAAACCACATGAACCCTCGCGCAACACGTTATGAGCTTGTAGATTGTCTGTTTTCGGTGAAGATATTTGGTGCAGAGGGAAACAAGGAGTGGCCAAGTAAAGATCCCCGGGGGACCCGGTCAACAAAGTATATCTGGTTTAAGTGGGGTGGCTGTATGGTTTAATATATTATTTTTTCCTTTCATTAATTCACTCTCTTACATGCATCCATGTTCTAATTATTTCAGTTTTTATTCCAGCAAAAGTGTTAATTTAACTTTGAAAGTGGAACATTTTACCTGTAATGGTGTATTTCATGTTGTGCATGTCTGCCTGCCTGTTTGTCGCACTTCCTCTCTCAAAAACACTTGAGCCTGCACGCACGCACGCACACACACCTCATTTGTCCAATAAGGGAAAATGTGCTCCGAGTGTCACCTGTAAACGATTTTGTTCACGTTTACCGTCAACCTTGGCACAGATACTTGTAAATTGAGGCATCTATGAAGTAATGCTCTTCAAACAAGCCTCGCTGCATTAGGGGAGAAAACCACTTTCTGTTTGTTTGCTTAGGATGTCCGGTATCAGGGTGAAAAAGTCTACTGTATGATGTCTAATCCCCATAAAGGCACAGTTTCATATTTGTTAAGCTTTTAACAGGCTTTTAGCATTTACTTTGCCCTGGCCATCACTTGCAGTATGTACTCAAGAGTGGATCTGACACAGACTGTTACAACCACAGCCTGAAATAGTCCGTTATCTTAATCGGATCACCTTCCCAGAGAGCGCTATGAATTGACCTGAAGAAAAACACAAGGAAAGAGGAAGCATCCAAGCTATTTTTGTTTCACAGCTTTCCTGGTATTCATCAACTGCATGGTGGTTGACAACAATCAAGCGGATATTATTTATTCATTCAAATGCAATACAACTCTAGTGTTAAAGTATATTAGCATTTCCCCTTAAGTTATTGAATTATGGCCACAGAAACCACCTCAAAAGGTCCCAAAAGAATTCTGTTTAAATTGTTGTAACAAAGACCTCTGCTTCCCAGTAAAATAATGTGGTGGGAAGTAAGTACGTCCTATAATTGAGTACTGAACTTAAACTGAAGTAAAGACTGTAGAATCGTCAATAAAATATTGAAATGAAAAAAGCGGTTTCAGAGATTTAATGTCATGCAATGTCAAAATAACAATACAGCAATTGATATTAAAAAGAAAATGTAATTTTGAATAATGTGTTTTTAAAGTAAGCACTCCAGTATTTAACTCAAGTAAAAGAGTGACTAAACAACTTTCACTTGCTGTGGAGTTATATTTGTACCGCCTTGTACTTTCTCCACTGTAAAAGAGCTCAATTAGACTAATGCATATACATTAAAAAGGTGAAAGAGAACATCTGTGGTCAAAGAGAACATCTGTGGGCTCTTCTGTGTGCGTCTAAAAACAGAAACAGTCAGTATTGGATTTATGACTACAGGACAAAGTCATGACTTTACAAGGTGCACAAACAGTAGTGCTGAGTCATGGAAAGTTGAGCACTGAGCAGGACAAGAGCACTTGTCTGTCTACACATAAATCCACACTCACCACAGCAAAATTAATGCCATCAGTATCAAGATTCTGGAACATTGCTGGTCTATTTACTAAGTGAGGTTACTGTAGACCAGAGGTTGTCAAACATTTTAATTTCAAGGACCCTCAGTTTGTTATGCCACGGATCCCCATAACTCTGATAGTGTGCAAACGAAATCATTTGTACCAACCAATAAGGGTCCATTTGATTCCATTAGTACACTCTCAGAGTTTCAGACCGGTAAGGGTCAATTTGGTTACTATCAATCATTTAGCTGGGAACCCCCCGCCCGGAACAATAATATGTGTCAAAGTGTCCCTGAACTAGACACTTAACCCTAACTGCTCCCCCCGAGCACTCATCAATCATGACCATCTGAGCAGCCTTCAGCTGTATGGAACTGAAACTGAATTTCAGACCTGATTAATAAAGTCTATTAATCTCAAAAACAAAGCATTCTGGGCGACCTGATAGTTAGGACGCAAAATGCCCTTATCAGCGTGTCCTTGGTTCGACTCTAGGCCGACTGGACTGTTTGCGGTGTGTCATTTGAATACTCTGTCCATTTCCTCTCTCTCCCGACTGATAGTATCGAATAACACTTTCTTTCCTTTTCTCCTCTAGTATTTCGTTTCATGGATATGGTAAAGCATATGAGTGAAGCTATTCAAACAAGGGCACCTGTTCAGCAGGGAGAAGTGGTGGTGAACATAGCGTGAACCTCTGTGTGTGCGATATGCTGTCCTGATGAAACTCCTTGCTTTCACTGGAAAATAAGTGAGTCCGGTTTGGTGTGGAGTCAGGTGGTTGTCTACACCAGTGGTACTCAAATGTTGTCATGTGAAGGACCCCCCAAAATGTATGTGTTTGGCCACGGACCCCCATCTGAAAAGACTTTGTGCCAGGGACGGACCCCCATACAAGATTTGTGTTGTTAAAGTGTCGAATTTTCATAAAACACAACGCAAGTCCTTCATTTCATATGTGTGAGATTATGACTGAGCGAGTTATTGACAACAATACATTTTCACAGTAGCATTATCTAGTGTGTGGGCTGTTTTTCCATTTGAGTTCCCACACTGTAAACAGGAACTAGAAAGATGGAGAAAGCTGCTGTATATGAATGTACTTAAGACATATAATTTATTAACACATGACAGTCTGACATAAAGGAGCCTTGAGTTATTTCTGCACAGTGCAGTGTCACAGAATCAGTCATCACCACAACAACTGTGAAGTCATTAGTGTGTGTCACTGTCAACTCAATGAACTCACGAAGAGCGTCAGGCAACACCTTGGGACTGATGGTGTCACACAAGGAGTGGCCATTATGTCCATACATCATACGCTACATCAACTAAACCTATATATAGCCTTGAACCAGTTTCACACCAGGGGTCACACTGAGAAAGATGTCAGTAACCTTCACTTTGTGGTATGACAAATATAGCCAATCTACAAGCTCACATCATGATAATAATAACTCTATTTATATAGCTTTCGAAAACAAGTTACAAAGTGCTTTACAATAACAGTAAATACAATTAAGATCAGAAATTGCAGAATAGTACAACAGTTCCTAAATTAAGAAAAAGCTGTGCGATAGAGGTGAGTTTTTAGAGGAGATTTGAAAGAGGACACTGATGATGGGCATTGTGAGCATGCAGATTTTTGCAACTTTTGAATATTTTTTTGTATTGATGAAAGTGGTTAACTTTACAATAAGTTGTTTGTTTGTCAGTCACCCTGTGAGAACATGTTTCACTCTCTCCACTCAGCATATCTTCCCACCTACAGAAGACATTTGTTGAATTATGTTTTACATTTTATCTAACGACAAACATCTCTTATGGGGGTCACTTTTAAAAGCACGTTCAAAATGAATGTCTTAGAGAGGACCCTAAAAAAAAAACTCAGTGAAATTAACACAAAAGATTTTATTGCATACAATGATAGTAATTAAATATTTTTTGAAATAAGGTATGAAACAAAACAAGGCTACATTCATAATTAGATCTTTACATGCAGGTAGCTAGGTTAGTATGATCTCAACCAGTAGGTCTGTGCCCAACTGTCGGACAAGGTGATCTGAATAGTCATCTTAAAACGTTCTATCAAGAACCCCTGCACACATTAAAATTAGTTAACGGTTAAAATTCACTATTGTGAAATTAAACCGTTCTTCAATTTCACAATAGTGAAATTAAACTGTTCCTTTTTTTTTTGGGTGATTAATATTTTAATGGATTTTTTATTTGATAACAGCCCGAGGGGCTGACAGAACGAAACAGGATAACAAATAACTGAATAAAAACAGGTACCTATGACAACACAGTCAATACAGTAAACAAAGGAAAACTGAAAACAGAAGATAAAAAGAGAGGGAGGGAGGCTATGCTATCCATGAAATAGAACCACAACCACTTGTGAGCAAGGAAGGATATACAGTCTGGTATACATATAGGGGAGCCAAGCCAGTAGTCTGTCATTACAAGCCATTGATATAGTGCAGAAATCTTTCCCACTTCAGGCAACCCAGCAGTCTCCAGGCTGGGACGGCGACTGAGTTGCTTCAGGTGGATGTATTTCCAATGTTCTTCTTACAGTTTTCAGGGCACTGGTGGTTCTGTATTTCAGCAGCAACATTGAGTAGTAGAGCAATGCTTCGTGACCCCTACCATAACTTGCAATAATAAAAGAAAGGGTCTCCACATTTTGAGGGACCAGGACCAAGGAACTTTTCGACATTGTTTTCAGCAAACTATGAATTTGTACATAATGCCAAAGTTGTTGTTTATGCAACTTAAATTCAGCCTGTAAGTCGTTAAGAGATTTAAGATCCTGGTCTCTGTAGAGGTCACGAAGCACTGCTACACCCTATTCCACCCACTCCTTCCAGTAGAAAGAACTTGTACCAAGGCGTAAACAAGGATTAAACCATATGCTAGAGGTCCATTTAAAAAGGGATCAAAGACCCGATAAATCAGTGGTGTAAAAAAAAAACGTCCTTAAGTACAATTTTAAGGTATTTTTTACTTTACTGGAGTATTTCCAATTTTCGCTACTTTTTCTACTCCACTACATCTCAGAGGCAAATATTACACCTTTACTCTACTACAATTATTTGAAAGCTTTAAGTTAGCCTACTGGTTTTCCCACTTCAGCCCTATACATTTCGATCATTTGAAAATAGCCGATCTACAAGCTCACAATGCATCGTGATGCGAAGCATTGTGAGCTTGTAGATCTGCTATTTTCAAAAGATTTGCATACATTTTATACATTTGAAAACATGTGAAACGGGACAGTCTGCATAATGAGTACTTTTACTTTTGGTACTTTAAGTATATTTTGATGCCAATACTTTTGTACTTTTACTCAAGTCAATTTTGATTACCGGACTTTTACTTGTAACAGAGTATTTCTACATGGCAGTTTTGATACATTTACTTAAAGTAAAAAATGTAAATACTTTTTCCACCACTGCCCCAAATGAAACTGTTCTCATTTTAATGTGTACTAATTACTGTAATCCTTAATGTCTTCTGCCCTGTGGATCAAACTAGCAACCTCCAGATGTCTAGTAGTCAGTAAAGAAAGCACAAGCCAAAATACTGTAATTGGAAGAGTGTAAGTGCCTGCAGACTGTTTGACTTAGCAAGGCAAGTTTATTTGTATAGCACATTTCATACACAAAGGTAACGGTAAAGTGCTTTAGGCAATGGCATGGACTGGAGTAGGCATTTAAGGATCAAAAACATGTATAAAAGAATACTAATAAAAACAAATGAAAGGTTTAGTCTAAAGGTAGTCCGAGTTTGAAGTTTGTTTCTTCAAAGTTCCAACAACTACAGTATGATGTGGTCATTAACGAGGCTGGCGACTGGATGAGCTCATGAGTTTGGTAGTTGAACTTGAATGACGACCGATCAGCAGCATTCTTGAGCAAAACACACACGCACTCACACACAGGCGCACAAAGAAAGAACACGCTCAAAACTGGACGAACTTTACTCCTTCTTCCCACTCCGTTTTCATGGTCCCACCTTTTGAAACGGACCCTGAGATCATGTTGATCAGAACATCTGGTGCCGCATAGCAGCAATACCGCTATAGGAATAACACAGCTGTCCGTCCATATGGAGTTGTGAGGCGATCGGATCCACTACGCTTCACTTGAGCGCACAGTCAAGCATGGTTCGTATTTTCAGTTTTTGGAACTAAGTATTCGTGACTTGAAGCACTGTTTGGTTGTAGTGAATGATTACACAAAGCTCTTCCGTTAGATCATGCTTGCACAATATGTTTGTTTGATTAATTTGAACAGGTTCCCTGGCCCAAGGTGATCCTCGGGGTCCTCGGGGTGACTGTGGTTGTCATTCTGATCGCGGTGCCGACAGCGATATTTCTGAATGGTGAGTTGATAAGTCGAGTGACTGTTATTGATCAACTCCAAATATAAAGGGGAAAGAGAAAATTACGCGTGCGCCATTACGCACGTTGCAGCATGCAGGGGGCAGCTCTAGAACTGAAACATGACTGTCATAGCAGTCATGGATTAACTTCAACCTGGTGTTTGCACTTTATCTATTTACGGCCCGTACATCTACATTAACGTTCAGATTTCAAATATAAAGTGCTTACCCCATGGCCACGGATGTTACAATTATGTACGGGCCCTCAGAAGTACCTGTATCTTCCCTATTGTTCAATAAAAAGCATTTTAATCCGATCGGTGGCCTTCTTCATATTTTCTCCACATTCTTTCAACTACGTGACCCTATCGGTTGAGAGGTGTACTGCACTCTGATACATTATAACTATGAGAAAATGGCCACCAATCGGATTAAAATGCTTTTTATTGAACAATACGGAAGATAAGGGTAATTCTGAGGTCCCGTACATAATTGTAGCATCCGTGTTCATGAGGTAAGCACTTTATATTTGAAATCTGAACGTTTATGTAGATGTACGGGTCATAAATGGAGAAAGTGCAAACACCAGGTTGAAGTTCATCCATGACGGTCGTGACAGACGACCGTTGTGCGATCCATGGCTAGACAGCTCCACATGTGAGGTAGAATTCTATTATATCTGTGCATCCACACACCAATAGAAAATGTCTGCTTGCTAGATTACAATTTACATATTAAGCCCCGATAAAAACACATGATCGAAAACATTTAATTATTTTTGAGACATTCACAACGTTAATAATGTAATTGGCGCATACCTGTTCAAGCAGGAATAAACGGCAGGAAACACGAAATGCTTTGCAACAGGTGCTGGATTCTAACAGAACTCTACAAGCTTACTAACCGGGTTAGCCTATTTATTATAAATTAACAGGCTAAAATGCAGAGACAATATGACAAACACCAAAGGAACAGACTGGCCTTCAGGCTGGCACATGTGAACAACAACACATAGCCTGGGGACTGCTGGGGTTATCTTATCGCCACAGGTGAACAAGATTAACATAAGTACACGATTGGCTGAAGGGGAATGACAGACAGTGGTGGAAAAAAACGTACTCAATTGTTTTACTTAAGTAAAAGTATCAATACTGCAATGTAGAAATACTCTGTTACAAGTAAAAAAAAAGTCCAGGTAATCAAAATGTACTTGAGTAAAAGTACAAAAGTACTGGCATCAAAATATACTTAAAGTACCTAAAGTAAAAGTACTCATTATGCAGAATGTCCCATATCACAAGGTATCATACACTTGTAGATCGGCTATTTTCAAAAAGCCAAAGTTGAAATAGGGCTGAAGTGGTTATGTTTTCTAATGATAATCAAAATCTAAAGTAACTATTACTGAAGTTTTCAAATAATTGTAGTGGAGTACAACAAGTACAACATTTGAGATGAGATGTAGTGGAGTAGAAGTAAAAGTACTGAAAATTGGAAATACTCCAGTTAAGTAAAAAAAGACCTCAAAATTGTACTTAAGTACAGTACATGTACTTAGTTACTTACTTTACACCACTTAAGACAGACCCCTATGTCTAGTTTTAGATCTCTTTCTTTACATGCAGTGCACTATGGTAAGAATAAGCACATGTTTTAGTATGTACACATTCATATACAGTTAAATGACATGGGATGTTCATGTGACATATGTCTGACTGTCCCTACGCAGTATGTTCTGTACTTTAAGTGATTGCACATGTTTAGATGGAAATACGAAGTACATGATGTTTTTTTACAGTAAACAGATAGAATGACAGATTGACAACATACACCCACTGAAGAAAAAAAATCTACTCTCAAAGTCAAGTTTGACAGGACAGTATAGACTCATTGTGCATCAAAATAAAAACTAAACATATAGGGAAAAGTCAAACATGACAAAACATATGACAGAAACATACTTACATCTAAAACATAAGATGATATAAAAACATAAGATAAGAAGGATTTTTACAACAAAACCATGATAGCCTACATACAGCACCAACATTTCACTGCTTATACCTGTATGAGTGTGTGACAAATAAATCCGTCTTGATTCTTGATACATTATCATTATCAGCTACAATCTTGTGATATGTCTTATCGTTCTTATCACTGTGTAGGACATAATATCTGTATCCAATAACCTGTTGTGACTGTGTTAAGTTTAAACTTTGGCTGGCGTTTGCATTTCAGACAATGAGGGGGGATCCAAAATGAAGAGGTCTTTCACGCTCAATGATGTCTTCAACAGCTCCCTCAGCCCTAGCTCCTACAACATGAAATGGATCTCAGGTAGGCGCTCCTGCAGTCCGAACACCTCCGTACTGTCACAACCTACAGCCAGAACACAGCAAGGTCCTCTAACTCTGAGAATGTACAAATAGAACCAAATGGACCTGTGGGGGGGATTTGTTTGCTGTCAGAGTTATAGAGTACATAGAGAATAGGCTTTTACTTGAGGCAAACAATGAAGCAACTTTGATGGCACCAACCTGTCCATCAGGAGAATTTAGGGATTTAAGTTTCTTGCTCAAGGACACTTTGACATAGAGCCTTTCCCATTCCCAAGCGGCTGCTCTAGCCTACTTTCTGAGCAGTAAAGTAATGTAAAGTCAAACATAACTGAGCTACTGTACACAAAATTGATTTAGCAAAGTTTTATAAAAAAAAATCCCTCCAAAGTCTGAATATGTGTCAAATTCAGGCGTCAGCATATGCCAGCAGAAAATCGCATCATTTTCATATTTCTGTACATGCGGAATTATGTCTCCAGAGACTACAGTAACTGATCTATGATCACCAAGTCATCGTCCTTTCCTTGCATGCAAACTTACAGTACTTGACCAACAAAAACTTTCACTTGTCACGCTTTTGCACTGACCAAATGGACACTTTTTTGATTGGCATTGCACTGATAATTATTATTATTTGTGTTTTTTGACAAGATACAGTGAGACACTTATGAAGCATTGACTATGATGGACACTTTATTTTTTATCTCTGTTTACCGTTGCTCTGTATTGTTGATGCTTTCTTCTGCCTTGTTTTGTTGTACACAACAGTACTTTTAATTTTTCTTACCCTTTACCTGTGCCACCTCTGGGCGACCCCGCGGGTATCTATCTATCTAGAATTATTCAGATGTAGTCTATCCGGGTTTTCAACCTTAACCGTAACATCTGCATACATTTGGAGTGAGGGGTGTTTCCCCACTCAACTTGTCCACACTTAACGTTCACCTTCTCCTTCTTCCCTGTAGATTATGAATATCTACGCTACGACAACGGCTCAATCGTTCTTCATGACCTGATCAAAGACACCTCCGTAGAATTTCTGAGCAGTGCGACTTTTGTAAGTGATGTCAATTTTGCTGTGTGTGTGTAAGGTTGTTTGGGTTTACATGATGTGAGTTCTTGTAAGGGCAATTGTACACAAGCCGACCGTGTCTTGTGAGTTTGCTTGTTGTGATTTTGATTCAGGCGGAATGTACGCACACCCTTCCTAACGGAAGTGTCTTTTCTCAACACAGGAGCGAGTCGACGCCGTTGATTACGAATTGTCAGCAGATCGTAAATATGTCGCGTTCCTCAGTAATTACTCAAAGGTATGTGAGGCTTTTATTGACTTGATATAAAAACATTGTATGAGTTCCGACAAGTTACTAATCTGATCATCACTTGTGTTTGTCCCATTAGGAGTGGAGGCATTCGTTTACCGCCTCGTACCACATTTATGACATGGAGAAACAGTACGTATTCCAACTAGACAAAGACATTTCAGATTTAACCACATGAACCCTAGCATTCCTATTCTGGGGGCGAACATTCAGCAAACGTGTCGCCGAAGAGATTTGGTGTAGAGGGAAAAAAAGGAGGCGGCCTGGTATAGACCCCTGGGTGACTCCGAAAGAAGTATACTGTACGAAGTACACTGTACAGGGTTTCAAGTGTGTTACATTTCATTGGACAGCCATACCAAGAATTGCATTCAAACATTCAACAATTGGTACTGTGTGGCTTTTAATGGATGAAGCATAACACTTTACAATGGCAAAATAAAAGTTCACAAGTTCACTTCACAAAATAAAAGTGTGAATTGTACTCATCTTGTAAACAGAAGTGGATAATGCTGAAAAACTAAACAGCAAGCAAAAAGCAAGTTACAGCTTGCAGAGAAATCTAAAGCCTGATTAATACTTGGTTGCGCACTGATGTCATGCGCCGACAATAGCCGATCTACAAGCTCCGCCGAAAACAGCTGTTGTGACCTCTTAGATCTGCTGTTTTTGCCGCACAACACTGACTTGCAACCAAGTACAAATTAAGCATTAAGCTCTCAATGAATGAATGAATGAATGTATATTATGCTTCTCTATAGGGACTTTCTTACCACAACTGATGTTCCACATGAGATCCAGCACTTCTTGTGGGCCCCTGAGGGCAACCAACTGGTAATATGGGGTCTTAAGCACATATTTACTTTGACTGATTATGCTGAACTTCAAGGGATTGTGATGCATGAGTCTGTCAAAGCAAACCTTTTCCAAACACTCGTGTTAATGGAACAGTGAGAAAAGGGGACTGAGAATCAACACTGGTAACTGAGGGTTCAAAGCTGGAATGTAAAAAGCATAGACTGTAAAATATAGGTAAAAAACTTTTAATTCACTTAGTGGTAGTGAAGTGTTTATTGTCTTTTTGTGAAGAAAAAAATGTGAGGCCCATGGTCATGTGAGGGTTTTTAACCCCTCCACCATCGCTGGAAGATTACAGCATGTTCTGTTCTTCCAACACCTGCAACTAGAATGTCTGTTGTTGCTGTAATTATGCATAACAGCACAAATGCATGTGGTGATTCCAAGCTTCAGAGTAATACAGAGGGCTTGCTGACCTGTTTTTTTGTTTATTTAAATTTGTAGGCATTCGTCTGGGAATATAATGTGTACATAAAGAACAGTCCTGCTACTCCGCGAGAGCAAGTCACATTCAATGGAGAATACAACAAAATCTTGAACGGCATCCCAGACTGGGTTTATGATGGTAAATGATGACACACACTACCTCTTATCTCTCTCATCTCCATGTTTTAACTTTTTGTGTTATTCTTTTCGTAAATTAACGCCCTACTTGATCATACTACAGCGTCACACAAAAGCATCAAAAGTTGTCGATCTGCTGCTTTTGCTACTTTTGAATTTGAATAAATGGAAAGAAAAATGGAAAGATTTGGCTTCACTATAGTTGAATTGAAGAAGGCAAAGATACACCTATGCAATTGCACACCACACCACAGCAGGCATCACAACAGGGCTTCTCTAAAACACATTTATACACACAGGTTTTCATAAAAGTGCAATGCGTGGCGGGGGGCTGGTGGAGGATCGTAAGGGGACAAAGATGAGTGTACTGGATGTAACTGACCATCTTTCCTCCTGCTATACAGAGGAGATGTTGTCTGACGGTCTGTTCTGGTCACCTGGCGGGAAATACCTGGCCTACGCCCAGTTCAACGACACGCAGGTCCACACCATTGAATATGCCTGGTACGGAGAGGACCAGTACCCTCACACTGTCGATCTCCCATACCCCAAGGTGGGAATCCCAACTGTTTCTGAAGCCCGATTTCTACCTCGTCGTGCGACAGTATCGTGCACAGAAAATCGTGTTGTTAGTTTATAGATCAGCTATTTTCGGTCCGCAACGCCGGTATACGACGGAGCACAAATTAGGCATTGCAGAGTACTACTATTGTGTCTCTACTTCAAAGGGCTGCTGCTGTGTTTACTGCATAGCATTAACAAAGGCATTATGCTCTGCAGTCCTTCACATACTGTACCCATATGTCTGCTCTGCATAGATGATAAGATTCTAGGTGTGTCACAATATGTCATATGTCATAACTAACAACAACTACAGTGGTGAACGATACTGTTAGGATCACTTTAAGAGTGACTTGATGAACCATACAGTAGAAACACTGACAACCAATTAAAATCCATCTGAATTAACAGGGTGTCACATTCAACACGTCATGTACAGCATGTTTACAGCATGTTATCGCTCATCATTGTGTTATAGTTATCTTTATAGTTATCATTCTTGGTGTGGACAGCCCTTAATTCAGTATTATGCTACATTGCTCCCAACATCGTTGTTTTCTGAGACAATACTGAGACCAAAATATGAGTACGGTGTGGCCATCGGGTGCTTGTGTCACATGTTTCCCCTTAAGCAGTGCGTAACGGATGATATGTAGTTGGACAGTGGAATATACATGGGCTGACATTATGCTGTCTTATCATTCAGGCAGGTACTCCCAATCCTACTGTGAAACTGTTTGTAGTGGACACCGCCAACACCAGAAACATTTCTGAAGTGGTCGTTCCATCAGAGTTTGGCTCAGGGTGAGAAATTAACCATCTACAGTATAGGCCTATGTCACTTTGCTGTTACATTACAGTAGACAGTCAGTAGGCCTATACATGTTAATTTTTTTAACATTTTTTTTCCCCCCTCAGTGACCACTACCTGTGTACGGTTACTTGGGTGACAGATGAGCGCATGGCCGTCCAATGGATGAAGAGAAAACAGACTGAACTCCTTGTTCAGATCTATAAGCTCAGTGGAAACAACTGGAATACAGATGAGGTACATAATTATCAGTCTGTCAGTCTGTCTGTCTACATGTATCTAAACTTAGTTTATATCCACCCATTATGGTTGTCACATTTTGTGTTTTGTAATATGTTTTTGTAAAACTAGCTGATTGCCATGGCATCAGCTAATTGGGATCCTTTTCAAATAAACAAATAAACTGTTGTAACGTTACACACTACAGTACGTTGTTAACTAATGAGTAAAATCCTGTTACTTGTATCCTTCCAGAGACTGAAACTGACCAGTCGCACAGGTTGGATTGGACGGGTATGTTAAGTACAAAACACGGCTCACACTGTCATTAACATTTAGCATTCCAATAATTATGTTGGCTTCTATTATATCAATTACAATAATTTGCAGTGCTTATGTGACAGGTACACTAAATACATGTACATGTACAGCGTAATCACTATTACATACAGTACTGTAGTAGTGCATTAGTAAGTGGCAGTGCATACCATGCAAACATTTGTACAGTATATCTTAAACAACACAGGACAAATGCATCATAATAATGATACATTTACTTGTTAGGCTCGACCTCCGGCACCAGTGTTTTCAGCAGATAAGAGCAGTTATTACGTGGTGACGAGTGACACCGCTGGTTATAAACACATTCATCATGTGGTTGGGGTAAGTACCTGTACATGTAACTGTTTCACCGTACAGTGCCCTAAGGAAATACACTTAGCACACACTGCATTGTAAGTTTAGACCTTATGATAGCTTTCGCACCAACCTCACCTAGACAAACAACTTGTATGTGCAAAACGTACCTGGCAATGAAATGAGACGGCGTCTAATAGCGGCGTGGCTTCCCTGTGGATCCCTGACGTCAAGTCGATGATGTCACATTGACGATGTCAGTCTCGACCCAAATATGGAGGGACGGTGGATCTGAGATTTATGAATTCACAAAATGTGAAAGATATTCATTCACAAAAAGAATTCTCTACTCCCAATATGGGAGAAATATTCCGGGAAGTACTTCCTTGGCCCACTGACAGCATGCACAAAACATTTGGCTGAAGATTAGCCACAGACACTGATATCTCTTAAAATAAAGACCGTTTTGCTTGTACAAAAACGTAAACCAAGATAGAAAGAGGGAAAGACACAGCCGATTGTATATAGAATGTCACTCTATTGAGAGAAAAGAGCCACGAGGCTTGTAGATCGGCAAATGGAAAATTCTCTCTGAGGTTACAATGGAAAATGCAGCTTGCTTTATGCAGAAATGTTATCATCTATTGTAGTTAGATAATGTTTTCAGGCGTCATGAATCTTAAACAAAGACAAGAAACAATATGACACAGTTACTATCAAGGACATTTCCATAAGAGCTGTGTTGTTATCAATACACGTGAATCCGATTGTCCGGCTGGAGTGCTCATCTTATCCCATTGGATACGTCTCAAGGCAACAATCATTTCAATACATTTCAGTCAACAGAGATATGCTTTCTGTGTCGAGGTGACATGAGTATGGCAGTTCAAATGGGCCACCACATGAATCCTCAGAAATAGCCCAGGGTGACATGATTATTACAATTATACAAAATAATACATCAGAAATGTATTCAATATTAATTTTAACCTATCAGACACACACAGACCCTCATCTAAATGGCTCGCCCCCTACAATAGGTGCCATGCTGTAATACTGATTCTGATTATTTTCAAAATATGTTAGATTAGATATCTAGTATATTATAGCAGATTGTTTATTTGTTATGTTTAACTTTGGTTTTACAGTACTATTACTACTACTACTACTACTACTACTACTACTATATTACTACATATATCATAGGTTGTATTAAGATGGTGCCCCTTTCATAACCTGTCACTCATATTAACAGGGCAAAATGAAAGCTATCACCACAGGCCCATGGGAAGTGATTACAATTCTGAAAGTGACTGCAGAGAGCGTGTGAGTTGGATCAACCAGACAGTCTATCATCTATCATCTCAAATGCAAACCTTCCTTGAATTGCAAATCTCTTTCTCCAGTTAATATACTGTCAATCTACAACTGCTCCACAGGTATTATTCAAGTAACCAGGAGGGTGGCAGACCAGGTGGAATGAATGTCTACAGGTATCTGTACGGTCTCTGTTGTACCGTTATATTGGAATTTCATTATTTTTTAAGTTTTTCACTTCAACTTTGCACGTGTGTGTGTGTGTGTGTGTGTGTGTGTGTGTGTGTGTGTGTGTGTGTGTGTGTGTGTGTGTGTGTGTGTGTGTGTGTGTGTGTGTGTGTGTGTGTGTGTGTGTGTGTGTGTGTGTGTGTGTGTGTGTGTGTGTGTGTGTGCGCACTCACACAGGTGGTCCAATGGTCAGGAATCCAAATGTCTGACATGTGGATTTGAAATCTGCCTGTACAACTCGGCGCTGTTCAGCCACAATGCTTCCTTCTATCGTGCAGGCTGTCACGGTCTGTCACCACCTCACCATTCACCACACATCCTCTTGAACACATCTGCTGTCGCAAAACATGAGGGATAAAAAATAGGAATTGTCCACTGTCAAAAGTTGTGGATGTTTTACAAAATTAACCCTTGCGTCCCTATTCTGGGAATGTCATGACTGGTGAACATTTGGCAAAAGTAGGTGAACATTTTAGTGAATGGATTTGGTGTTGAGAGAAAAAAGAAGGACAAAGTACAGACCCTCTGAGGACCCCGGTCAACAGGATTTAATTGGTTAATCAGTCTGTGATATTAAAACCTTTAGGCTGTAATTTGGCTGATGAAAACTGTGTTGCTTTGCTGTCTGATCCTACAATACCCAGAATTCACTGAGACGGCTTGCTTGTCAAAGCTATTGCCCTTAGTGGCCACGGGAAGAATAGCTGTAGTTTTCCTGCTTCACCGATACAGAGAGCATTGAGGAACTTAGTTCCATGAACTTATCATTACTTTTATAGTGATGAGGTTGAAGAACACTGGAATATTCCCTTTAAGCTTGTTTTCATTATTATTTTCTACCTCTTTCTATTGTCATTTAAGCACAGTGTTTTGTAAGCAAGTGTGCGCATATGTGTGTACAACAGTTATGTATGTTGTACTCTCTCTCCCTTCCTAAATGTATGTGTGTCTCTTGCATTCAAAGGTCCTGCGATTCCTCGCTACTATCTCTATGACAACAGGGGTGGAGAAGGTAGACATCTTATTCTGGGGGAAAAATCTATTGTTTATTATGCACTTATTGTCTCTGTGGGGTAGAGACCTCATATGTCCAAAACTGTAACCTATTAGGATTCAAATAAAAAATAAAAAAAAGTAACAGAACTACAAGCGCACCACGTTTCGAGCTTGTGGATCTGCTACTTTTGATGTGATGCTGTAGGGCGTTATGAAAAAAAAACCACAAAAAGTTAGAATATGGAGGTATGAGGTTTCTGCCCGACAGCGACAATATCGTATTGTGTTCTCCACTTTTACAGTCGTAGAGATGAGAGTTCTGGAGCACAACAAAGAGTTTGAAAGTCGAATATCCGAGATCCACATGCCCACCATGCGTCGCGGCACCATTCAGATTGGAGATTTAAGTAAGTGCATTAAGCCGTCAAATAATCTGAATGAAATTAATCAATCAATCCGGGAACGCATCTCTGTCATTTTAGATTTCTTTGGCTATTAAAAAATAGCAGATATACAAGCTCATAGAGTGGCACCAAGTGCCGTGCTATGAGCAAACGTTGAATATATATTTTTTAAAGCGAACATTTGTAACTAAAATCTTTGTTTCTGGGGGTCCCTGGAACAAAATACTTTACAAATGTTCGCTTTAAAATATATATATTGAAAGTCAAATTAAAATGTTCACGATTTTCAAAAATAGCCAAAGACATCTAAAATGACAGCGATGCGTTCCCGGGTAATGGGTTAAATTAATCCTTAAAGCATGTCTTATTTATATTTTATATGGATTCTCCCAGAGCTGTGGTACCAGATGACTTTGCCTCCTGGCTTTGATGAATCTAAGAAGTATCCCCTGCTCATAGACGTGTAAGATCCTCATCATCACGTGATGACACAACACTGATACAATAGTGACTACAGCAGTTTCCAAATCGCACAATATCTGCTGAAAAGGGTGTTTCGTGAAAACATCACCCAAAACTATGGCTAAAATCTAAGCTCAGATGACCACACTTCATTATGTATCACAGTGTTCAGCGGAAAGAAACGTAATTATTTCCTGACCATTATGTAGTCATTATTTTTACTTAATCCAGAGCGATTTACAGTAAGCAAGGACACAAGATAATTCATCATAATACATCAAATGCATAGAATTGATTCATTGTGCTTCAGGTCATAATTTTTGGTTGGTTTTGTAACAAAAAACACAATATGCCTAGAACTGTAAATACAGTACAAATGTAAAATGGTTCATTTCTTTCCACCAGATTTACTGCACATAGAGGTTCTATGTATTGGTTGAGCCGAAGCGATTGTGATACTATTTAAAGGCTTTCTGTATGTACTGTATCATCGTATCACAACACAAGGCCATAAAACTCAAACTCAATATCTGACATATAGTGCAATTTCGTGATCAAAGGTCAAGGTTGTGATGAGCCACACGACTCAACAATGGACACATATACTTTTGTACTATTTGCATGTGTTATTTTTTTGTGTTGAGCATTTCTCTACGAAAAAAATCCATGTATGTGCAAATGTGCTTGCAAAATAAACTACTTCTGATCTTTCAGATACGGTGGTCCTTATAGCCAGACAGTAAACTTCGAGTACAGTACGGGTTGGTCGTCTTACCTGGCCAGCACAGAGAAAATCATCGTGGCCAGCTTCGATGGAAGGGGAAGCGGTTACCAGGGCGACCATATAATGCACGCAATCTATAAGCGGCTGGGTACCTACGAAGTGGAAGATCAGATAACAGCAGTCCGGTGAGGAACGGGAGAAGCAGATTTAGTGCACGCCAACACTTAAGCTCACGCTAATTCAAGCAAAACAGCATTGACCTGAAGTGGTTCCACGCCCCTCACATGGCTGGATTGGCCTGACTTTGACCTGTTTACTGACTTTGACCTGTTAACCCATTTAGAACGGGAAAGAATCTGTGTCATTTTTAGATTTCTTTGGCTATATAAAAATAGCAGATCTACAAGATCATAGCGCGGCACACTGCGAGCTTGTAGATCTGCTATTTTTGAAAAAAGTCATGAAAGTTTATGCAAGTCGTTTGAATATGATTTTTCTAAACATATTTTTTTTACTCAAATCTTTGCTTCGGGGGATTCTAGTAATGTCTTCAAAATCCTATATATTTTTTTAACGTATGTTTCTATATCAGTGATTCTCAAACTTTTTCATGTCAAGGACTCCCAAAATTATATGCATTTGGCTGCGGACCCCCATCTCAAAATATTTTGTTATAGGGACCCCCAGAAGCTAAGATTTGAGTCAAAAATGTTCCCTTTAAAAAATGCATATTCAAAGATTTTCAAAACATTTTCACGATTTTTAAAAAATAGCGATATGAGCTTGTAGATCTGCTATTTTTGAATAGCCAAATGAAATCTGAGAAATGCCACAGATGCATCCCCGGATTGAATGGGTTAACTGACTTTGACCTGTTTTACTGTAAGGCAGAGCTCTGTTCAGATACTTGTTGTTCATATACATTACATTACAGTCATTTAGCAGACGCTTTTATCCAAAGCGACTTACAATAAGTGTATTCAACATAGGTAGGGAACGAAAACTACTAATCACCAGAAGTCTTTAGTGCATTTTCTGCAAAAACAAGCAACCAAGAGTATACCTAGCGCTAAGGTAAAAGTGCAATATATCAGCTACCTATTTCCTTAAACAGATGAGACAAAATAGCTAAATCAAATGAGCATGAGCTAAAACAAATAAGTGTATCGACTAAACAAGATCCAATAAACAATCCAATAATCCAATAAACAATACAGCAATAGAAAACAAGCGTTCGTACAACTAGTTAACAACAAGTAGGTCAGGCAGAGAGGAAGGGTAGTGTTTCTTGAAGAGGTGAGTTTTCAGCCTGCGGCGAAATATGGGCAGTGACTCTGCTGTCCTAACATCAGCGGGAAGTTCATTCCACCACTGTGGGGCCAGAACAGAAAAGAGTCGTGACCGTGTGGATCGGCCAGAAGGACCCTTGAGTGACGAGGCAATCAGTCGCCCCGAGGTGGCAGACCGAAGTGGTCGGGCAGGGGTGTAGGCATCGACCATAGCCCGGAGGTAGGAAGGAGCTGTTCCTTTCACAGCCCTATAGGCTAGCACCAGGGTTTTGAACTGGATGCGAGCCGCTACGGGGAGCCAGTGTAGAGAGCGGAGAAGGATGGTTGTGTGGGAGAACTTGGGGCGGTACAGTAGTAAAGGTGATAAAACAGTGGAACGTCATGAGCGCTGAACCTTGATCTTGTTGACGTCAGACAGATGCCGAGTCACTGTGGGACATTAAATGTTGCTGCTTATCTGGAATGCTGCCCTGGTATAATAACACATGCATGTCATTCCTTATGCTTCAGTGAATTCATCAAAATGGGCTTCATTGATGAGGACAGAATAGCAATGTGGGGTTGGGTAAGTTTCTTAAAAAGATAACCAGTTGCATTGTTGTAATCACATTGTTGTAATTATTACACTGTTAACAATATTAGCCATATTATTATTGGCGTCCCTATTTTGGGCATCTCATTACAGGCAAAGCATTTAAAATGTGTTGCCAAGGGACCACAGATGCAAATTAGCTACAGCAAACTCTGCCCAGTTTTTCTGGGCATGATCCCTGTTAAATAAATGAATAAATAACATAATAGACAAACAATTTCATAAATTTGTAAAAGATTGACAACATTTTGAAAAATGTGGGAAACCGTGTTTCCAAAATAGCCGATCTACAAGCTCACAATGTGTCACGATGCGTTGTGAGCTTGTAGATCATTTATTTTCGCCGTGCAACACCGGCATACAACAAAGTATAAAATAGGGCCGAAGTGGTTAAGCAATCAAAACCCAGCATTGTGCACATACTGTATGCACCATATAAAACAATAGTACATAGTGCTAACGTGGGATTCATTTTCACAGTCCTATGGAGGCTATGTAACATCAATGGTGCTGGGATCTGGAAGTGGACTGTTCAAATGTGGGATGGCAGTTGCTCCCGTCGCTAACTGGGAATATTATGGTATGCTTCATCTTTATTTTTGTGTATTTAATTCATGATGCGTAGCTTGCAATCTAGTTCAGGCAGATACACTTGAGAGGTTTATACTCACGGCGGTGCACCACATTCTGTTGTTCCTCTTGATGTCAGTGTCACTGAAGGTTGGTAGGCCTATGCGCTTGTTTGCTCCCACCACCACTCCAACACCATTATTACCGTATCTCCCTGCTATTAAATGGTTGTCTTCTAATGTGCTGAGCAGGAGGTGATATATAGCACAGCCCATGTAGTAGACTATGCCTAGTTCAAATATTTCAATCTACTCATAAGTTATCTGACAATTACCATATATCACTGCAATTATTAAGTAACATTTTCATTCATCTTAATGTTACTGTATATTGTGTGTCTTGTAAACTTATGTTCCAGATTCCATCTACACAGAGCGGTACATGGACCTACCTTCTGAAAACCCAAACTATAAAGTAAGTACTATAAAGCATATTTATATTTATCATATTATATATTTAACTATGATAAACTAGATCCAAGTCATTCAACTTCAGAGTCTTTCAGATTTGCCTCTGGCACTGATCATGTAAGTTACAGAATAAACTGAAACACATAATACCTCACTTGATGTCCCAGCTTTGGGAAAAGGCCTCATTTTTATACAAACATGGCAGCGGAAAACACGGTTTCCTATGTAAGATAAGTACTATCTTATTTCAAATTAAATAGAGATAAAACAGACTAAATACTTGCGACAAAATGAAACTGTTTTAAGCCTGATTTAGACATTGTGGTACAACGTTTTTGTGCACTGAAAATAGCAGACCTGCAGCTTGATGGTCTGTTATTTTTGGCACACGATACTGTCGTACAAGGGAGCATACATTTAAGCATTAGAACGTTGCGGAGAACAATCGCAGCGGTCTGAATTACCTTTTAGCCTTGACCACTTTTTCTGAAGAAAGAACACATTCTGATTCATATTTTTCAGAACAGCACAGTTACTGCCTTGGCCAAGAATTTCCATAATGTCAAATATCTTTTGGTTCATGGAACAGCAGACGGTAAGATGACCACACAGTCCATGCTGCTTTTTAAAATGATTCTAAATGGTTCTAAGGCAACAAATAAAATACATTATAAGTATTTGTACCACATTTCAACCTAATATAGGCCTATATACAGTATAAATCATAATATTTTCTATTGTGCAAATGTTTTTAAATGATTACTTCTTGATAATCTCTCAGATACATTTATTTCAATGTATCAATAACCAACAACAACCAAAATATACAGTAAATTATAACCTATTTCAAATGCAAGACGCAGATGACAAAGCACTTTTCTTTGTCATCTGCACAATGTTTTGCTTTCACTTTTTAACCACTACACTAGCATCCCTATTCTGCGCTGAATTCCCTATTCTTCCCCAAAAATAGCAGATAAGTTCACAGTGTGTTATATCGTGACATGTTGTGAGCTTGTACATTGGCCAAGAGATTTGGTGTAGAGGGGGGGCAGAAGCAGTACAGAGCTGATCCCGGTCAACTGTATTAGTTTACTAAGAGGCTTTAAGTGTTTATGTGTGATTTAAAGTATAATGGGGAGGCCTGAAACTGTCCTGCTGATGCTTGTAGGGCCCTACAGAGTACTGTCTATACATTTTTTTATAGTTTTGTAGTTTTACAAGAACTAAGTGTTATTTGCACTAGGCAACCAAAGAATGTCAATATCCAATTGTTTGTTAATGTATTGCTTTGAGACAAGTCAAGTGGAACAGCATGAGCAGAGACTGCTGCCCTGTCAAAGAATTTCTCATGTAACGACGTCCATGCGCGCAAAAACAACAGGGCATAGTATATTATGCCAAAGTAATCTATTCAAATAGAAGGAGAGAGCTGACACAGAATCATCAGTGTTTTACTGTGACCTTTAGTCCACAAGAAGTGTTGCATGAATCCTCCTACTCTTTGTTGATGTACTTTTTGTTTGTTGTCTGTGTTTACAGACAATGTTCATTTTCAGCAGTCAGCTCAAATCTCCAAAGCCCTGGTTGAGGCACAAGTTGATTTTGAAGCCATGGTGAGTGTTCTGAGCACCATATGTTTGTTTATTTTACCAAGCATTTAACCACTTGAACCCTAGCATCCTTATTCTGGGGGGAACATTTGCCTGAAAATAGCTGATTTACAAGCTGACAAAGTTGTGAGCTTGAAGATTTACTATTTTCGGTACAGAGATTTGGCGTAGAGGGGAAAAAAAGAGCAGACTAAGTACAAATATTACCCCAATAATCTAAGTATTAGTTAACTAATAGAGGGTTTAAGTGGTTAACACATAGCCCAAATGTGTCCCCTTGGATTTAACCCACCAATTATGAGGAACAGCTCTAAGGCCAGTGCCTTGCTCAAGGGCACTGGCAGGGAGTATGTCCCTTACATGCATGTTTTTTGATGTGGAGGAGGAACCCCACATGAACACAGGGGGAATATGCAAATTTCACACAGGAAGGCCACAATCGGGTTCGAACCCCAGCCCTTCTTGCTGTGAGGCAACAGTGCGAACCACTGGACAATCTTGCTAACGGCTATTTTGGACCAGAAATTACACACAAATACAGTAACTACTATAGAATATTGTGATAGCGATTATGGATTACTTTTTCATTTAATCAAAAATAATTCAGTAATAATAGTTTGGTCTAATTAACCACTTCCACCCTATTTTAAACTTAATTGTACAAGAGCGTCGTGTAAAAATATAAACATAAATCAATGATAAATAACCGGTGCTGGTTTGAATTTAACTCTGTCATGTTCTCTCTGTTTCTCCAGTGGTACACAGACAAGAGTCACAGTCTTGATGGGGCCAATAAGCACCTTCACACCCACATGAGTCACTTCCTGCAGCGGTGCTTCGCTTGAGGCCCACTGGACTGAGCGTTACAGAGATCAACACTTTGGACACAGATGAAGTTGTGCATCCTTATGATTGTAAAGAGGTCGTCAATGGTGTATCTTCAACCCAATGCCTGATTTATACTTAGTTGCGCGCTGGTGTCTCGCACCGAAAATAGCCAATTTGTAGATCTGCCATATGAGACGCACGCTAAAACCAAGTATAAATCAGGCTTAAGAAATTAATCCATGTGACATTTCACTGATAAAAAGGGATTTTGTTTGAAGAGGAAACATCCAGTGGAGAGAGTGGATTATGTGGAAAATGTGGGTAGAGATTGTGATTTTATATATTTTTTGGCCATAATGTTAAGCTTTTGTCTTCTTAAATTCTGATTATTGCTGGCAAAGGAAAATAATGTGCTACCAAAGTGAATTAATAGCTTTAATTATATTGTTTAATTTGGACCAGTTTAGTTATACGCAAGTATTGAGGAACATTTTGCGTTCACTTATTGTGTACGGTTGTGCCTTACATTGGAAAATCTATTCAGAAATGTTTTTTGCACTGACTGAGTTATTGTACCACAAAAAGACTTTGGGGTTTTCTGTGTATGGAATATTTTGTACAATAATGGAATTATTTTTGGTTATTTGATTATTTCAATAAAGATTTATAAAATAACTTTGTCTTTGAATTCATCATAAACTTTAAATTACATAATTTGTCTTTTGCAAGTGAACAATAAAAATACATTTATAATTACAGTGTATACAGCTTTGGGGAAAATGAAGAGACCACCCCAACTGTTTTCATCACTTAAACCCTATACTTAATTGACTGGATTCCCATATTATACTATACTAGCTTGTAGATCAGCTATATTCGGCAAATGTTACCCACAGAATAGGGATGCTAGGGTTCAAGTGCTTAAATCAGCATCTCTACATGCATGGCAGCCATTCCATTCCTGTGTCAGTTGAATTCCAACACAAGTACACATCATTCCACTTAACCACATGAACACTGGCGTCCCTATTCTTGGCATGTCAAAATAGGCGAACGTTTGGCAAAAGGGGCCGATCTACAAGCTGACAACTGCATTGCGACATGTACACTGGTAGATCACCTGTTTTTGACGAAGAGATTAGGTGTATAGAGGGAAAAAAAGACGGGGAAATTATTGAGCACTGGCGGGTGAGGCATACCTCAATGAGGTATAAAGGGTTTAAGTGGGTAATAAGTTACTTATTATGTAATCACTTGAACCAAATCTTATTTGATGAGGAAAAGTATATATATCGTCTCTGTCGGGTGGAAACCGGTGACTCACCCTGCCCTCCTAATACGCGAGGGGGCCGTGTTTTTTTCGATTACTTTTTTCATTTATTTTAAATATATATTTTTTTTAATTAAAAAAATTAAATACGATAATAAAATTAAATAAAATAAATGAAAAAAGTTATGGAAAAACACGGCCCCCTCACGTATTAGGAGGGCAGGGTGAGTCACCAGAACCAAGGACGGGTGTTTTTGATGAATCTAACATGTTCAAAATGGAGTTTGAAGTTATAATGGGTTTGTATAGGAAGGGGGCGTGTCTGATAAAATGAATATTAAATATCTAAATAATGAATCAGTAACTTAAAAACGGTCTGGGGGGCTCACAAAAGCCTGGGTAGACGATAAAATGGCCCAAAGTTTTTTTGAAAGTGAAATATCCCTTTAAGTAAAGTTAAAGTACGTTATTCCATTAAATATTGATATAAGTCCTAGGTTACAACATTACTATTATGATGTTTAAAATGAATACCGTATGAACTTATTTTCTTTGCTTTTTCTTTTTTACCAGTAGTTAGAATAAAACAAACATTTCATGTCATTTTACTCAAACACAATAAACCAGGGAAACTGATAATTTTGCAGTGGTCTCCTCATTTTATTCCAGAGATGTAGGCCTACTGTATTTCTTATAAATATTTAATATCATACATTTTTGTCATCTTTTTGGCAACAAATCTGGTAGCCCCATTGTTGGAACTGCAATTGCCAGAATTCGGTTTTAAACAAAAGCACAGACGTACCGCTCCAAAGTGGTGGATGGTCCAACCGCCAAGGTTTTTTATTCAATATTTAATTTTTATTAAATACTATATCAAAATTACTTTTGTTCAATTGAAAAACTTTAAAACAGTGAAAATTCCATCATGGAACTTTAGTAAAGTTGATTTGGACTCTAGCAACTTTGACTTGACCAGTAATCCATCTCTGTCTCCCCTAACAAACATCCATTGGGAAAAAGAGTTGACCTCCGCTGACGTAAAAAAATTAAAAAGGGTCGATATTTCCCATGAGATTGTAATGGAAGAAATAACACCGATACTGACTCACGTCATAGTTATTACAACATATCCCCCATCCTGATGACACAGTAGCACATTATAGCCGTGTTACTTCTTTATATTTGACAGGATGGGTCGTTGTTTGATCTCGACACCTAAGTGACGGCTGGCATCATGCATGAATAGCTCCTTCCCCTTTCTGGTTGTTGATCTGAACGACGAAGAGGGATGGTGTCCCGTGCCTAATGGGTTGAGAGTAACGACTACCTGGCCTTAGCGGAGTGGTAAAATGGGGCCACCTGAACAGAGACACCCTCCTCTTCCACCTAAAGCCTGATTTGTGCTACGTTGTACGACGACATATAAATCTGGCTTACGTTATAGGCATATATAAACCTGCAGGCCAGGACAGGGCAAACACAAGACAGGTACCTCAGTCTAGACAAGAGGAACTTACAGCTTTCTCATTAAAAAAAATCCAATAGGACAAGGTGAGTAGATTTCAGAGAGGTAGAGTTGAAATGGGTCAATCGCTGCATTGACTATTTTAAAAATAATTAATTTGATCTATAACACGTTTTTGGAACTGACTGCATGTATGTGTGTTTGTGTGAACCTGTGTGTGTGATCCTCTACGGGCAGCTACAAAATGACCGGCATCTATTCCCTGGCTGTGGCTCTTCTGTTGCTGGTTATTGTCCAGGGTAGCTGGCAGGTTCCTGTACTGGAGACAGACAGCAATTCAAGGTACGGTCAAAGGCTACAGAGACCCGGCAATAGATTACATGGTGGTGACATTCGTGACATATGGTGAGACGGTGATGAGATGGTGGTGACTGATGGTGCTAACCCTTACTAATTGGCATCCCTATTTTGAGGCAGGTCATAGGCATGTCATAATACAGTAGGTGAATATTTTATAAATAAATAAATTCAATCAACATTTTCAATATTTCAAAAACAGATTTACAAGCTGAGCTTGTAATTTGGAAAATGTTGCTATTCTTTTTATAGGGCTTAAGTGGTTTTAAGAAAAGTGATCACATGAGATAGGAAAACGTTTTAGACAAAATAAAAGTTAATTGAATTCGGTGAATCTTCTAAATAAAAACAGAACATGGCTCTTAGAAAAATCCATATAAAGATGAGTAGTGGAAAAATGACTCTTAGAAAGGAGGCACTGAGTTGGACAAAATGCTACTGGCATCACAAAACTCAGCACTGCGCAGCTTTACCAACATTTGTACATTTCAACCTGTAAATTTTATTACAATGCTTGCTCAGGCTGAGACAATGTCGGGTCTCTGCTCTATATGTGAAGTGTCTTGAGATATCTTGTTGTGATTTGGCACTAAAATCTAATTTAACTGAATTTGAATTTAATGTAAGCAATTATAGGTAGGACTCCAGTAGGAGCGTAGGGCTGAGAAGTAGCGTGTGAGCAAGGTAGCAAAAATTGCACAGACAACTCAGTAAGAGAGACATTTTAAATCAAATTACAAAAGAATTATAAAAGTTAGCGCTGCTATTAAAAATGTTGAGAGGAAGACACAAGAGGAAGTATTGCACTGTACTGTGAGGTATTGGAAGTGATGTGCTGGGGTCATAGACAAACTATCGATCAGCACACCACCGTAGATCAGCACACCACTGTGTGTAC
Organism: Gymnoscopelus braueri; assembly: GCF_963280865.1. NCBI lineage: Eukaryota > Metazoa > Chordata > Actinopteri > Myctophiformes > Myctophidae > Gymnoscopelus > Gymnoscopelus braueri. Next base: position 27,785,095 of record NC_137626.1, on the reverse strand, counting down.
CAGTGCTTAGTTTCCCTTTAGCAAAGTCTTGAGTCCATTACTGTGATTATGCCACTCCTTAGAATGCCTCTCTGCCTATCACAAAACAAGATCAGGATTAACTGTGATATAATTAGATTTTATTTCAGTATTTTTTTATGTGGTGTTACATTTTTATGTTAATCTCCTTCCTTAAATTGAGGCTTCATTAATCTTATAGTTGTATTCTGTTACTGGCAACTGAGACAACTATAGCCCGCCTCAAGAGATGATTAAAGTTTGATCTTATCTTAAGTCATATCTTACCAGGTTAAATAGACATTGTGTCTGGTACCTGGTGTAAATTAACCAAATGAATCCCAGCATCCCTATTCGGTGAAAACATTTGGGGTACTGGTATAAAAGAAAAAGGAAGGGGCCTAGTATTGACCCCTGGGGGACTGAAGTATTTACAGGGTTTAAGTTGTTAAAAGGTTAATTACACGTTGTTGTGTGTGGTACCTGGTTGTAGTCTAGAGTCCGTGGACGAGGAGCCCAGTGTGACGTCAGACATGAAGAGACATTCAGATGGGACATTCTCAAATGACTACAGCAAATACCTGGAGGACAGGAGGGCCCAAGAGTTTGTTCAATGGCTGAAGAACAACAAGAGGAATGGGTAAGTGGCATATGAAAGATGACACACCACAAAATGATACATACTGTAGTACACGAATAGATCAGAATTGTATTAGGTGGTGAGGAGAGAATAGTCCAATTCTCCCTCATTGCCTGAATAATGTAAAGGCATTTTTGTAGTTACATTCAAGCATGGAGTTTTTATAATCAATAATAAAACAGGTATCATATAATACAAATTAATTCTGCAGCAGCAGAAGCTAGATTTTCCTCTCATCTGTCTCTCACTCTCTTGTTCTCCGTCTCTCCTCTCTCTCTCTCTCTTTCTCTCTCTCTCTCTCTCTCTCGCTCTCTCATATCACACATTAACACAAGTGTCTTCTTGCAGTGCTGCAAAGCGCCATGCGGATGGAACCTTCACCAGTGATGCGAGCTCGTTTCGGCGGGACCAAGCAGTCCAGGACTTTGTGGCCATGCTCAAGTCCGGACAAGTGAAACGAGAGTAGGCACTCCCTCCTTCCTTCCTCCTTCTCTCCGAAATCGATCAGTATCCTCCCCGCGTCTCACTGACACCCAGATGAAGAGAGATGCAACTCGAGGCAGAGAGAGAGAAACTTTAGTCTATTCCCTGCATCCTTTCCATTCCTTCCTCAAGGCTTGTGTTGATGTTCCATGTGGTCGCGTACAAATAAATCAGCTGAACCTTTGCACTGCGTTGATTGATCTTATGCTCACACTGAATGGATGATTGCGTGGGTCTGTGCTCACTGCCACTTATTCACACCTGTACATGGTGATATCTGGTGCACAATAATACCTTAAATGGACCCTTTTTATAGCAGTCTGATGGGTAAACGAAGCTGAAAGTAAAATAACATTTAACTGTGGGTGTGTTTCATTTAGGCGTTTCTGCGTGACAGTTAACTGTGCAGGGAGGTTAACACCTAACACACCTATCATGTATGTTATTAACTTCAGCCTGAAGCCCGATTTATACTTTCTCTTACAATGACGTCAGACTGAAAATAGCAGCTCTATAAGCTCACAACGTGAAGCCATCATACGACGGAGCATAAATTAGGCATTAGTGTAAAAGATTTCTATTATCCACTAATGGTTCAGAAAGACAAACTGATCAATGTCTCGGTGATGAAGACTACACTACAGTCAGAATTCATCTTAATTGATTATTAGGTCGTGTGTTGTGTACTTAAACGATCATTAGGGTGTGTCTTGTCTACTTAATTGATCGTTAGGGTGTGTCTTGTGTGCTTAATTGATCATTAGGGTGTGTGTGTGTTGTGTGCTTACCTACATATCCAGATCAGACATGATGGACAGGAGGAGTGAGGTGTTCAGCCAGAAGAGACAGGTGGATGGAACCTTCACCAGTGATGTCAACAAGGTGTTAGACTCCATGGCAGCCAAAGAATATTTACTGTGGGTCATGTCCAACCCCTCAGGGGCAAGGTAACCAGGTGACACCATCAACATGCCATGTCACGCACGAACGTGCACACACCCAAACACACACACACGCGCGCACACACGCACTCGTACGCATGCACGGACATATTGTATACATACATACTGTACATACAGCCTACATATATACATACATACGTACATAGTACGTACGTACGTACATGTGTGTGTGTGTGTGTGTGTGTGTGTGTTTAACTTTATGCTTTAATTTTGTACATTTTATTTTTGTTTACTCATTACAGATGCACTGTTCAGACATGCTTTGATTGTGATTTTCTTCCATTTTTCAGTAAAAAGCGACAAGAGAGCCACTAAGCGACCCTCTGCATGCTGCACAACCTTAAAGGAATAGAAGCCATACTGCTTTGCATGTTCTAATGTTGATGTTAGGTTGGAAATGTTTTTACTGTGTTGTATACTGTGCAAAACAGACACTGAATTCTTCCATAGTTTTGTAGTGAACCAAAGCCATAATGAAATTGACAAAGTGTTTTCTTTTGTCTTTCTTTTTTTCTACAAATGTATTTTCTATATTTTTAGTGAAACGTAAAGAACACATAAAATATAAGAACTCAGGTAGGCTTATGCAAAAGTTTTCATTGCACATTGGGTGGTAGGCTGATAATTTCAACAGTTGTGCATTTGACATTGTGCAGTGACAGCACATATTTGTGCTCATTAACCACATGAACCCTAGCGTCCTTATTCTGGAGCGAACATTGTAGATAGGCTATTTTCGCCGAATGTTTGCCCCAGAACACGAACACTAGTGTTCATGGGGTTAAACCAGCAGCACTAGGTGTCCGTCAGGGCTAGTAATGGAAACCATTACCACAAGAATGACAGTCAACTGAATGTCTGAGACGGAATACTTTTTTGTTTCTCTAATATCGCTTTATTTACTCTCGCTCTCTCTCTCTCTCTCTCGTGCGCACGCACTCTCTCACGTCATGTAACAAATCACAATCTAACAACAGATCTGAATCGACAAGTTGCCTATACAGTTGATTTAAATTATTGAACAGAAGTATTCCGCTTTCACCGCTAAATTTAAGGCAGAATTCCACACATATGTGGTCAAAATGATGTGTATTGGTATAGATACTTTTGACCCATTAGTTTCTCTACTCAACTAAGTTCCACCAATTAGACAGTACAACGGGGAAAAATAACATCTACAACAAAAGAATCATCTTCAACACGGTTTCCAAGTTAGTAATATATTAGTAACATCATGAATATGAATAAAATATACTATGTATTGTACATTGTTAAGAGTCTTTACCTTTTTATTACATGTTTCCCTTCTCTGGAAAGAAAAAAGGTATTATTGCATTTCTAGAAGTAATCATGGCCTGGGTGGGGGTGGGGGGGGGGGGGGTACAACTGTACGTCTGTACCGGGGTCAAGGTCGTATTATATTCTCTAATCTTTAAAACAATTAACTCTGGGTGTTTTAACACATTTAGGGTCATTTGGACAGAAGATCACTTGTCCATGAATGACACTTACTGACGAAGATGTATATTAAGTATGCGGATGTAAACATACAGCTTCCACACGATCACCTGACGTTTCAGCGTTTGACGGTTGAAAAGAAGCCAGTAAGCTAAAGGTACTGTAAGCTCATAAGAGAGCTCCTGCACTATACACCGCCATGCATGAAGGCTATTTTATACTTTGTCGTACGACTGGGTCGATCAGCGAAAATGACTGTGACACGGTTGTGTGCCGAAGTATAAATTACGATTAAAGGTGTCTTTCTTTTTTTTATCATTATTCCAATGAGCTGCTCGAAAGAAAACGTCTTTGACTCACTGCACGAATAGTCTACCGCATGAGTGACCTTTTACTCATTAAATACTGTAGCCATGAATAAAGAACCTGGAGAGAAGACACAATGAGCTGTTGTCACAAAAACATATAGATACAGAATATAGAATATAGTATATATAAAATGTGCATTAAATACTTTCCAAAAACGTACTAGATTCGATATGGCCCAACTTGTTTTAGATACTACTACCAGTGAAGTAGGCTAGTATTGGCAAATGTCTATTTCATTTGTAATTGTTTTCAGTTGTGATGTGCACCCTCTCTTTCGATTGCGGTGTTAAGTATTACACACAGTTTTTCCACAAAGCGGAGGTTTTGGTGACAGGTTTTCAAAAGGACAACTCACAGTCGCTGTTGAAAAAATATAAAAACATACAAAATACAAATGATCCCGTTATAAAGTAAAGACGCTTTAAAAATCCATCCGTTTAAAACGTTTACTGAATTGGCCCGTTGACATGGCAATACAAGTGTCTTATAATAATATGCTGTAGCTTAATCCACTGCTGGTATCACCATATATTATACACATAGAAAAAATAACACAGATGGTTTCTCATGTTAACACTGCCTCTAACAGATTTTTTTTGTTTTGGTTGTTTTCTTTTTTAACACAAGTTGCACACAGACTTTACATGACAAAAAAAACGCACAGTGTAGCACAGTACAAAGGTTGTCGAGTGTGGCACGGTATAGGTTTTTTTCTTCTTTTTTTTCGGGGGTAAGGGGGTTGGGGGTTGGTCTGACAGCACAGTATGTGTCATCACAAACTTGTCTCCCTGTCCAGGCTCTTGTCGTGTCTCCTGCGTTTGTGTTTCTTCTCCACACCACTGGAAACACATGTCCCACAGACAGGAGGAAGCACAGAGATGACATGTCAGAGAATGTAACACTGAACTCACACTGAACTCACTGGTGCAAATCAACTGAAGCTGCGACGGCTGGGCAATATATTATCCATGTTATGACATGAGACTACATATGGTCTGGGAGTTTATCGTGTGATATGGCACAAGCGTTGTCTTGTCCTGGTTTTAAAGGCTGCATTACAGTAAAGTGGTGTAATTCTCTGATTGGTTATCAAGTCTCATTGTTCAAATGTTTTTTTAAAGCACCAATAGTCATCCCCACAATACCGTGATACTATCGAGGTTTTTGGTCAAACATGCTTGTTCATGCCCTAGAAGCTGCTTTAAAGATGACTAATTACCTGCATGTAAATATAATTTCATTACGTTCAGTACTAGCTGCTAAAAAAAAAAAATCACATAATTCAGTATGCCTCATGATAATGAATTGCCTTATGCTGCAACATTCAGCGGTGGAATGAACATTAATACAACAGATGCCCCCAATCTGCAGTATAAAGGACTGTCACACACATTCCCAGGCCATGCTGTTAAACCAGCCATCTGACAAAGTGGACCAGTTGTGGTACAGCAGTGGTTTTTCCAAAAAAAATTGCCCATGTCACACCAAAGAAAGGTAAAAAAACACCAACTTTTTGTGTAGTTCTATAAATTGTAATAATAAAGTGTGTTTTTCTTAAAATCCCAAGGCACACATGGACTTGTCTCACGGCACACCAGCGCGGGAACCACACGACACACCGTTTGGGAACCACTGGTGTGCAGTACATCTCTATCTATCGACCCCAACACCAAACTACAACCATTACAACAACCAATACAGTTTCCCCATCAATACATGCAACAACAACTGCCAAAGATCCAGTACTTCACTGTAAGTGGCAGAACACAACAAATCTTTGCATGCACACTTTTATGCAAAGCGCTTTAGAGTGAGCAGCATGCACAGCGGCATGCAAGGAGTATAGTTTGAAGCCCTCTGTGGTAGCAGTGTTTAAAGACATGCTGAACCTGCTGAGCTAAACTGAGCCACAACACGGGTGACAAAACACAATTCACCATGCTGTCAGGGGCTGCTGGGAATTGGGAACCACTCACCTTTTGGGATATCAGCTTCTGAAGGGTTAGGAAGGGGAGCTTAGGGGTTGGAATGGAATGAGAGAGGTTGGTAGGAGATATCAGAGGTTAGTCTACTGATGCTGTGGAGAATATATGATTTGACATTGTGAGAGAAGGGCTGCTTTTTGACGGGACAAAGACCTTAAAACAAAGACGTTCCCTGGGATTCTGGAATCAAACCATGTGAATTATGTTCAAAGCAAATGTTCCATTAATTAGATACAACCCGAGTTCATAAACATAATTTTAGCATTCAGAAATTGTCATCTATTGGTTTTGTCTACATTGTATTGTGAAATGACTTTGTGGTATTACATGATATAATAGTATATTATATCATCATATATTGATGACACAGATCTGTTTTTTAGAGGAGCCAACCTTTTAGTGCTAGGATCTTTCTTGGTGCTCTCAGGGTTCACACTATTCCAAACATTTCCAAAGGAGCCTTTGGACATCTCATCAGTTATGTTGACCGTAGCAGGGTCAGCAGCATCACTCCTTCAAACACACAGAGAGAGAGAGAGAGAGAGAGAGAGAGAGAGAGAGAGAGAGAGAGAGAGAGAGAGAGAGAGAGAGAGAGAGAGAGAGAGAGAGAGATGAGAGAGAGAGAGAGAGATTAGCAGCGCCATGGTTGATAAATACTTTTGTTGTCACTTAACCGCTTAAACCACAGCATCCTTATTAATAATAATAAAAATGTATTGTGTAAATCTCAAAGTGCTCACAACGTGTCGCAGCATTTTCAGAGAAAGGCTTCCCACAATAACAGAAAACAGAAAATACACTATACACTAGTATAGAGCCCTGAGGGACTCCGGTCATACATTTTTAATCTCCATGGTGACTACCCTGGTTAAATAAAGGTTAAGAAAAGTACTCAGGAAATAAAGTGTTTCAGCTTCAGTTGTGAAGTGCAGCAGCATAAAGTAAAACAGCCACAGAGATTTAAATCACTTACTTGTAGTGCACCTCCAGCGGCACTTGAACAATGCCTTCTTCTTCTGCGATATTACTGTGTTCCTCCTGGGGGAAGAGAGAGAGAGAGAGAGAGAGAAAGAGAATACACTGATAAGGGATCTGAAAGAACAGAGCGATAATATTACCCTGCAGCGAGACAAAGACAGAAATAATATACACCAAAAAGACAAAGGCTTTTGTTTGAGCTTTGTGCGTGTGTCTTCATGCATTAAACAGTCTTGCCTATCAGTGAAACTCTGATAGTAATTTATTATATCACTCACAAGATCTTTAACGTGCAATGTAGCAACTACTGGCTTCAGTAAACAATAATGTTAAAAAATTATTGTTATCAAAACTATTATTAGATGAGCCACACAGCAATACCAAACGATTTTAATGAGACTGTTCTAACGTGTAAATGTATGCCCTCTCAGTATGTCTGTCTGCAAATATGTCCACCAGAGGGTGCTGACAAAACCAAAACGAACTACCTCGTTCTGGTTTTAATACAAAAACTGTATCAAGACAAAAGTTGAAATTTTGAATTTTCATTCATGTATCCCAATCTTATTTTTTCATCTTGTGCAGTCTTGTTGAATTTGTATCATCACCTTTTTCTCTTTTCTTTATTACTATTATATGTTTACTATACGTGAACACAAGTGTGTCTTCTCTTCACACCTCCTACTGTGCATCCTCTAGTTTCTTCTTCTATGTCTAGGATAAGGATAATTCGTTTTAACAGGTCGTTCATGAAAGTCCTTGCGGTCTTGTTTCCAATGAGGGCCTGTGAGCAATTAGGGGTTAAGAGTCTTGCTCAGGGACAAATTTCATTTCATCGACACATATGCTGACCTGACCTGGCCTGGAATCGTACCTGGGGCACCCAGTGCCTCTGGTTCCCTAGGCGGGCTCACTAACCACTCAGCTATGGCCACCCCATCTACTATGTGAACACATGCCTCTGTGTCTATGTGTGTCTTCACCTCCGCCTCTAAGTCCTCTAGTTTCTTCTTCTTCCATTCGGGCATCAGGTCGTCTAGCCAGCTCAGCTCTCGCTTGGTGAACACCAAGTCCAGCAGCTTGCGGATGAAGACCAGCGCCAACACCTGGAGGGGTGGAGCAGGGTGGAGTGAGTGGGTGGGGTGGATGAAGGTTGGACACAGCAGTCAACCACAGGAGATGCAATTACTAATTTCTTGCTAATGATTAGCAAGTACTGAATACTTGCGCGCATGCACAAAGGCACTCCTGCCTCACATGTTACATACAGTCTGCCCACTAAACGCACATATGCATGTATGTAGCCTATGTATGTATGTGTGCACACACACACACACACACCCACACCCACACACACACACACACACACACACACACACACACAAGAGCGCGTTACCATCATGGGAAAAACGATGGCAAAATTGGAGGTCTTGATGACCCAGAGAAGGACCAGACAGGTGAGTTGTACGATGGTGAAGAGGTGGACCTTCCGTAGGGGAACGTGACGCAGGTAGATGAAGTCAGGCTGGTGCTTGGCCGGCATGCTAAACAACCGCAGTCGGTCGAAGAACTGCATGGACCACAAACACAAGAACAAGAACAGCACATCAGTTTACAAGTGATGGATAGAGCAGTGTGGCTGGTTGGCCTTGAGGCTGACCAGTGATTCAAAGGTTGCTGGTTCAATCCCCGGCACTGACAGGAGGGTGTATTCCAGCTGTAAAACCAGTAACTGGAGGGTGGCTGGTATTACACGGACGGTGCCCACCAACTCTGCCAAAGTTTCCTTGAGCAAGGCATTGAACCTCAAACATGCTCCAGGGGTGTGACATTGCAGCTGAGCATGTGCTCTGATCTCTCCGATTACAAATGATACACTAAGTGTTCTGTGAAAAGTTTTATTTCGAAATACTGACCCTCACATGAAATTAAATAAAGTAATCAAGTAATTGACTGAAATATGCTGTTTCAATAAGTGCTCAACACATGTGCTTTGGAAGCTCCAAGTTTTACATAGATATTGAAAGTATTGACCTAACAAGGATGCAGACAAACAAGGACAAAGCATGTCTGAACATTTTAGAGTGACCCAGCCAAGATGTGGAGCAAGGTTTTGCTGTCAGATGAGAGCAAGATATATAGGTTTCTGCAGACTGGAACAAATATGTCAAAGTATAGGTCAAAACATTTAAGTTCCTTCCCTTTGTAGTAGGCTGACATCCAAGTGAGAGAATCAGGTGAACGTAAGAAGAATCCCAGGCACTCTGCACTCAAAGTATAATTTGCAATCCAGACGAATCTGATTTAAGCTTTTGCAAGGTACTGCATAATTAAGCAGCCAAAGATTAGCTGAGTAATAGATGGATAACCACTAAATGCCATTAAGCTAAGTAGAACAAGGAAGCCTGTCTGTTAAAAACAGATGATTCATCTATTTCATTCTCGTTTTTATTCTAACAGAAACTTCTTCTTCACCGCATTAAGTAAACAATAAGACATGAATCTTACCTGGATGCCCCTCAGTGAAGACGCCCCCATGTACAAGAACACTCCGTACAGCACTGGCATTGGGATGAACTGGGGAGAAATACATCACCATCAAATCTGTTTCAAAAACCATGCAGATCCTTATGAAGTTTTGTTTTAACTCATGTGAGCCAACATTAAATATCAGTCACAAGAATGCATGCAATACAATTGAATTGAATTGAATTGAATTGAAATTGAATTGAATTCTTTCTTAATAGTTTCCTTTTTTTTGGTAACACACACACACACACACACACACACACACACACACACACACATACAGTTTTATATTATTATACTTGTGAGGACATTAACATTTTAGGACACCAAATTTATTTATGGCATTTAAAAAAAATGTGTTTGCAATTATTTATCCTAACCCTAGAGTTGAAAATAGCTACAAGTCTAGAATCCTTTTAAACCGTAAAAATTTTTTTTCTCAAATTCTGCTATTTTTGTGGGGACATTTAGCCTTCACAAGCAGGCTCAAGCACACACACACACACACACACACACACACACACACACACACACACACACACACACACACACACACACACACACACACACACACACACACACACACACACACACACACACACACACGCGCGCGCGCGCAAACGCAAACGCACCTTCAGCACAGAGGTCATGAAGACGGAGCAGCCCATCAGGGTGAAGATCATGAGGCCGGTGAAGCGCTGCTCCCTGATGCCCAGGAACTTGGGCTGCTCCCCGGGGGCGGAGCACTCCGACTCCAGCTTCAGGCTGTTGACATGGGAGATGGAGAGCACGGTGGCGGCCACGAACCACGGCAGACCCATCACGGAGCACACCCCCAGCATCACGCCCACCACAAACAGATCCAGGTGATAGCCACAGCCTTTCTGGAAGGACCAGCAGAAGCACAGGCCAGGCATGGTTAGAGCAGCCATTCCCAAACCACTTTTTTTAAATCATATCGTTGCTGTCTGGCAGAAATCTCCATATTTTAACTTTTTGTGTTTTGGGGCGGTGTAGCCGCCCCTATAAGTGGGGTTGGGACACCTCATTAGTACACCCTTCGCTGTACTGTGATTGGCTCATAATTAGTACACCCCTAGCATTAGTACACCCCTAGCTGTACTGTGATTGGCTGACTCTATTGGCTGACTCTATTCAGCACTGTGATTGGCTAGCGAGACACATGATGAAATGAATAACCTATAAATAGGACTATGCACTTTTAAAAAAAAGTGAGCTTCCATCACTGTGATGACCACTGTGATGACCACACCGCCCACTTCACACTGGGTGTGATGTTTTAGTAAATGAAGTATCCCAAATATAATAGGTGAATCACTCCGAGAATAAATGATACTACAATGTAGTGTGTCACTGTACACTACAGTATGTACTGTACTAGTAGTATGTCCTGTACTACAGTGGTTCTCAAAGTGGGGTCCGGAGACCCCCAGGGGTCCCCAGCTAAATGTGTTAATATAGCATGAAAATCTGTTTAACCACTATACACTTATATAGGCTAGTTGAAAATAGCCGATCTACAAGCTCCCACTTTTGAAACATTTTGACACCACAAATCTTGAATGGGGGGTCCCTGGCACAAAATTACTTACAAATGGGGGTCTGCGGCCAAATACATATTAATTTGGGAGTCCTTGACATGAAAAAGTTTGAGAACCACTGCTATTGTATTATACACAGACTTTTGGGGTGAAGTCAGGCGACGTCCGAAAATCACCTTCAGTTTGTGTTCTGTCCTGTTGATGATGACGGCAGTGATCTGCTGGTCCATGAAGATGAGGATGGTGCAGAGCAGAGCAGGGAAGCAGGTGATGATGGTCGTCCACCAGGGGTTCGGACCCACAGGGTTTATGAGCCAGCCACGGTCATCTCTGGTTGGCTATTAGAGAGCACAGGAGAGAGAGGAAATGAAGTCAACACGTGCTGCTGTAAGAGCAAGGTGACATTCTCAATGTAAAATTAAGCTACAGTCTGTTTTAAGCTCTGCTGACATGCTATTCAGGCCTCGTCCTGTGAGGGACAACTGTTAAGGTCTGTCTCCCAGTCCTAGCTATGTAAGTGTCTATGTCAGAACCTTTTCTCCTGTTACTAAAATGTCATGTGTTGGCTCATTTATTTATGTTTAATCCTGTTTAAGGCCATGTGTCACTACCCAGAGTTGTGTCTATTTTGTGTCCCTTCATTTCCTATAAAATTATGAGATTGTGGTATCCTACCTGCGTGGTGCAATCTCTGGGAGCGCTCCGAATAAAACTGTGATTGTGTTTCAACACTTCTCGAACCTTTCTTTTTTATAGAATTCAGTGTTTTCATGTAAGTTCTAACAATTCTACTACACTGCTAAATGGAATCAAGAGTATCATACAGATTTTTGCTATGTCATACCAACTGGCTATAATTGGCTTCCAAAGTTTGCAGAAGGGGCCTATTTGATCAAACGATATCCAAACGATACCACATTTGAAGCACATAGAGGGGCCTCTCAGACTAGAGTGCATTTCCAAAAGCGCGTTCACTTCTGACCATAGGGGGCGTCACATTATGTGAAAAATGTAACAGTATCGTAGAAAAGCTATTTCCCCTGCAGCTTCCTCTGCTCTTGATGGTTGCAACCCACAACTTACACAGCCCTGAGTAGGCCACCAGGCCTGGTGAAGATATGAAAGAGTAATAAGAGTAGTAATCAATGGAATTCGGGAATAATTTCCTGTTTTCAATGTAAGGTGATGCTGTATCAAGGAGATGAGTTGTAACAAACATTGACATGCAGGTGTCATCCTTGGCCTTATGTTATGACAATCTTAGTGGTATTTATTGTCATGAGTACAGCTTGGCTTTATGACACACTCACCTCTTTTCTATGTGTAAAACCAAGATCTGATCTCTGCTTTTAGCCGAGAACTACTTGACCACCCTGTCATATCATATTTGTTGGCTGCACGGAGCAGTGCTTCTGGTATGTTAAGCTATATACAATTCCTTTAGGCATTCGCTTATATAACGCTTTGTTTAGAGGATATGTTTGTACTTAATATGATATCGATATTAAGCAATACCAAGGCATTTGCTTTCCTAAGTATTGTTGCGATTCAATGAACGTACAAAAATGAATATGCAGTTTTTCAGAATAAAATACTTGCACTTACTTTAAACTTGCTGGGGACCTGCAGCTTTGGCGAGGGAATGCCTAGTGCATAGTCTACTAAAACCATGGTGAGGATTGTGATGAAGACAGCGAAGTCACTGATGCAAGCCCGCACCTACACACGCACGCACGCGCACACACACACACACACACACACACACACACACACACACACACACACACACACACACACACACACACACACACACACACACACACACACACACACACACACACACACACACACACACACACACACACACACACACACACACACTTTGACTGCAGTGCAGTATGCTTTTAACACCACAAGGGAGCGCTGTTACACTGTACAATATGACATGGTAATTTCACAGTCACACCACACATTAAATGTCCTCTCTCAATGATAAATCATAGAAATAGAGCAAATAGAATTGGGCCACACACAGACTGTGGGGGTATTCCCGGGAGATGACCAACAGAGGGCAGCGTAATCGTCAAGCTTATTTGGCAGGCAAAATGATTGCCATTTATGTTCACAGTCTGTGACAGAATAAACAATTAGCTTGACTGCTGTGATATTACAGCAACACGTACAATAACACGGCTACCATCCACCTCAGGGCAATGTCAACCAATGACTTGAATGAATTATTATGTATTAAGAGAGACAGAGGAGAGAGAGAGAGAGAGAGAGAGAGAGAAAGACAGAGAGAGAGAGAGAGAGAGAGAGAGAGAGAGAGAGAGAGAGAGAGAGAGAGAGAGAGAGAGAGAGAGAGAATGAGGTCTAAAATCTGATATTAGTGCTGCCATGGCTGATAACAGTATTCTTTTGTTGTCACTTAACACAAAGCATTTCCTAGTGGCCTTTAGCTACATTTCTAATATCCGTGGTGACTACCCTGGTTATGATAAAAAGAAAAGTACTTGAGACAGGGGAGCAAGAGAGAGTTTGTCTATATACAGTGTGTGCGTGTGCGTGTGCGTGTGTGTGTTTACCTTGGTGGGGAAGTAGCGGCTGAACTTGAACTCCTTGAGAAAGGCAGACATAAAGACGGTGGAAAAGAAGAGTAAAACACACCAGAAGAGTACGTCAGGGATGTAGGGGCCGTGGGGGCCACAGGCTGCTCCCTCAAACTCCCCATGGAACACCTCACACTCCTGCAGGAGCAGCAGACATGGAGCAATGAGAGCACGTTTAGTTTAGTTCACAACAATTCATAAATGACAATGGCTTTGCCTATTCAACCTTTCAAGGGAAGCAATGTAGTGAAAACCACCGTTTTAGTCGCTTCAATGAAAGCATTTCTGTTGCACTTTTATCACATCATTCACAGATTCTGAGTGTTAATTAAGTCAGAGTGTGTATAAATGTAAACAAATGGACCATTATGGGTCCATTTTGTTACATGTGTACACTACAGTCCACTCTCAGAGTTAGAAATGGATACATTAATACTGAGGATGTTACTGTTTCTTCTACAAAATAAATCAAAACAATATTTTACGATATTTGTGGAATTTCATCAATTTCAGGGTTTTTATGCAATCTTGGAAAATATAGAAAAAAATAAAAGTGCCTATTTGATAACAGTGATGAAAGTGATGGTAAATGAGTGACTACAATGTTTTTTCTTTATTCTAGTACATTCATTATTGTGGTATATAATATGATATGATATGATATGATATGATATGATATGATATAATATAATATAATATAATATAATATAATATAATATAATATAATGTAATTATTTTGAAAGTGCCCCTTGTGCAAGCTCCATATTACGGTCATACCGATCTTTATAAATATTGAATCTTTCATTTAGCTCATGGTGTGATGTTTTTGATGTTTCTCATGTGTCTCAGATGTGTGTTAGTAATATGTACTGTATTTATGTATGTTTGTAAGCTGATGGCTGTAATTGTGGGCAGCCATGGCCGCATTCAGACAGATTACTGTCCAACAAAACAAAGGATGGTTGGGCGAAATCCTTCTGTAATCCCGCAGTAATAGACCATTTGGCAGCGACAAATATTTCTTGACTCCTAAAACGTCCTTAAAAGCAACATAAATGTGCATCACATTAAATTACATGTGACCTTGTTTCCCCCAAAATATCTGTCATTTGTCCCGTTCGTGTTCAGCTCGATTCATACGACGGTGTCACACGTCAAAAATAGCCGACCTACAAGCTCACAAGGCGTCGCGTATGTGACGCATTGTGAGCTTGTAGGTCTGCTATTTTCGGCATGCAACACGACGGAGCATAAATTTGGCTTCAGTGAACTCGTGTAGGAGACATGCAGCCTGCTGCCAGTGGCAGAACTGATGCTGTGGCTGACAGCAGGAGAATGTGCTCTTTACAATCTGTTCATAGGCTGATTCTGCACAGTTAAACCCTGTGAAATTAAACCCCCACACTGTCTCCTGGCTGGTTGCTTGCTGACGGCCCTGTGTATGTGTGAGCAAAAGCCCAATACACTGGGTGCTCATTTAACTCTAAGAGTTTACAAATGCAACCAAATGGACCCGTAAGGGTTTGTACACTCGTTTTTTTTTTCACTTTGCTTGCGAATTCTGGGGCTGTAAGATATGGTCATACCTCAATATTTATGCCAAATTTCTCAATATCTATACAATTATGACTTATTTAAAATTCCACAGACATCTTGTGTTGTGCGAAATAAAGACAGAACTCCCCACCCAAATGAACTTGCCCGTCGGGCAACCTGAAAGCAGGGCCGGCGCGCCCATTAGGCAGAGTAGGCAGTTGCCTTTTTTTTTTTTGCAGGCTCTAGGTGGCGCTGTGGCAGAAAACGGTGGCGCGGCGCTGTCAGACATAGGATAGGCTCCTGTCCTCTGAATTACTTTCTGTTTAAAAGAGACTGAGGTGCTCTTATTTTTAAATGGGGGGGGGGGGGGGCGCCAGGAAAAATATTGCCTAGGGCGCCAAATTGCCTAGGGCCGGCCCTGCCTGAAAGCAAACTCCACCTACCCGAACGTTTTATTTACTTGCCACGGGCAGTCGGGCAACTGTTAGTGTCAACCCCTGCATATTTCACCTCAAACTTTTAATACCTCATTCATACAGGTAGATGCTTTTATTCGACTTTCGCCGTTCATGAAAAACTGAGTATCATGAGTTGACAAACTCATGATACGAACGATATTTAAATACACAACTAACACACAACTAAATATATTTTGGGGCAAATCAAACAAACAAATAAACAAACAAACAAACAAACAAACAAACAAACAAACAAAAAACACGCTCCCATGGTGTATGATCCTTAAAAACTCACTGGGTTCTGGTTAGCTTAGTTTTGTTATTTTGAACAAGAGGAGAATTGTTCTACATGCCACCATGAGCAGGTTATGAATTATGAAACGTTATTATAGGCTTAATTTGTATGTAAAACCTAGCTGGATGACAATACAGCAGGTGAAATTGGCTGGGGAATGATGAAATGTCTCCTTACATTGACTTCCAGCATGGTCCAGTTCACCTCCGAGGGTGTGATGTTCCTGCTCTCCCATTCACGCAGTGTCTCATTGCTGGGGTTACTGGGCTCCACGCACGCACATCTGTGGAGGCACACACACACGCACACGCACACACACACACACACACACGCAATAACTCACTTAATTATTGAATGCACTCAACTCACTTAGCCACTTAAACCCTATATACTTTATTGACCGCGGTCCCGCAGGGGTCCATACTGTCCCCTCCTTTTTCCTTCTACATCAAATAGCTGATCAATAAAATAAAAAAATAGCTGATCTACGTTGCGTAGCATTGTGAGTTTTAGATCTGCTATTTTTGTGAGTGCTTGCCTATTTTCAGCAATCAATTCTGACATGCCCAGAACTAATAGGGTTCATTATGTATAGGGTAAAGTAAGTGTCAGGCTCTGCAATATACAGTACTATTCCCTGCACAGCACATTAGAAGACATCCATTTAAGAGCAGGGAGAGATATATGCTGCATAACACCTCACAGTGGTGTGCGTGCATTGCCTGAGCTAGCTCACAGGCTATGCATCATTTGAGCATCACACAATCCTACCCTGTATGTAGGGGAAAGTGTTCACTCGACAACTTGAACTTACCATGACATTATCCAATAACATTTGGATCAAATAATACCATAATGTCACTGCTCAAGAGGGCCTCTTGATTCCCTATACATTAATAGCTTACATACTGTACTGCTCTTAACACACGGGTGCATTGCATTACTCCCCATAAATCCATCACTATAAAAGCTGGATGGAGTCAAAGAGCAGTACGGCCCCATCTGTCCTTTGATGGCGGAAATAAACTCTAGTCCTCTTGGCACGTGCATGTGTTTCTGCAGGTGCATAGAATATGTGAGAACGAGCTGCATCAAAAACAAACAAACAAACAAATAAATAATGGCACCAGTGGCACCAAAGCCCAAAGTCGCTTATAATAAGCAGATATGGCAACACTGCTCTCTACCCATAGTTTCCTGTCTCTATTATTCTAATCTAAATAAAGCAAAAACGAAATGAAAAGATAATCTTTTTCTTTTTATGATCTCAAGTTGGATTGCGAGTGAGTTCGGCAGAATAAAACAAGCCAAGCGGTACACTGTACATACGAGTACATGGTGAGTTTCTGCAGGTTGTTGTTCTTGTTGATGGGGTAGTGCACCCCCAGGTGAAGCAGTTTCTCCAGGGCCTCGTAGATGAAGATGATGCAGATGAGCGCGGCGAACGCCTCCTCCGTGAAGCGCGTGATGTAGCACACCAGCGAGCTGGCGTCCGTGGCCACCAGCAGCAGACAGAAGAAGGCCGTCCAGAGGCCGATGCAGGCCCTCAGCGAGAGGTAGGACAGGCCGTACTCCCTGGGTGGAGAGGGCAACGACACAGACAAGCGGACACACGCAAATACATACACACACACACAGACACACAGACACACACACACACACACACACACACACACACACACACACAAAGATAATAGATTTTAATAAAAAAATATATATTTGGGGGTCAAAATGTGAATTTTTGCTTTTAAATAATTATAATTTTAAATAGCTATTCTACAGGCGCACAACGCGCCACATGGTGACGCTTTCTGAGCCTGCAGATTGGCAACTTTTGTCAGACAGTGTTGTACGGCGAGGTACACCGGTGCTCACTGATCGACAAGATAACGGCAGTGTTTAAGGTGAATCGACAAAGAGGCAGACGATGACGTACTTGCAGAACTTGAAGAGAATCTTCTCAAACACCAGCACCGGTCCCGTGCTGCCCAGGATGGTGAGCGGCTGCCCAGCAAACAGAGAGTAGGCTATGCCCGTCATGGACGCCCCGAAGAGCGACTCAATAGCACTCTGGACACCAAGAAAGAAAAACAAAACAATATTTTTTAAGGTGTCTAAAATGGTGATTTCTTTTTTACATTCACAACAGGTTCAGAAGTGTTTTGATATGCGATGTTGGGGCTGATTTCATTTGATATGCTGGGAAATGATTCAACAGTACAACATCCTCTCTGTCTTGCTCTGTGCCTCCTTTCGTCATTAATAAATTAAACATATCATGTACAAGTACACCTGATTTTCGAGAACAGCATTCAAAAGCACTTTAGGCAATACATGCACGGGAATTAGACCTGGTGACAATGGTGCGTAGGTTATGTACTGTATATCCCATCCACACATGTACAGTACATAAAGAATGGACACACTGTGGCACATGTGCCCAAGGGGAAACAAGGCTATACGTTCTAGTACAGTGGTTCTCAAACCTTTTAATTTTTTGTGAGGGTATTAACTACCCTGAGAGACACGGCGAGAACATGCAAACTCCACACAGAGTAGGCCCTTTCGCCAACCCCACCTAGGGTATGGGCGCTGATGACGCGGAGGAAGTTATGTTCTGCATAAATCGAATATAGAATTAGGCAGTTGTGGAAAGTAACTAAATTACATTTACTCAAGTACTGTACTTGAGTACAATTTTTAGGTACTTATACTTTAATTGACTAAGTCATTTTTTTGGTAATGTATGCTTATACTCCACTACATCTCGGAGGCAAATATATATATTGTACTTTTTCATCATTATCATCATTATCATTAAATAGAATGAACCAATATTTTATTATAGAATGTAAATACAAGTGTGAATATAACATTTTATCTTGGCGTTCAGGCTCTGCTATATTTGTTCTCCCTGCTCAGCACAATTAGACAACCATCATTAACCATTAAGAGCAGGGAGATTCTCCAATAACAACCCTCCATGGGGAACAGAACTAATTGCAGAGGAGGTGCTGGGGTGGCAGTGGGAGCAAACGGGCGAATACCAACAGACCATGGACCCTGACAGCAGAAGGAAGAACAGAGACTGAGGTGAGCTTAAATAACCCACCAATTGGTCGGCTGATTGCCACCTCAGCGTATGATGTATGGGTCTTGCATAACACTGTTGTAATAATGCATCCGTATACACCCACATAGTAATGCGCAGTGTGAACCTCTAGAGTATATCTGCCTGAACTAGCTCGCAGCTACGCATCATTTATTTAGTATTAATTAATCCAAATAATCGTTTACCAATTAAACTCTTATTTTATGCTTCTACTATTAAAAAGATTTGTGACCCATCTTGTACAGTAGATCAGCTATTTTTTGAAAGATTTAAATTGGACCAATTTTGAAAATAATGAGTACTTTAACTTTTTGTAGTTTAAGTATATTTTGATGCCAAAACTTTTACTCAAGTAAAGTTTTTAATAGTATTTCTACATTGTGGGTATTGCTACTTTAGTTTTACTAGTAAAAAAGATCTGAGCACTTCTTCCACCAGTGTCATTTTAGGCTGCGCCACAGAGAACAGACTGCAAAAGGAGGCAGCTGGCAATGAAAAGACGAACATAATTCCCCACAGAGGTGACCGGTGACAGCTCGTGAATCAGACTCTTACCACGCGTCCCTCGGTGGCCTCCCCCAGCAGGCCTCCGAAGGTGATGACAGGGGACATGCAGGCGCAGTAGAGGAACAGGAAGGAAGCCAGACACTGCAGGCTGATAGCGTCTGTGTAGTCGGACAGATAGTGAGGAGCCTTGCGCTTGATGTCCAACACCAACCCTCCGAAAAGCCTGGGAGAGAGGAAAGGGATCTGTCATTGATTGATTGATTGATTGAATACTTTATTAACAGTTTGCAAAGACAAGCACAGGGAAGTACAGTTCAATACAAGGTCTGTTAATAGATTTTTAAACCCAGGAAAGCACTATGGCTTGTTTCCATTGACGTCCTTTGTACTCAATTAATCGAGTCATATATATATACTGTATCGTCGCTGTCGGGTGGCAGCCTTCTGTAATGGTAATGGTTTTGGACCCATGTCCAAACAAAACCATTACTTTTCAGGAAATTGAAAAAATAACCTGTGTTCTAATCCAATGTAGTTATTATTTAGTCACAAGCTAATATATTTTTTTAGATAGAAGGTTTTTGTCCGACAGCAATGATATACAGGTATGACACAAAATAGCTTGTAGATCTGCTATTTTTGAAAGACTTTGAAAGTGAAAGTCTGTCTGTGGTATTTATAAATACTTAACCAATGAAACACATTAATAAGAGCATGTAACTAAATGATAATTACATTGGATCCGTTGGAACACAGGTCCTTTTTTTCCATGACATGAAAAGTAACGATTTTGGACATACAAGGTTTCCACCCAACAGCGACGATTTTATATAAATACACAGATAAGATAAGATAAGATAAGATAAGGGCAGCACAGTAGTTAAGATACAGTTACACGGCAGAGAAAGTACTGTAGATACAGCAGGGTCACACACAAAACACAGTAGAATCCTTAGTATTAATTTAACACCAGGAGTATGGAGTTATATTATCACTGATGATACTACGTATGGTATACCGTATGCACATGCCGTGCACACATGCACGCGCACACACGCACACACACACACACACACACACACACACACACACACACACACACACACACACACACACACACAGTAGGCTTTTCTATTGATTGTGTGCGTGCGTGCGTGTGTGCGTGTGTGTGAACTCCGCTGGTGAGCACACTCTCCTTGCCACAGTGAATCCATGTTGGGCTAGCTAGAGGTGGTTGCTAGGGCAACGGCGGGGCGGAGACTCTGTGTTACTGTATGCTTATTTCAGAGCTCAGAGCAGGCTAGGCAGTGATGCCAGGCCCATGGGGAGAATGCGTGTGCATGTGTGTGTGTGTGTGTGTGTGTGTGTGTGTGTGTGTGTGTGTGTGTGTGTGTGTGTGTGTGTGTGTGTGTGTGTGTGTGTGTGTGTGTGTGTGTGTGTGTGTGTGTGTGTGTGTGTGTTGTTTGAAGGGGATGATGATGATGGTGATGATGATAATAACTAGGAACTGGGCTTCCTGCCAATCATAGATGGGATAAGATCTCAGCGGAGCACCGGAGCACGGCCTCGCTCACTGATGTGCTATGAATACACCCACCACACCTCTCTCTACACCGTACTGCAGTCTAGCGGGGGGCAAGGTGCCGTTCTCCAAGGCTATGGTGGGGGCATTTTCTGAGCGGCGTACCAAAACGACCCCCCCCCCAAGAAGACATAAAGAATCATATTTCTAATGTCAAATAAACTGTTTAGAATCTGCCAGCGAGGGGCATACCTATGTGGATGACAGGATGTTACATGGACCACTTAACACCTAACTCAATTTCCGGTCTCCCCACACTTTCCTGTCCAGATATAAAGCAAAAACAACTTTTCAATATTCCTGTGGAATATTGAAAACCTGTTCAACTCTATTCAACAAATCTGATCTTGTGAAAGAGTCTGAAAATAAAGTGTTTATTTGATGACACTGTTCATCAGTATTTTACACATGTTCAGCACTCGTTGGTGAGGGTTGAAGTTGAGGTGTGGGGTACTTTACATACCATTATCTAGGCTTTGGCGGCTTCTGTAGAAATGGATGAAGATACTACCATGACGCCTGTTTCAATTGATGTTGATAAAATGTGATCTAATTTTCTTTTAAATCATGTATTTTAATTTATTTAAATTTTATTTTTATATCGTTTTTTTTTTTAGTTTTTCAAAAATATTTTGACAGGCTCAGATGTAGTTCTGTAGCTTGTAGATCTGCAATTGTATGAAAATAAAGTGGTTAAATAATGACAGCAACAGGTGCAAAATGCTATATTTCTTTAGTATGGTAGGCAATTTTCCCCACAATTACCATACAGTGGATGGTCTGATGGAAATGATGAAATGCCATAAGCAAACATGGCACGGGAGACACTACGAGCCGCGGCTGGGAAAATTGAACTTCACTTCATTACTGTAAATTAGCTCGATAAAAGCAATGACTGTGCAGAGCTTTAATTACATTACTTGTAAACCCTGAACCACTGCATTGTGTAATTCATATCATATACAGTACCTCGCAGTGGGTCTGCTTAACTTGCCGGTTAACCACATGAACCCTGGCGTCCCTACTCTGGCCATGTCATATCTGGGCATATCACGACGTTGTGTGCCTGTTGATCGGCTATTTTCGGCAACGAAATTTGGTGCAGAGGGAAAAAAAGGTTAGACCGCTGGAAATATATAGGGTTTAACTGGTTATGGGTTGGAGTTCAAATACTACTGTAGCTGTGCAGGGGCCACACATGTTTACAGCATTTTGGACAAAAGCAAAGGGTAATAGTGAGGAAAGGTGGATTTATGTGGGATAGCGCACATGGATGAGTCTAAATTGCTAATGAACATGGGTGTGAAGTGTGAAAAATGCTAATAAGGCCAGCAGGGCTGTCTGCTTCTTAAAAGAATACTAACATGGTTGTAAACCCATGAGACAGCTCAGGGTCTTATATCAGTCTAGTAACAGGTGAGCTTACAGTACATGTACGCACTCAAATCCACTGTGTTCATTTCACTCCAAAAGTGTACAAATGGACTTAAATTAATATGCCAGATTTGACTCTGTCTGTCTCTTTCTCACTCTTTCTCACACACTCTTCCACACAGTTTTCTCTTTCTTTCTCCCCTCCTGACTATCCTGTCTCTCTCACATAGTCTAGCCTCTCTTTGCCTCTCACCGCTTTGACATGTTCTGCTCTTTTCATTATGCCAATGCCAATCAGCTGCTACCACCCCATGTGTATAGTCCCTGTCACTGCCAATCACTTCTGTTGGCCTTAAGGAGGGTGTAGACAACCACGTCTCCTCCAAAACAGATGGAGACACCAGCCACTTGGAACACAATATCCCTCTCAGTTCTGCCCCCCTGGAGGACACAATGCAAGTGGAGGGCATAACGCATGTGGAGGAACACGCCCGTCCCTCTCGGTTCTTCCCCCTGCTTGTTAGTTATCCCGACCAACCTGTAGGACTCACTAGAGCAGTAGACTGAGAGAACGAGCCCAATCGATGGTCTTTAAGGGCGGATCCAAACTCAGCCGCACGGATTCGTGCGGGGCTTCCTATTGCTTCACCAATCTATGTCCCCGCCTCCCCTCCCCTCCCCCCCCGGCCTGTGCACGGAGCACGCTGACGTCACCAAATTTAGAGCGACGCCCCTCTGCACTCTGATTGGTTAGGAGATAACAAGGTCCTAAGACCATCGTTCCTGCATGGCTCCCCCAGGCTTTTTTTCTTTTGTAAAAAAAAAAAAAGCATGGGTTTCCGAGGCTCCTAGAGCAGTGACAGAGATCACCCTCCCCTTCCCACCCGTGAACACGGCCAACTGTGTTTGTTGGATGCACCGTGGAGGAATTGAACCCCAGTCTCCATGGTGATGGACAGGAATTTTACCCCTGTGCAGTGGTGGAAAAAGTACTCAAAAGTAAAAGTATCAATACTGCAATGTAGAAATACTCCATTACAATTAAAAGTCCAGAATTCAAAATGTAGTTGAGTAAAAGTACAAAAGTATTGGCATCAAAATGTACTTAATGTACCAAAAGTAAAAGTACAAAATGTTTGAAAATAGCAGATCTACAAGCTCACAACGCGTCGCGATGCGACGCGTTGTGAGCTTGTAGATCGGCTATGTAGATCGGCTTGTAGATCGGCTTGTAAATAGCCTATGTATAAAGTAGGGCTAAAGTGGTTAATGTATGTTTTATAATATAATAATGTATATCTGAAAAGTAACTAGTAACTAGTTTCAAATAAATGTAGTGGAGTAAAAGTACAATATGGAGTAGAAGTAAAAGTATTGGAAATTGGAAATACTCAAGTAAAGTACAAATACCTCAAAAGTACAGTACTTAAGTAAATGTACTTAGATACTTTCCACCACTGCCCCTGTGCCACCCGCTCTTTTTCTTGTTCTCTTTGACTATCACTCTCATTCACACACACACTCACCTCCCCGTGCGCTGCAACTCTGGACCTCCATGACCGCCATGCTCCTCGGCCTCCCCGAGGTCTGTCACACCGTTGGGGACGGGAGGGAGCTTCCTCTTTTCCTGTGTGGTTGAGAGTGAGATCACTGTCAGTCTGGTTTGTCATCACACTGAAGGGGACAGCGAGTGCCATGTTGGCCCTCTATGGTCCTGGTCTTACAAATCACTTTATCCTCCTGGTCAGTGTTAGGAATGAATGGTTTAAAACTCTTACTGCAAACCCTATATACAGTACTTAGTTGACCAGGGTCCCCTATAAGGCTCTTTCCCCCAATACCAAATCTCTTTGCAGAAAATAGCCGATAACTCAGCTCACAATGCGTTGCACTGTGACACGTTGTGAGCCTGTAGATCAGCTATTTTCCCCAAAGGTTCACCCCACAATAGGGATGCTAGTGTTCATTAGGTTAACATGTGGTACTACTGGTGTCTTACACCCTTCTTTTAGAGGAATACCACACTACATAACTAAATAGTATTATGATAATACTGTTTTGTAATCAAACTGCATTTACAGCAGGAATCTTCTTGCAGATATCCATTGTCCTAGCATGACTGTTATGACTGTTAAAAAATAAATAGAAAAACAACATTGCCGATCGTTTCTCTGATGAGAAATCAGCACGACCCAAAATAGCTAATGATGGAGGCAAAACAACAAATGGTTTAGGAAAAGGATTGAGCACAGGCCCCTGGGGAACGCCATCACAGCATAAAGTACATTCTGTCTGAGATTAGAGAAGCACATAGACATTGGAGTATTTCTAAACAACATAACATGATGCTGGGCTGAATCAGAAGCACATTAGGGTGAAAGAGAACAGTAATATACTGAGTCTATGATTATTGTTTCTAAAGTGGTTCATGTGGTGTGCCGGTAGCACATTGATCACACAATCATACTTTTATACTTTGTATAGGGTCGCCTCCTCTTCTCCCTCTACACAAAATATCTTTGGCAAAAATAGCCAATGGCATGACAGGTTTCGAGCAACTATTGTGACAACGAGGTAAACACTAAGGGTTTTCTACTAGGGGTGTGCCGATATATCGTCCCGCGATATATCGCGATACGCTTTCGTGACGATATGTATCGTTTTGGAAGAAAAAAAATATCGGTTTGATTTTTTTTTTTTACAATAATAATAATCAGGCATGCAAACATCCCGAGGTGAAAAGGGTGACAACATATATTTTTTTTTTGGGTCAGGTGTCACACTATTGCCCTATTTGGATTAAAAACGGCTATTGTAGCTGAAAAGCTACAAGTTTGCACGTCTGAATAATGCGAAAACTTTTTTGTTTGCATTTGCTTTTTTTCTCCCCCCTATATATTTTCATAATAAAAAAGTGCGTATCGTATCAAATCGAAGTTGTGAGCCCAATATCGTATCGTATCGTGAAATTAGTGTATCGGCACACCCCTATTTTCTACGTATGCAGGGAGAGGGGTATAGATCTTACCTGAGAGGGCACATTCTTGGGCGGCTCTATCCTGATAGAAGGGTCCCACTCCCCAGGGGGCAAGACTGTCACCTGGTCTAGGAACTCATCTACACCAGCCACCAGGTCATTTCTGTCCTTGGCCTTGTACGCCACATCATGGAAAACCTGTGAAAAATATATATTACATAATCATCAGTGGTGGGAAAAAGTACTCACATGTTTTACTTAAGTAAAAGTATCAATACTGCAATGTAGAAATACACTGTTAAGTAAAAAGTCAGGAATTAAAACTTGAGTAAAAATACAAAAGTATTGGCAAAATGCCAAAAGTAGAATGTACTCATTATGCAGAAGGTCTTTCAAATGTATAAACTGTATAAAAATCTTTTGAAAACGAAAGCTGCATTTACAGCCGCTATGTATATAGGGCTGAAGTGGTTAATGTATGTTTTGTA
Source organism: Gymnoscopelus braueri (assembly GCF_963280865.1). Classification (NCBI taxonomy): domain Eukaryota; kingdom Metazoa; phylum Chordata; class Actinopteri; order Myctophiformes; family Myctophidae; genus Gymnoscopelus; species Gymnoscopelus braueri. The sequence continues at coordinate 27,759,194 of NC_137626.1, read as the reverse complement.
ATAATAATCAAAAAAAAGTAACTAGTGACTAAAGTTTTTAAATAATTGTAGTGGAGTAAAAGTACAATATTTGCCTCTGAGATGTAGTGGAGTAGAAGTAAAGTTATTGAAAATTGTAAAATATATAAAATATAATATATAATATATATATATAAATAATAAAATTACCTTAAAATTGAACTTAAGTACAGTACTTGAGTGCATGTAGTTACTGTACACCACTGCATATCATCTGCCTGAAGAGTTTCCAAAATGCCATATTTCCAGTTTGTACTTTCATAGACATTTTGAAGCAAGGAACTAAAACATGGCTCATCTGTTTTCTTTTGAGGTGGTCACAAAGTAGCTACATTTGAATCACTTTCCAGACCATTGCAAAATAAATACACATCTAAATCTACATACACACAGTAGAGGCATTTATTGTAACTTCACATAATTTCTTCACTCAGAAATATTAGAGCTTGTGTTCTCTGTGTTCTCAATTGTGTTAACAATCCAACACGTCATAGCTGTTATTCTGTCCTAGCTACAGCAACTCCCACATGGAGCATCAACGTTAAGTACAGTAATAAACATTTTATGCTTTATTTCAGATGAGTGGAGAGAGACAGAAGACCAACCACAGAGAGCGAGAGAAGAGACATGCGAGACAAGACTCTTCACGCTCACTGGAAGCACATGAATCATGATCTTTGCACAAAATGGCTGAGCCATGCAACCAAACGCTGTTAATTTTAAACCTGGCTGAAAAATGTGTGGCTTTTCTCAGATATTGGGAACCATTGCTATAGCAGATAGACTTATACAGTATAAAAAGGCATGTTTATTCATTAAAGATTCACTTTAAATTCATTTGGACAGGAAAAATAGATTTCCTCCCCTGCAGGAATGTTTCAAATAAGTTTTCTTGTGGATGAACCAAACTGTGACTGAGGCCAGCTTACCTCGTCAGTCATCAGGGTGGCGATGGAGCGGCCGATCTCGTGGTACTGTGGCCCTTTTCCCAGGGGGCCGAGTAGGATGAACAGAAACCTGCAAGGCAACAGAGGAGGAGAGGGAGGGTTGGAGTCCATCTCTCCGGGTATTCGGAGGAAATGTCACCTAGCACACCTAGTTTCTCAACGTCTGGTTCGGGGCCCACCAGGGCTCCAATTGGACTTACTAATGGAATAATGATCTTTGGGACCACAAACTACACTGAAAAAGTCAGTGTTCATTTAAGAGTGTACAAATGGAACCACATGGACCTGTAACAGCCCATTTGGACGCCCTGGTGGTCCCCGGACCTGACGTTGAGAACCACCTAGCAGTGAGTGCAAAAGAATGAAGAGAGAGAGAGAGAGAGAGAGAGAGAGAGAGAGAGAGAGAGAGAGAGTGAGAGAGAGGGGGGGGGGGGGGAGCCAAAGCCAAAGTGTTGTGTGTATGACCTGGTGGTGATGGGAACCTCCGCCAGACCGTTGAGCAGCACGGCGGGTGACAGGCGCACAAAGGCGACCACAGGGCGCTCCAGGAACTCTAGCTCCCCCACCAGGACGTTGGACGCCTCTGCTCCCGGAGGGATCTTCTTCATGAAGTGGAGGTCAATCTGAGAGACAGAGAGATACCGACTTTCAGCATCAATGCTCCATCATCCGGGGAGTATTCGTCACCGTACGGCTATTTGGACGAAGTGTTTTTGTTAATGCAGTGCCGTGTACACTGATGTCATTAGTTATATGCCCATACCCTCTATATGCGCATATATGGGCATATTGGTTGGATCGGTGGTTCTGGATAACTAGATATCCATATATGCCCTTATATGAACAAATCAGTTTGATCGGCGGTTCTGGAAAACGGCATATCCGAACAACTCGGCGGTGGGCACCACACTCCCTCGAGTCCATGCCGATGTGCGCGCCAAGTTTGAAGTCGGTCAGTCCAATATATACACGACCATTTATGGGTATAGCGGTCAGATCTGTGGCTCTGGACAACCGTATCTCCATATGCCTATATACGGGCATATCGGCTTTGTTTATGGCTATGTCTGAGTCTTAATGACATGCCTATATATGGGCGTATCGGGTTTGTTTATGGTTATGTCTGAGTCAGAGTGACGTGGCCGTGGTCCGCCGGCCGGCCCTCCCAATAGCCAATTTTAATATAGGAAGTGCCGATGTTACACTATTTCACAAAGCTGTGATTTGGCTTTGTTAAGGCTGCAGTCAAATACGATTTGTTTCTCAAATAGGATCTTTAGGACTGACTGTCCAGACTGTTATTTGCAAGTGTTTCTGTATTCATACATAATGTAGATCTGGTATTTTCAGTGAGTGACACCAAAAAAATTGCATTCAGCACAGTCTGTAAAGTGCGTATTTAACCTTTAGCGCTACAACACCATAGAGGAGGTAAATAAATAATGTAAAGATGCCTAAATAAGGTAAAGAAGTGTAAATAATGTAAAGAAGCGTAAATAATGTAAAGAGGCATACATTATGTAAAGAAGTGTCACTCAATAATGTAAAGGCGTGAGCACTGCATCATAACCCATGAGACAGTATGCAAGGGCAGCAAAACAACGCTCGAGTCGACACTGCTGACATTTTCCCAGGACAAAATCTCCACGTGATCATCTTGAACATGCGTAACCGTATCTTCTTTAAATACACAGGTATCAGGGGCCCATGGATAAACAGCGGATCGACGGTGGTCCCGGGGCCTCACCTTGCTGAAGTCCACGTGGCTGTTTTCTCGGCTGACGTCCTGCTTGCCTTCGGAGTGGGTCGCGTGAGATTGAGGAGAGACCGTCTGGCCTTGAGGGGGAGATATAAGAACAACATGGTATCAATCTCACCCAGAGTCATAGGGTCACCATAGCACGCCCATAGTAAGGCAAGGATCTACGGTGTGGAAAAAACACAGTAGTGAGTCTGAAGAAATAATGGTGCAACATTGGATATTTTGTCACTAGAGCTGTAGCTTTATTCTACAGCGATGAACAAAGGACCAATGTTGTATCCTTTTTTCTTTCTAAGTGTTGCTAGTCTATGATTTGTTCTAGTAGTGCTAGCCAAGATCATTTGATGAAAGATCATGGAGATTGGGTGCCTTTGGGCCCAATCTGTGTGGCGACGACAGTGTATCAAGTTCTACTTAACTCAATGAGGTGCAATCTTTAACTTTCAATTTATAGTTTAAATTCTGGCATGTACTTTATGCCACCTGTACAGCCTATCAACTAATGGCTTGGTTGGCTCAGTAAAACAGTATAATGTTCAATCAATTTCAAAATATTTTGACAAGATCAAGAAAGTAAAAGATTGCTCCTTTTTATAGATATAATTCCAGGCATTTGGTGACGTGAACGCACTGTTTGAGCAAAACACAGCATTTGTTCAGAGGACTTTAACTGGTGCTGTCTCCAAATTATTAAATAAATCAATACATATTGTGACTTGCTCAAAAAGACAAGCATTATTAGTGAGGGGGTTATGGAACCATATATTTGTGATCTTGAAGGAAACTAAATTATGAGTATGGTTCCTGTTAATAGGTTATATCCTAGATGTGGGATCATTATTATTATTAGTAATTAGTGATTGCTATCATTTTAGAACTGCATTTGGAGGGCATCTTCGGTACGGTTGTTCTACAGTAGCTATCACATAGACTGCTAGAGAGTGGGAAAAAGGAGAGTGGATGGTATGGTCACAAATAATCAATCAGCAGATTGATATTCTTACTGTAGAATATCCCTCTAGAAGAATATTCATCCGATCAAAACTTTGCAGGTACAAAAGCAAAGTGCATTTTTGATCTGGAGCAGCGGCATCCAATTATGTGTCATGGGATGGCTGAGTATGCAGATGTTCACTCCAAAGCAACTTTACACCACAGGTGATTTCACAAAATGGTTGAGCTGGGCTAATGAGTGAAATCTTCCTTTGGAATGTGTGTGAGTCAGAATGAAAGCCTGGATACATACATGGCACACATAGTCTCTCGTTGCCAGACGATCAGAGGTCTTTGCCTAACGATACATCTGGTGACATCTAAATTCAATGTAGGGGCTTCAACTAGGTGGAAACAATCCTGAGATAAAAACCAAAAAAACTAAACTTGCACCTTCATATTGGTGCGGTGACACGATTGGTCTCCGAAGCAGCAGTGGGGGTAGGTTTGCTAGCGGCCGTTATCGCTGCTGTTCTAGTAAGTACAGTATGTGGAATTTAGATGTCGCCAAGACGTATCGGTACAAGAAGAGATCTCTGATTGTCTGGCTATGTGAGACTACAGTACATGGCATATGACAACATACTACTGGTCTACAAGATCTTCATCAGAGCATACGTAGAAAAGTCTTCCAGGACGCGGTGATCCTGTTTTCCCTTCTCCGTCCACAGAACAAAGACCGACCAGATGGATTAAAAACGTATTTCCTCCTCCTATTTCCTTGTGAGGACACTCTCCACTCTCCACTTTTTGTCCCCTCTAGTCTACTATTAGTGTCTAGCATTGATTTAGGCGTCCTGGCTAGTTGCCTGTTCCTGGTCTGCGTCTTGCTGTTGGACAGGAGAGTAGCCCTGTGCTACCGCCTGATGGAAACTAAGACGTTTGGTCTTGGTTTGGCCATGGGGCGTGTCAGCATTCTGGGAGGGGCTTGTGGGTGATGGGAGGGCTGACACGCATGATGGGCACCACACACAGGAAAACACCTTTCTGGGTGATGATTTCTCGGGCCGAGCTTTCTTAGACAAGTGGCGGGGGGACTTTATGGTATGATAAAAGATGCCGTTGACTGGATGTGCGCATGGCGCATTTTTGCACATAAGCGTGCACGCACACACACACAGACACAAACACATACAATACACATGGAAAACAGACGCACAGACAAAGACGCACAAACACAGAGATTGAGAAACACAAACGAGAGGAGAAAATAGGAGATGATCAACCAACAGCAAAACAGCCGGTCAAAAATGGACATAAGAAAACTGAACAAACTTGAATAGATGTAAAGGATTTATTACATTACAAATGATACAATATTTATACACCATGAAGCCAAAAGCAGAGGAATACATGTGGTGGAAACTGGAAAGATTAATGAGGTGTGTTTTTGTCCAAGCATTAATGTGTGTGTGTGTGTGTGCGTGCGTGCAGGACCTACTCACCATTATTGTCCAAGGTATGGGGCTCTGACTGCTTCTTGCCAATGTCGGCGAAGGATCGTACGATGGGGATGCGGTTGGCAAGCTTCTTTTGGTTCTGATGGTGGTGCTGCTTCAGCAGCGCCTCACGGATCTTCCTGCGAGCTTCTGGGCCCACCGCGCCCGACGCCTCGTGTTGGTCCAGAACCATGTCTGAGGACCAGTACAGGGAAACATTACAGTGACCAGACATCCCGGTTTGTCCGGCATTGTCCCGGTTTCAAGTCCCAACACATATCTCTAAAACACAAAAATGTCACTACCAAAATAGTCCCGGTTTTCACCACATAGTTAAAATATTAACACTTGTTTTGTGTGCTTATACTGTAGATGTTCATCATGTTCGGTTCTGTTGAAAGGTGCAGTCACTAGTAGTGTGCTAAGCGTTAAAATAGTATCCCACCCTGATGAAAACCAGGAGAAAATCTTTTACAAAGTCAATTCAATTGTCAGATTTACAAGCTCACAACGTGTCGCATTGCAACACGTTGTGAATATGGTCATCCTAGGAAAACACACAAACACAAGTTAAGGTCAATTTATGCTTTGTGTGATACATCGCCTGATGAAAGTGACACCAATAAGACAAAAATGTGTCATGGAGGATATTTAGATGGTACTAGATGTACTTTTTAAATGCTACCTTTTAAAGGTGCAGACGCCATCATTAAATGTTGCCTGGAACGTCGCGAGACATGTAGTGCAACGTGTCGTTCGAAACAACGCATAAATTGACCATTAGACGTTATGACAAACTCTAACACTTCTTATTATTACTTATTTTAAACTCTTTGATTGAAAGCTGAAATCATAAGTTTTATGCCCTCTCCTGCAACTGTAACATTCAAGATTCGAATCCGGGTCTCCCAAGTAGAAGACCAAACATCTTCCGCTCATCAAGAGGGAATCCTCCCTTGGCCAGGGGAAGTATTGTACTTCATGCAGGGCTACCTGTCAAGTGTCCTACCCAAGAGCAGGGTCTAAATTCCTCAATGGAACAGTACAGAGAACACCTCCACCAACCACTGCAGATGTGCTAGTTATATTGTATTAACATACTAGTTACAAATGGGTAAATTAACACTGGGGATTTTACTGTGTTGAAGTCTAGTGTATTCCAGAACCATCAGTAACAGTTCAGCTTAGTTCAGGTCAGCCCAGGTTAGCCCAACAAAACCCACTCTCTCACAAATAAACCCAGATGGCCACAGGGCTAAGCATGAGAAACATACTGAGCGCCTGGGCACACGTATGCCCCCGTTCCCAACCCAGCTGCTTATTTTTAGCTTGTTGGGGAATCAAATCTTAGCATCATTTGATGTTTTTGTTAGTCCATCATGATGCTAATCGTGTTGACTTATACATATTTGATACACTCAGGACTTTCCCACACTTTTTCAGCTCGAGACCCAAAAGAAAGATTTGGTGCCTCGCTAGGAATTATGAATTAACCTACCATTAATCAACAAGTTCACAACGGGTCACATTGTGATGCTTTGTGAGCTTGTAGATCTGCTATTTTCACTGTCTTAAACATTCTTTTTTTTAAATTTATGGATCGATTTTATTTTTTGAAATTGAAAAACTATTTCAATCTTTTTGAAAAATTCGGAAAAATCGTAAATGTTTACCCACGACGACCCATAAAAACAGGTCAAAAAATGGGTGCCGACCCATCGTTTTGGGAGCCAGTGCCTTGCAGTGTTGCTTTTTGTACCTGCGATCTCCTCCAGTGAGTTGGCCCTCATGTCCAGCAGCACGGTGCCATTCATGATGCAGCTCCGCAGTTCAAACAGGCTGTGTAGAGACAGCGTGGCTACGTAGGGCTTACTCCACCTCTCTCCGCCATCTTCTACGTCCTCCTCGAACTTCAACCACCTGGAGACGCACACAGAAGACATATTTCAGAATAGTCGGCTACTACGCCCGGCCACTTACAGACACAGAAGGCTCATATGAGGAATTATCTGTGGCTTAAACGATTAGCACAAGAGACTGATTCATACGGATTCAAACTCATTCATACTTTTGTTCAGCTAGTAGAATAAGAATCTATTGTTCAAAGGAGCCGCGGCGTGGAGGGAGTCATTAAAGACATTACTGTAGGTAAGTATGTTAATACATAACTAGCACATGGAGGTGGTCTCCCTACTCTTCCATTGATACATTTAGACCCTGCTGTTGCAAGCAGTCTGTGGTAAAAGCCCAATTCAAACGCATTACAAAAAAGGGTTAGCCTGGAATACAGACTGATTCGCTCCGTTCGGCTGATTTCTTTAGCGCCTCCGTCTGGATTCGAGGCAAAAAAAGGGTGTTCTCTCTCTCTCTTACACACACACACACACACACACACACACACACACACACACACACACACACACACACACACACACACACACACACACACACACACACACACACACACACACACACACACACACTGAGCTTGTAAACCAGCTATTTTTGACCAAGAGATTTGGTGCAGAGGGAAAAGGGAGGAGGCCAAGTACAGACCCCTGAGGGATCCCGGTCAACGAAATATATAGGATATATATAGAGGCTAATGTGTACTACTAGTTAGTGAAATAATCTGGTGTCGCCTAGTGTTTGGCCACAGCGACAATCTGGATACCCTCACAGCTGAGCATGCGACGAGACAGCAGTGACTTTGTGGACAGAGCATTGTGGGTACCTGGCCGTTTCCTTCCACTCTGCATCCTCTCCCTCCCTGAGGCAGATCTCGTCCAGCTCTGTGAACAGGGCGTGGGGCATATGCTCCTCGTCGCCATCCTCTGTCCCCAGCAGGAACTGCACCCGCTGGGCCGGCGTGTCTGCTGCAGAGAGGAATGTACACAAAGGTACAATGTTAACAATGTTAAAGGAGAATTCCGGACAAATTAAGTGTTATCTTTGATGTCTCGTTACTCACCTACCGATGTGAAAAGTAGCGTTCTTTTTTTTCATATATTCCCCTGTCGTCATTTTTTAAACACCCTCCGTTGTTATAATGGGAGCCGCTGGGTTAGTGAAGTTCGTCTATTATAACCGACGCAAAGTTGTTTTTTTCACTACTAGTATTCATAGTAGAGTCTCATGATAGTCAAACATGCGTTGAAACTATCTGCGAGGCTGCCGTCAATGGCGAACGATTTAACACTGGTTGCTTGTTTCCAGATTCTGGCAACACGAGTTGCCAGGTTCTGGAAGAAACAAGCAACCAGTGTTAAATCGTTCGCCATTAACGGCAGGCTCGCAGGAATTTTCAGCGCATGTTTGACTATCATGAGACTCTACAATGAATCGTAGTAGAGAAAAAATAACATTGCATCGGTTATAATAGACGAACTTCACTAACCCAGCGGCTCCCATTATAACAACGGAGGGTGTTTAAAAAATGACGACAGGGGAATATATGAAAAAAAAGAACGCTACTTTTCACATCGGTAGGTGAGTAACGAGACATCAAAGATAACACTTAATTTGTCCGGAATTCTCCTTTAACAAATAAAAAAAGAACAGAGGTAAAGTGAACTTGAACTTGAAGTGATGTTAAAATACTGTACACAGTACAGTACATGGTGGTAAAAAAATACCATACCATAAATAATTAAGTGCTTTTCTTTACAGCACAGCAGTCTTTTCAATACACATAAAACATATATATTACAGTATGTAATCATTAGTAGTCATGTACCACTCATGAAGATCACAGAGAAGCAAAGCTTGTATCCACAGGTCCCCCCGCTTCAATTCCCTATCCCTGCCAGACTAAAAATTAACTGCATAAGGTGAACTCTCCCTTCTCTGAACACTAAGCAAGCAACGATGCACTGTACCCTCGAGCAAGGCACCCATCATTGGATCCCTCCATCCGAGCTGCTCTGTGGCCAACAGTGGAAGGCTGTGGTTCCACCGGGGAACTCATCTAAAGCTTGAGTTTCCCCTCGGGGATCAATAAAGTTCATGAAGTCATCTAAAACCGTACAGCTGACTGATGGGAAGTGGGAACTGGGGCATTGCAGAGGGAAGAAGCACCATATTTAGCCCCGGTGCAGTACAGTACGTCACTGGGGACTTACTGTGGGAGGGGGATTCTCGTCCATCGTCCACCCCGGAGTCCCTCTCCTTGGACTGCTTCCTGTGTCTGTGTCCATGGTGACGTCCATGGTGACGTCGGTGCGACTTCTTGCCCAAGGGCACGTGGACGCCGATGTATAGCGTGCGGTGCCCTGGAGACAACATGGATGATACGTGAAAAAATGATTAAAAAATACCCATTTTCATGTGAACAGTAGGCTACTATGTTATAATTGGGGTGCATTTCAATGCTGCACTAATGTGCACTGAGTTTCGCAATCTGTGTTGTGTAGCAATCCAGCATCAAAGCTAATCAAGGTATAACAAGGTATCAACAAATCTAACTAGCCTTTAAGAAGGTGCAGTGGACAAAGACCTACATAACACTGCTTTACATTTCATCTTTTTTCAAAGTTTGTTCTGACAGAGATTGAAAAGATTATTACATCAACTACTATTAGGCACAGTGATTTTTGCAGTACAGTCCAGTGTTGTGGGAGTTTTTTTATACTGTATACTGTATATTAATGTGAGAAAACATGTTTGCTGATAGATCGGGAATCAGTCAGAAATGTTCATCTTATTTCATCAAAAATAATAGGGGTATGTGAAATAGCACAACATGTCACTTTAGTTGTTTCTTATAGGATTTTGACCACAAATAAAAAATGGCCTGTGACCTGCTGATGCCATTTTAATGTTACTGGATGGCAATCAAACACTTGCTTGGCAAGTATACAAGAGATCAATGTCCCAGGACCAGAGATGCTCTTAAGGGATACTGAAGATGTCAGTGAGAGTCAGGGTTCTAAAAGATGACAGGGGTTTGGTCGTGATTTGTGTGAGACAGAAAGGGAGAGAGTGTGTGTATTTATATAGAGTACAGTACCTGCATTTGCATGTGTGTGTTTGTGTAAAAGAGATCGTGTGAGAGAATGTTTTCTCATGCCAATAAAGCTCCTTTGAATTGAATTGAGAGAGAGAGCGCGAGAGAGAGAGTGCGTGCATGTATTTATATACAATATAGTATCTCAGTTTGTGTGTGTGTGCCCGTGCGTGCGTGCGTGCGTGTGTGTGTGTGTGTTTGTGTGTATATGTGCGTGCGTGTGTGTGTGTGTGTATATGTGCGTGCGTGTACGCGCGGGTGTGTTTAAGCATGCATGCGTGAAAACAATTGCATGAGTGCCTACATCCATGGGGCCATACAGTACATGAAGGTAATGCAAACTGACTCTGGGCCCGTTCGGCTGCTGTTAGCCTTCGGCAAGCGCCTGCCTTCCACAGACAATACTACTGGACTGCTGTATCTGCCTCTATAACTCACAACACGGAGGGACACAGTGTCCGGCGACCGGCGTAATGGGACACCAATGGATCCATACAGTATGTTGCTGAGTTCAATCTTGGCATGAGAGCATCCATTAGCGCCGGACGGGAAGAGAAGTTGGCGAGGAACGCGTTGAGAAATATCTGCAGTTTTGTCAGTAATGGTAGAAAAAAGGGCAAACCGATGCAAATTAATGTGTGATGCATGGTTGTTGCTGGGTCCTCCTACAAGACATAACCTTTATCCACTCTGCGAATTAAGCAAAGCGCGATTGTATTGCAAACTTCATCAAGTCGACTGACAACATACCACCCCTCATTTACCACCCCTCAACCACCAATCAGAGTGGTTAATGGAGAGAGAAAACTTGAAATGCATCGGCAGTTTTGTAGTGAATATCATTTCCCTGCAAGAGCAATTCCCAGTTAACATGTAAAAATGAATGGCCAGTACAAAAGAGGTAAAAGACTAGGACTGATTTAGCTCATTCTAACCTGATGAGTTCTACAAACAACCGAATAAAAAAGCACAATTGAATAGACAGTAATGATATAGGATGGATGGGGATGTGCCTGACTTGAAAATACACACACAAGGACCCAGCAGCTGGGTTTTAAAGTTTCAGAATGGGGGGAGGTCTCAATGAAAATAGCTCACATATCTCAAAGCCCGACTACCCACTGATGTCATGGAACCTCTCTCTCTCTCTCTCTCTGTTTCTGCGCTGAGTCTCGATGGCATTCAATCTTTCAACGCTCAAATACATGCAGTCATGTGTGTGACCCGGAGAGTATATTTACAGTATGTGTGTGTGTGTGTGTGTGTGTGTGTGGTCTGTATTTTCACAATGCTTTAGTCACTAATGAATATGAAAAGGGTCAAGAGAGAGAGAGAGAGGGAGTTTGTGTGTGTGTATGTGTGTGTGTGTGTGTGTGTGTGTGTGTGTGTGTGTGTGTGTGTGTGTGTGTGTGTGTGTGTGTGTGTGTGTGTGTGTGTGTGTGTGTGTGTGTGTGTGTGTGTGTGTGTGTACTCCAGTGCACACACACAAAAGAAAGAGAAAAATCAAATGTGAGATAAGAGGCAGAAGGGGGACAAGAGTGAAAGCGAGACAGACAGACAGCACACATGTCTGAAGATGATTTTCTCCCTTTCAGCTCCGTGCCCGTTGCAGTTGTTACCAAGGTGCCAGACCATCAACTAACACTGGTAACCATGGTAACCACCAACATCCAAAGACCAGAGTCCTTGAGATGCCAGCATCATCATCTCACCCAAGAAGATTATCACAACCCATAAATGACAGGTCCCACAGTGGCTTATGCAAAGTCTGCCTGGCAAATAAAACATACTTTCAAGAAAGAAATGAAGACTTATAGAGGGCCGTGTTTTATAATAATAATAATAATAATAATAATAATAATAATAATAATAATAATAATAATAATAATAATAATAATAATAATAATAATAATAACAACAATAATAATAAGACACTTTTTGTAGAGAGCCATTCATAAATATTATTCATAATATGAATATATTTGTCATTACTATTCTAGTGGTTTAAACAGCTATATGCTTGTTGATATGTGCTATTGTATTACTGTTTGCTATTTGTATTAGATTTTGAACTTCTTATTTTATTTCATATTTTTTATATTTGTATCCACAAGAAATGTCACTGCCTGTAATGTTGCAAGAGCTGTTGCATAAAGCATGTGTGAATAAAGACGTTGGATCTTGAGTCAACACAACACATGTATAAACAGCCTAATGCTCAGTACTGCGTACAGAATTAGCTGCGCAGCATGTGAGTTGGATGTGTGTGGGCACAGTGGTGTGTTCAATGACCAAACTGTCCTTGGTTTGGTCATTGAAATAACCCATTGCTGTCCTTCAGTGGTGAAAGAAGTACTTCGTGTAAGTAAAAGTAGCAATACCTCAATATAAAAATACTCTGTTACAAGTCAAAAGACTGTATTCAAAATGTTACTTGAGTAAAAGCACAAAACTATTGGCATCAACCATCAAAATATACTTACAGTACCAATGTAAAAGTACTTAAACATTTGTGAATAGCTGAAGACTTCCTGAAGTATAAAACAGGGCTTAAGTGGTTAATGTATGTTTTGTAATAATAACCTACAAAGTAACTAATAACTAAAGCTGTCAAATATTTGTAATAAAGTACAATATTTTCTAGATGTAGGGGAGTGGAAGTATAAAGAAGTATTAAAAAATGGAAACACTCAAGTAAAATAAAATTACCTCAAAATTGTATTGAACCACTTGAATCCCAGCATTCTGGGGAGAACATCAACCAGAAATAGCCGATCTACAAGCTCACAATGCCTCGTGTTGCGACACGTTGTGAGCTTGTAGATCGTCTATTTATGGTGACGAGATTTGCCTCGGGTCCAGTCTACTAAGTCTAGAGTGTTTAAGTGGTTAAGTACTGTACAGTACTTGAGTAAATATACATTTCCATCAGTGCTCTCCGGACATTTAATGTGGAAAGAACTGTTCCGTAGACAAACATTGGATTGTCACTGTTTACCTTCTAGCTCTTCCTTCTCGAAGTTGGTGTTGAGCATGGAGCGCGTCCCCCCACGGTCCACCACCACCTCCTCATCTGTCCTCTACGAGGCACACACACACACACACACACACACACACACACACACACACACACACACACACACACACACACACACACACACACACACACACACACACACACACACACACACACACACACACACACACACACACACACACACACACACACACACACACACACACACACACACACCCATACACACACACAGAGAGAGAGAGAGAGAGAGAGAACATGGTTACTTTGCTGTCAATTTATACAGGGCAAGTAAAATACACAGTGTGTGTAGACATAATATGCACTCCCAGTGCTGGACATGTAAAGCTACTTTAAAAAACTAGCAGATAAGCTACTAGTTAATCTTCATAAAAAAGTAGGCTAACTGAGCTACACTTTAAAAGCTCTCTTCCAAAATAAGTAGCCAGCTGCAAGTCACTTAGTAAATGTAGCTAGACCGTTGAAGTTACTTTGTAATGCGGTTGGGTAATGTGGCTGAGGCAGGGGCGGCCTTTCCTATGTTTCACCCGTTTCAATTGAAACTGGCCCCGAACCTCAGGGGGCCCCCGGATTTTCTTGAAAAAAAAAAAAAAAAGTTTAGATTTCTTTTTTTTTTTTTTTTCAAAATACAATTTTAGATTTTTTTCGCAAACAAAATCCGCAAATTCCTCCCCCCAAATTTTTTTTTTGGGGGGGGTGGGGGGGGTGCATAGGGGGCCACATATTAGCTCTTGAAACGGGCCCCCAGATCACTAAGGCCGCCCCTGGGCTGAGGACATGGCATGATATAATTAATAATTATTATTATTATTATTATTATGATATAATTACAGCTGTGTAGTTTTTGTCAAGAAACCCAGCCACGTGGGGAAAATAATAGTTTAACTACTTGAAAGCTACTTCCTTCTGAAAGAAGTGAAGCTATACCCACAAGCTACTAGGAAATGTAGTTTATTTAATAGCTTATGAATTCTTACTGTAGCCCTAGGGATTCTCAAACTTTTTTATACCAGGACCCAATTTTATGGGGGAAATGTTTTGGTGACCCCACACTTGATTTATAGTGCAATTTCAAAGTTGAAAGAAATCATATTTGAAAAATAAATAAAGCATAGACATTGGTAGCCTTGAATAGGAATATTATAGAAAATGTATTTACAATGTTGTGATTCCTGTTGATATTGTGTCTTATCATCATAGTTGAAAAGCTATGGAAAGGTGTTTCGGTACACATTTGTAAATGGAAGCATACAGCCCGTTGCCAGGCTGTATCGCAGCATTATTTCATTAGGTCTTATCAATGTAGTTTAAAATCTACGGAAAGGTGTTTCTAATCTGTACACATTTGTAAATGGATCAGCATACAGAGCCTGTTGCCAGGCTTCACAAGCTATGCTTTAAAACAAATACATCAGATTCAGACTTAATGGTATTTGTCTTTTTTCAGTTGTCAACGTGCAACCCCAACTTCACCTTCCCACGACCCAACTCGGGGTCCTGGACCATAGTTTGAGAACCTCTGCTGGAACCTATAGACCCCTTAACAGACGACGTCACACTGATAAGAACCTGTATGCGCACGCAGGCCGGCACCAAATGAAACCCATTCTGTCATGTCTCGCTAGGAAGCGCCTCTCTAGCCAACACACAAGAGGAGGTTGAATGTACTGAAACCAGCGCACCCCGAAACAATATGTTGGGAAATCATTGCATGAAATAATCACCTGTGTGTCCAGTCTCAATGTTGGTAAACAAATAATTGGTCTACAGCTAGGCAACTGCCCAAGTGTCTATGTCCCTGTCCAAAACTGTGCTGTCAGAGTCTTGAAACAACCCCGGCCTCAGCACTGTCTGGCTTAAATAACTACCCACAGTGTGCTAAAAGGGGTGACAACTCAAGTGCAGAGACTGCTTTGCTCAATTGAATTTATTTTCTGAGATGTGTCATGGTAAGTCACCAGAAAAAAATGTATCCCAGAAGATCAGTATTGGAAACTCACAACAGTAAATCCAAAACAGTCAAAATTATTCAAAAAGGTTCATCTAAACGCTCAGATGATACAAAAAGCAGAAAATCCAGCACAAGAAAAAAAAATCCAACTGAAAAAACGAATTCACAAAAGGCTTGAGTCCAAAGAAACAAAAAATACAAGCTTGGCTGGAGCTTTACACGCTGTGTACCACTAAAGCTCTATTCTGACTAGGCAAAGAACTAAAGAAGAAACAGGGTATAAATACACAGACAAACCCAATCAAGGTAATGAAACTCAAATCAAGACAGTGGTAGTTAACAAGGGGGCGGGGAGAACACAACACAAATCAGAAAGTCAGAAAATGGCTAGAATATGTTCAATAGAGAGCAACAGAAAACACTCGTACACTCCACTTTGTGGCCTAATATGCACATTGCACACCAAACTAGGGGTCCTTGAAATTAAAAAGTATTGAGAATCACTGATTTAGTGTGCACAGTGCATATCCCTGTTGGCTAACTAGTGACTTAACATGTTGCTGGTTTGATCCTGACAGAAGTGTGTTATAACTGTGATCTGACTAATGAAGGGTGGCAGTCATATCTACTGTACATGTACTGGACAGTGCACACCAACACTGCCTACTGTACTGTATGTGCTCTTCGTGGCACCAAACCACTGTGCTGCTTCATTGCACGTTTAGCTTTGGAATTGTGTCAAGCACAAAATTTGTGCTTCTTGTACTCATACTGTATGTACGATATAGAAACACACACACACACACACACACACACACACACACACACACACACACACATTAATTAACTAATCTCTTCTTAGAGAATTAGAGATGTCAACAATGAGGGTTACCAGACAGTAGAGCTGCATAATTATAAAATTATGTTGGCACGTATTTTACTAGTTGTCTGCGCGATTACAGTCATTACTTACAATTATGCGTGTCAATGAATTGTGCGACAAAGCTACATGCTTGTACACTGTATGACTCAATGTCGCCTCTACACCAATATTTGTCGTATTTGTTCCCAGCACACACAGAGGCCATTTGACATGCCTGGGTTCAGCCAGTCTGCCCATGTTGAAGCCAAATCCACATTTCACCCAAAACGTTCAGTAGTTCACGCACGAGCACACGCACACGCACACGCACACGCACACGCACACGCACACGCACACGCACACGCACACGCACACACACCATTAACAAGTTAAGTTTCCCAGACTGTTACCATGGTGACAAAAGGCACCGGATTACAGTTTTTAAAGAGGCACTTTCATGCACCCCCTGAGCATGATTATATTGGATATGAGTCATACTTATTTTATTTATTAAATTTGTAATAAAATGAGAACTTAGCCACGTAAGCACACACACACACACGCACATGTGCACACACACACGCACACACACACCAGACAAGATGATCGTGGGATGAACTGATGCTATGATTTATACTTCGTCACACAAATCTGCCAAATCTAGCCGACGTACAGGCCCATAACACGTCGCGGATGTGACACGTTGTGAGATGTGGTATGTGGGTGCATGCTTAAAGATGCAGCCCAGCATGTTCCTGGATGGTTCATGATTCTATAAATAGCCTTGACCTCAAAAGAGGAAAAAAGGAGAGGGGGAGGGGACTTCACATGTTTTACCTTGCTGATGAATATTTAATGAAATATGTAGTCGGCGTGTTTTGTTTTCAGTTGTGTTGTGTTGTGTTGTGCAAAGGACAATGGTGGAGAGAAATATGAGCTACCTGCATTCTATTGCAGAGATGCAGAGCTGCAGCTTTAAGACCATGACATACATATAGGAGTCTTTCTAATGCCGTTTTCACTTCACTGGCAATGTACAATGAAGAATCAACTTTGCTCATAACTGATTTACAGGTGAAAGAAATGGGTGAAATTCATCTTTGCCCCTAGGTCCATCATTTTCTTGTTTTTCAGAAAGGGAGAAGAAGAAAAAAGGAGAGGGGACAGGGAGTTAAATCTATCATTAAAGAAGCATGTGAAAAAAATCCAGATATCTATTCTACACATACTATAAGACCAGCAGATACAGTATGTACATGAGGTTAAACATAAGGTGTGAAAGTGGTAACACATCGGTACAGGTCTACTTAGCGGCAGCGCCTGCAGGTACATAAAAAAACAAAACATGGCAGAAACTTCATAGGCACAAAGAATCCACATTGGCGTCATGTGAGAAGAACAGGCGCCAATCTTGTATGTACTGTATATGTATATCTTATCACGCTTCCTAGTCAAATTGCCTGCATTGATATCACGGTACAGAGTCATGTTCTATACCGGTAGCATCATGACTAATGTGCGTCATGATGGTGCTTATGATACGTCACTTCTATGAACAAACCGTTGTTCTACCAACAAAATGCTTCATAAAAACTATGTTCGTGAAGCTCCTGGAAGAAGCTCCCCCATGTGTTCTGGTGGAGAGAGAGAAAGCTGTGTGTTTGCCACAGGCGGGGTCAAGACGATGGTCGAGGAAGCATCGCATATACCTGTACAGTGATAGAGCGAGCGTGTCTGTGTTCACTGGGTGAGCAAGTATAGTGACAGAGAGCACAACTCCGTTCATCACATTGTGGCGTGCGTGTAGGGAGTGGGTGGGTGAGAGAGAGGGAGAGAGATCTGTGACCAGAGCAGAGTTAAATTGACGGTCTGCCAGGCCAGCCTGCAGATGGACATCCATTGTCTCTGCTCATCCCAAATACACATTCAATCATCCCCAAATGCAGTCTTGCGTGCTTATAGTCTCCTCTCACGCGAGTATTAAGTAATGTCCCGCTACAAATGAAAACAGTCACATAATGGCACTTAACCACTATAAGGAGGACATGTGAGAACAACTCTCCCACTACCTATGGCATATGCCTATGACATATAGGAACCAAATGGTCACTTACAGGTCTATAACTCTGAAAGTGTACAAATGGAACCAAAGGGACCCTATACGGTTCCTTTTGGTTCCATTTGTACACTCTACGAGTTAGGTGGGGCTGTGGCTTAATGCATAGGGCCACTGATGTACATGATGTCGATTGTTTGATGTGCAGTACTAGTGAATTTAATAGCATGTTGTTGTTGCAGAGTAGAGTAGAAACCCATAGATGGAAAGGCACATGCGTGGCTGCCTAAATACTTACTGTGTTATTCGTAAACGTGACAAAATATACAATAAAGGCTTAAGATCAAATGCTATCATAACCTTCTCATACACCTGCCACACTGTGCTTTGTCCAGCTCAGCGTTACTACTGTGTGTATACCCACAACTTAAAAATTCTTGGAAACAATCAAATAAAATAAAATCTATACCTTTCTTAATCGTTAGCACCTACCATTTACCCACTCCGCCGGCACTGCTGAAACGGTCCCTCTATGTTTACGCTTATATGAAACAGAAGACCAGTGCCGCCCCAATGTTTTGGGAGCTCTAAACAAAACATCTGTATGGGGCCCCCAAACTATTTCTTATAGATGAATAGATTAATAAAGAATATAGCATGCATCATCCAGCTGCCCCCAGCTAAATGTCTGCACTGCACAGGACGGCTGTGTTGTTATGGAAATATTATCTATACATCATGACCTTGAGAAGGTTAAGATAATGTATTGTGGTTTAATGTTGTAGTTTACTGTAAAAATTGTAAAACATTAATATACCAATGATTGTAGCATACCCTTTTCTCTAGTTCTATTCTCCTCTGTGATTTTTCTTTTCTTTTTCCGGACTCAGAGGGGTACATTGTTCATGCCAGCTGTCGGACAGTCATTGGCCACCCAGCTATTCTACTGTTGGCAGCTAACAGAGAGTCACAAGTAGAAACTAACGTCACCTGCCAGTGGGTGGTAAATAATCTAGCATCAATGTGTGCAGCACGCACAACCTCCATAAAATCCTCCTTCCTAGTTCAAAAATTGGTTCAAGGAATTTAGAAACATATCCAAAACCTATTATTTCTTCATTGTTACAGCTATGTACTGTTTATTGGACTATCGTAATTGATTGTCAAGAATGGGAGGGGGCTCCAAACCAAAAAAGATCCAAGGAAGCTACAAATCAGCTGCTAGATTAGTTCTGTGCTGTCCTTATTATGCTAATGCTGACATGCTGTATTGCATTCCAGAATATTGTGGCTCCCAGTTAAGGCTAAACTTCAATTTGTCATTCTACTGTCTATTTGGGGTAAAAAATAAATTAAAAAAAACAATAAAATTATGTCATTATATACATATGTAGCTGTCTGTGTCTTATCTCCATACTACTCCATGCTGTTAATGTGTTTCCCAAACCCCAGGAGGATTAGCTACCAGAAGCTAATGGGGATCCTAATAAACAAGAGAAAGTGAACAATAAAGTGCTCTATACCTTCACACAATGGTCCAGCTCAACAACACTTTCACTCCTTCCCTACTGCAATGATAGTCGGTTTATTCTCTCCTCCTCTGATGCATGTGCTCTATCCTACGGGTTCTCACAGTGGAGGTACTACGTCCTCCCAGTGGGGCTCCTCACTGGCAGGTCAGTAGGATACAACAGCAGTGATAATAACACACAGATGTGTGTGGGGAGGAATCAATTGGCATAACGACTACATTGGGGAGAAAGGGGGGGTAAAAAGCTAAAAACCTTGTTCCACCAATGGAGGAATGACGCCCCCCATCTCAAGGCAAGTCTCCTTATCTGCTGCGTGTGTATAGTATTACGTGAACTCCAGACACTTCATATTCCTCTCTGCCCAACTGTCCTCCATTACTTGTACATGATATGGCTTCTGTGTTTACAGTAAAAGAAACATAAACAGCTTGCTTGTTCTTATTTCTTTCTTACTTGTTATGTTGGTCCACAATTATTACATGAGTTGTGACTCTTGTACTCCTATACTATTTTTTGCTTGTAATAAATAGGCTGAGTGGGTGAGTGGGTGAGTGAGTGAGTGGGTGGGTGGGTGAGTGGTGTGAGTGAGTGAGTGGATAAGTGAGAGTAGTATAGAGATGGCCATGTGGCCATTGCCACCAGCAGTTATGTCAAACATGGCTGGCGGTGGCCAGCATCCACTGATCCTGAAGAGATTAAACAAACCATGTTGGTGGTATGCACACACACTGTAGCTCGCTCTCTCCCTCTCTCTCTCTCTCCTCTCCTCTCTCTCTCTCTCTCTCTCTCTCTCTCTCTCTTCTCTCTCTCTCTCTCTCTCCTCTCTCTCTCTCTCTCTCTCTCTCTCTTCTCTCTCTCTCTCTCTCTCTCTCTCTCTCTCTCTCTCTCTCTCTCTCTCTCTCCCTCTCCTCTCTCTCTCTCTCTCTCTCTCTCTCTCTCTCTCTCTCTCTCTCACACACACACACACATGGATAGCCATGTGAGAGCATCCAAGGAGTGCATCAGGGTCAATTGGTGGACAGATGCTGAGGGCTGAGACGAGGACACGAGCGTCCAGTGCGTCCAGCTCTTTCTCTCTCTGTCACACACACGCACGCGCACGCACACACACACACACACACACACACACACACACACACACACACACCACACACACACACACACACACACACACACACACACACACACACACACACACACACACACACACACACACACACACACACACACACACACCACACACGTCCTGGCCCAGATGAGGATTCATTAGGAAGTCCCAGTAGACAGTAGACTTCAGGCGCTAGATTTCCAGTGGCAGATGGTTAATGGTAATCTGAAAGTTCAATGTCTTCATTTTGTGCATTTTAATGTCTGTGCTTCTGCATTTCAATTCACACTGATCCTGATCCAGCCCCCGCATGCATCCTCCACACATTCACACTGACCCACTGTGTACTTGACACATACATAATGACCGCTGATTTAACACGGACTTAAGAAGCATCTCATGATTTCAAATGGACAGACTTTAATGAGAGAATTCAATGTTGATGTTAAGAGTTTTGTTATTGACACACTGCCATGGACGCAGCTCCAAAAGAGCACATACATCTAATCAGGCTGCTTGGCTGCCTGCTATTGAAGAGGCAGCTACTGATTCCTGTCTTTCTATTCTTTTGTTGTCTGAGAGCGGAGCCACGGCACATGGCCAAAAGCACAGATTTACTCTCCGGAGAGCAAAGGGATTTGAAGAGTCTGTGAGACTACGAAAGGGCTGGAGTGGCCCGATGATGCATGTGAGCGACTCGCTGGCGTTTTAAATGTTTTTTTCATGAACTCAGATAGAGACCGGCTTATAAGGAGCACAACAGAAGAATAGGCTTCCGTGGATG
>NC_137626.1:27636366-27737482 GCF_963280865.1 Gymnoscopelus braueri | reverse complement strand
AGCACAACAGAAGAATAGGCTTCGGTGGATGGCAATCATTACCGCTCAGTAACTGGAAGGAGAGCTTAAGCCTGATTAATACATTTTTTATGCGCAATAAAGTTTAAATCGTGCATTATGGTCACATGGGTCACTGCCCGAGCACCCAGCATGGCAAAAGAACTGTGGTTCTACAAAACACATTTAACCGCTCAAACCCTATATACTGTACTTAACTGACAGGGGTCCCCCAGGGCTCTATTCTAGATCCTCTAGTATTTCCCTCTACACCGCATCTGCTAGCCAAAAATAGCCGATCTACAAGCTTGTAGATCGTCTATTTTCGACAAATATTCGCCCCCAGAATAGGGTAGGGTTCAAGTGGTTAAAGCTAGGACAAGGAAAGACAAGAGAGCTATTGGAGCACTTTTCACTTGATACAGCCAATAAGTCTATTGCACACTGGTAGCCATCTTATAAGAGTCTTTTTATCCTGCATCTAACCTGCATGAGCACTGCAGTGGCCACTGAAGCACATTAACACACTGACACAGGAATGCACAAATCATACGTGTGTCTCAAAACCACATGGATTTTCTATGCAGCCAGTTGAAAAGGAAGCTCTACCGGGTTTCATTTTATTTGAACAAGTCCTCTGAAAGGCAGAACGACAGCAACTTAGCTACGTTTCACCCGTTTCAATCAGGGGGGCCCCGACTGACGTCAGTCAAATATTCAAAGACAAGTCTGTCGTCTTGTAGAATGAAACCTTGCTTTCCGTGGCCATAATTCCACCCAACATGAGAAGTGAGAACCAATATTTTAAAATCCTACTTCATAGTCGTACAGTTACACACATTCACACTTGGGAGCTGCCCAGTACAACCACTGGCTTGTACTGGAGCAGCTCCACTGGAGCAGTTAATGTATGCAATAGGCTCAAAAAATTGGACTGTGCCCAACTCAAGTGCCCAAGTTCAATATGACATTTTCGACAACTAGTTTTACAGTACGTATAAAACTGTAGGCACCTCTCACACACACACACACACACACACACACACACACACACACACACACACACACACACACACACACACACACACACACACACACACACACACACACTTGTTTGTTTCACAGACTACTTCCATCTGGGACTTCGGTAGCACAATCGATGAAGGGGCGGCCCCTTTTTTTTCAAGCTACTTGGCAGGTGATTGGATGATCCCGCCCCTAGCAGCCGCTGATTGGTTCGAACACGCAGCGGTGCGGGGCAGCTCTACTCTGTGAGCGAAATCCAGATGGAGGCTGTATTGTGAAGTCAATACCGCCTCCATCTGGCGGAGTCAGGTTAGTTCTCCTCTCCCTTCAATTGAAAATAGTTTGCAGGTCTTGGTCTTGGTCACGGTGTTGGTTGAATATGGCAAGAATCTCCGTGACCGGTTTTGATTGAAAAAGAAACCGGTTTTGGAAATGATTTGTGCTTGAGGCAAATGAACAAGGAAAGGCAAAGGATACGTTACTAGCAATAGTACAGACCAGCAAGACCAAAACAACTTCTAAATCGTATTAGTAGCGCATTACTCACCCACCCACACACCTAACCCCCCCCCCCCCCCCCAGTCAATGACTTTTTCAAAATCAGAAATACTAGCGTTTAGAATTCTGTAAAGCCAGCCTGGCTGCCAGTCCCATTTCTGACTCACTCCTTCGCTGTAGCTCTGGGATTCTGTCACATACTGTACAGTAATTGCCATCCTGAATTGTGGGGCAGCCGAAACAGTCACCTTTTTAACTCTTTTGCAAACGTCGTATCAAAAATATCATGACTGTGTTCCTACAGAGGAAGTCTTGTACTAAAGATGGGTGTTGAGATTTAAATCCGCAGTGAAACAGCCGTTTAAATCATTCCTGATCTGCTGTTGATCGGGAACGCATTTCCATCTAAAACTCAGCACAGGCTGCCGGAAAACCTGATTTAAAAAGGTGTTTCTCAGTGGAATATCATTTTTCCACCCCGTCTTTACGAAAGACATGTAAAACACTCACTAGATAGACAGATAACTGACAGGTGAGATGGAGAGATGAGAAATCACAGAGAAGGGCCGTTAGACGCAGCCTCTCCCTGGTCATAAAGCAACAGCTGTTGACCAACAGGATGAGACAACATCCACAATTACCCCCTCAATATAATCGACATAGAGAGAGACTCAACCCAGGTCAGCTATTTTCTATCAACAGGTCACACCGGGGCTTATTGTTTGAGAATGCAGCTGCCTGTGCAACGCCAAGGATTTGAACCCGGGTGTCCCGTGCGGGAAGGGACACCGGACACTAAAGCCAAACATCTAAACCACTAGCCAAAAGGGGAATTCCCCTTGGGCGGGGGAGATGTTAGGCTTTTCAGGCAGAGGCTCTGAGCCACTCTGCTACAATGCATTCTGATACAGAAGAAATGCATTGCAATGCACAAGTTTACATTGAAAGAATAATCACACATACTGTCATTATTACATACTTCCCTCACATTTATTTAACCAGTAATGGAGATTTCCAAAAAACAAAACGTTTTTTTTAAATATATATATTATTGTTTGTAACAATTACAGATGATTAAGTTCCCATTTTCATTTCCGCTTCGAGTGAAATATTGTTTGTTTCCGTCTTTTTTGTTTCTGTTCTTTGAACCGGTTCAGAGCCCTGCTGCTGAGGACCGAAGGGAGTTTAGTGTCGAGTGTGATGTCGATCAGATGAGTGGTTCTGCACGCAGCACTTCCAGGGTCAAGCAATCGGCCTGCTCCGAATGGTCATGACTCATGCATTCCAAAAAACGGCCACCTGCTCCAAACCGCCACATGTTCTGAATGGCTACAATCTCCAAACAGTTACTCCCCCCCCCCCCCCATACAATGCCGCATCCAGAAATACAGACCAGGAGCCGAGCAATCATCCCTCGGGCATGTGCTCTGAACGCCCACGCCTCCAAAGGGCACTGCACTAGTTCAGTAAAATGCAGCAGGAAACACAAGCGCGTATGCATTGACAACACACATGCAGTGGTGGAAAAAGTACTCAAATGTTTTACTTAAGTAAAAGTATCAATACTGCAATGTAAAAATACTTTGTTACAAGTAATAGTCCGGAATTCAAAATTTACTTGAGTAAAAGTACAAAAGCATTGGTATTAAAATGTACTTAGAGTACCAGAAGTAGAAAGTACCCATTATGCAGAATGTGCCATTTCACAAGTTTTCAAATGTATAAAAATCTTTTGAAAATGGCAGATCTACGAGCTTGTAGATCGGCTAATTTCAAATGGCTGAAATGTATATAGGGCTGAAGTGGATAATGCATGTTTTGTAATAATAATGAAACAAAGTAACTCTACAAAGTAACTAGAAACTAAAGTTGTCAAATAATTGTAGTGGAGTAAACGTACAATATTTGTCTCTGAGATGTAGTGGAGTAGAAGTAAAAGTACAAACAATTGGAAATACTCCAGTAAAGTAAAAATACCTCAAAATTATACTTTAGTACAATACCTGGGTAAATGTACTTAGTTACTTTCCACCACTCCACACATGCATTACAAATTGTCACACACATTGACTGATATCTTTTGACAGCACACAGCATCTGATAAAGGACCCATCAACTGCACAACGTTTAGTTAAATGAACAATGCAGATGGACTGTTGTCTAGGTCTCAGCATGTCATGGAAGGTTTTTCCTCATATATGCAACCATACAACTTGTATTTAATTGTTAGGTCATGGAGGATGACCGTGGGCTACTTATTTCTTATTCAAGAAATGTCAGGTTGACATGCCAGCACAGGTAATTAAACCAATGTTGGATCTCTGCACTGGTTAAGCCCAGAGCAACACCTGTCTGTCTGTCTGTCTGTCTGTCTGTCTGTCTGTCTGTCTGTCTGTCTGTCTGTCTGTCTGTCTGTCTGTCTGTCTGTCTGTCTGTCTGTCTGTCTGTCTGTCTGTCTGTCTGTCTGTGCCGGTGGTCCTCTTGGTCCCCAGACATTAATTAGCCAATTAGATAGATGCCTTTAAGGACCAATTACTCATACGCATGGCTTTAGATAATGTATTATGTGCATTATAATGTACAGTCAAATCTAATCTAATCTTTTAACCAATTTGGACCGGTAAGAGTTCATTTAACACTGAGGATTTTTACTCTGTATCATAAATACATTATGAGAGTACTGTATTCATTGTAATCGCAAAACAACAATATCATAATGGTACAATTCACTGTACAGCACAAATATATAGCTTTAAATCTACACAATGCGTACATAACCCAGGCTTCAGTTTCTTAATACATAATACATTTTGTTTTGTTTTACATGCACTTGCAAAACAAAAGAAAACAAACTCAGTAAGTGGTTGCGATGCCTCACAAGTTGTTAGAGCATAAGCAATTCTCTGTAAGCTACGGAGCCTTATACTGTCTGTCTCATAATTCTATGCCCTCTCCTGCCTCCTGGTATAAAAAAATTATAATATCATTCTGAGGTAAGATTACGCACGCCAGACAAATCCGAATACAAATACAGCGAGACGGAGGAATAGAACAGCATACCCGCACCATGGATGATTGAACACAGCTCATTTCTATTCCTGATAACAAGAGCCCCAGTATACTGTGATCCCTCATGGGTTCCACTGTCCCCATGTCACCACCTCGGCCCCAGCGACACAAATGAGGGACGATCTACCCGTCGGCAGGTCCCTGCCTCTATTTATAGACGGCGGTTCCTCTGGCTCACCTCGGGCACCTGACCCGACTCAGTCAGACCCAGAAAGAGAGCAGTGCAGTGTTCGCTGTCCTCATCAACCATCACATCTCCACTGCCAGCCCGGGGTTTTAGACTAATCTCCCATTCTGCCGTTGCGGGCGGGGGGATAAAACCTCGTCTCTGACCGGTGGGATCAGTGATGAGAGGGGGGGGGGGGGGAGTGGGGGGGGAGTGGGGGGTTGTGGGGGGGACCTGTGGGGTAGGGACAATTAAATCATGTCTCGGCTGTCAGTTGTGCCGTTCACCGGTGGCGATGGCTTCGGGGAGGGGGGAGGGAGTCGGTGGCTTAGACCATGTGACCCAGGACTCCTGAGGGGAGGAGGGACAGAGGAGCGGGGAGGAGAGGTTCGGCACGCTCCCACGAACACGTGACCGCCAAAGCGCACGTACGCAAAGACGAGATGAGCATGCATGATCTGCACGTTCACGTTTTTGTCACCTACTGTATGCGGTTTCCCCCCCTGTATTTCGTCACTACTACTACGTAAAACAGAACTGTCTGGAGATCACAGGCCGTGTGGACGTTTAGCTCTGTTCTACACAGACTGCTGTCCCGTCAGTGAACGAAACATCTAATAATAACACACGATTGTCTGCGCGCATGCAAAACAAGAATGCAAAAAAAACAGTGGAGATACATGCCCCAAGCACGCGAGCGCGTGTTGCTCACGTTCACATAATGCATTTGGTAACGAATGAACGCCGTTCTTCCCTGCAGGTAGAGGTGAAGTAAAGAGCAAACAGGGGAGATTTTAGGATCTAAATGTCTCAGTAGAAGAGCAGGGAGACCAAAAGTAATACAACAATTTCACTGATTTTAAAAGGGTAATAGTCCATTCGGTTATTCCAGGTGCATCCAGCGCAACAGGTCGGCTCGCAAAGGTCAGATAGGAATTAATCAATATTTTGGTACTGCATTGCATATAAGTACCTTGAGATTGTACTGAAGTACAGTACTTGAGTAAATGTACTTGGGTACTTTACGTCACTGCTGGCAAGGCAGTGGTGAGCAGAGATGCATAGATGAGCGCCGTGACCCTTGATGAAGAGGATGACACTAAGCTGCAATCTGCCTTCAGTTCTATGGGATGAAAGCAATTGGTGATACCGAGGATAGAGATAGAGCTGAGGGCCGGGCGATGTGACTTCAAATCAATATCATGATTATTTCAAACTGTTGCCTTGATTGCGATTCTATAAGCTCATAATGCGTTGCATCATGACGCATTGTGAGCTTATAGATTGACTATTTTCACAATTTTTGTATGCCACCATTGTATAACGAAGGTACATAGGGATAAGCTGTGTCCAGGTAGCTCAGTCGGTAGAGCTCTTGCCTTTGGGACCACAAGGTCATGGGTTTGACCCTGGGCACCTCCAACTCAACAAATGACTAGCATGACATACCAGCAAGTCGTGCGGTAAGTACTGGGAGCTAATGGTAGGTGTGACGTGCCACTTCAGCAATCCATCTCCCACGGACCTAGCACATTGTTACTTATAACAGTCAATCAGACTAATCGATTTAGTGAATTATAAAGAAATTGTATTATTATTATATTATATTATATCGTGTCAAATCGTTGATATATAAGAAATTAATTAAAAACAAATTATTATTTTTTATGTTTCGCAATTCGATTTGCTTCGATACATTTTCTTTTGCCTATATTTTCTGTTAATTGCCCAGCCCTATTAAGAGGTTCCTCATCAATATCTAACAGCATGATGGCTCCTCTGCAACACTACTGCAACACAACTGACTGAAAGAATACAAAATATTAGATCTTATTTTTTATCTCAAAGGGGCTTCCATTGGATGTGAATTGGATGCACATGCACAACTATGAGCACACACTGTGACCCTTTTGATTTATTAAAGAGCAACATGGGGCCTTGAACTTAAAGCACTATTGGATTTGAGTCTGGGAGAAATCTACTTATATGTTCAACAGCTATGATTTAGCACAGTTGATTCAGGATATCATGGATGCTTGCAGGAAGTTGGTCTCTGGAAACCAGTAATGTTAATGACTGTCTGTCTTTTTGCTTAATAATCTATTAAATTGGACACCATTTCCCACAAAAAATATGCAAATTATTTTCCTCCCAGGTAAAACATCCATCTTAAACATGTACAGTATATGTGCAGTTCAGTACCTAAAAATAAAGAGGTAAGCCTCACACGTCAATCAGACTCAACCTTCCAGGGTTAGTTTCCCCAGGACAGTGGTTCACAATGGTTAATTGTTTTTTTTTTAGATCGATTTATTTCAATTCGCAAATTTTCTAAAATTGTAAAAGAATAACAGATCTACAAGCTCACAACGTGTCACACTGCAACGCGCTGTGTGTTGTAGATCGGCTATCGGTTAGATCGGCATATACAGTAGGTATGCCTTGAGATTTTGACTTGCCCAATGGTGTGCCTTGGACAACAACAAAAAAAGAAAACCACTGCTCTAGAGTAATACAACCTAACAGTTAACTGGCATCAGTAATCCTCCATTTTGTCCCACAGAGCACAACAAATGCCACAGGAATCACAATGGACTGAAAGAGTGAACATCTCTCACAGAGATTACCCACTAAACAACAGGTGTCTTTGAATCTACAATACGATCTGGAATTGCGTATTGTTTTGGGTAGGTTGACGTGTCCT
Organism: Gymnoscopelus braueri; assembly: GCF_963280865.1. NCBI lineage: Eukaryota > Metazoa > Chordata > Actinopteri > Myctophiformes > Myctophidae > Gymnoscopelus > Gymnoscopelus braueri. The sequence goes on along the minus strand of NC_137626.1, from coordinate 27,730,022 downwards.
CAATTGAGTTGGTGTCTATGTGCAGCATTGGCCACATATCCCCTCTTGATGCTGGAATCCCTGGTTGATCCACAGGCTCTGAGTCCATTGTCTGGACCCACTCTTTCTAATGAGTTCCACGTTCAGACGTTGCTCAGCTGGGCCTGGAGTGGATGGAGTGTTTGACGTAGATGGAACCAAAAACCAAAGTTCGGTTTACTCGGTGTATGTGTGTGTAGGGGGGGACAGTCGAAATGTCGACTGTCTGATAGGTTAGATATTTAATATCACAATTTTACAGTAAAAAAATCTTGTCAAACACATTCTATCACTAGCGTCCCTAAAGGATTCATATGGATTCATACTCTTTGTTCAGCCAGTAGAATAATAATCGTTCAAAGGAGCCGTGGAGTAGAAATTTAGTCTCTCATGCAGGAGACCCGGGTTTGAATCACGGGTAGGATATAGCGACGACATACAGTAGAAGTTGCAGATTGCAGCTTTAAATGACAGTGGTATTTTTACTGTGCAGCCTCTGTCCTAGATGTTCTAATCACATGTGGCGGCCACCAGTAAGATGAGAGTGAACCAGCAGCACTGAGGATGTAGAGAGAGAGAGAGAGAAAATGGAGTAATCCATCCTGATGGCCCCCCCCCTCCCACACACACTGAGCACACACACACGTGCATGCGTGTGCACACATGCACACGCATGCACGCACGCACATACACACCATAACAATGGCCTACTGGATGTCCAACAAAGGAAGGTTTTTATTTTTTAAATTCCACACAGGCAACCACAGCTGCTACACTGCTAATTTCACCTGCCATTTTAATTTGTCTTTTTTATCAACAAACTAGAATAGGTCGTCCAAAGGATGGCTGGACATGAGTTGAAAATGGCTAGTAAAGTAGGCATGCATAACAGCCAGCCAAAAGCTAAAAGAACCAGCATTTGTCTGTCTAAGTCCATATAGATAGATATACCGATATCAAATACAGAATTTAATGCAGCGCCGATGCACTTCAGTCAACAAAATCACAGCCCGTTCTGTTATTAGTTTCCAGGGTGTCTTTCTTGACCTGAAAATTACGACATTGAGAGCATCTGCTGAACTTTTGGAAAGTAATCCTGCTCACACTATCTTGTGTTTGCCCTCGGGACAGTGCGGTCAACTCTCAGATGATAGCTACAGACCAAAAATAAACACTGACGGCAATGAGAGTGACCTACGTCTAGGTCTACAGGGGCTTCTGGAAACCTTCCTCTCGCAGCTGGACCAGGCCTTGATCACGCACGATTATCTTTAACTATAAGGGTCAACTGAAACCCTTTTAGGATCATTAAGGCTTAAACAAATCCTATAATATCTCCATTAAAGTAGATTATAAGCTCTACTAGTGATTTAATGGTTACAATTAAATACAAGGTATTTACAAAAACATGTTAAAGAAAAGTTGTTATAGTTATTGAGATAATTGATATTGATAATTTGTAGTAACAGCAATTGTATTGTATAGCACTATTGTTGGTCTTGCTGAACTGGTAGAAGCCGTTTTGCATCTCTTAATTCAACTCTGAAGAGTGCACTCTTTGGAGTTAAATTAACAATAGATTTGACTGTGTACTGACTATTGATTAATGGGTTTTCCATCTCTTAATTTAACTCTGAAGAGTGTACACTCTTTGGAGTTAAATTAACAATAGATGTTACTGTGTATTGACTATTGATGAATGGGAGACTGTATGAACAAAGCCACCTGGCAAAGATCACAGTTAATGCTGAGCATTTCAGTTACAGGTATGAAAACATCTAACAATTGATCACGACATAAAGTCATCAAGATATCGAGCAGAGAGATTACATGCAGCAAAGATCTCCACTCTCCAGTCGGATTTTAACCAGAGAAGTCGCAGACAATGTGGTCGACGCACCTGTTAGCTACCAGTCCACCACTTTTTGGGCTTTAGTCCAAAAACAAGGACACTCTGATGAAGGATTAGTCTGTGAAAGTCAAAAGTGAAAGTGAAAGTTTTCATTCTGTTTGTCCTCTCCCTGCTTGGCTTTCACACTGCCAGAGGGAGGCGTGTCACGGCAAGAGGTGATGGAAAGAATAATAAACGAGGAGCTGCAACACTAGACGGGTATATTAGCTATCCGCCGATGTTATGCTTCAGAGAGGGAGCGGGTGATAAAACAAACATGGACGATGTTTCGAGGGTCGCCCACGGGTTTTGGATTCCGCTTTCTCTCCCAGGACAAATCACTGATCTCTTGATTCATGACCTAGGCCACCTTTTTTTCCCCAGGAAACTCTGCACCTCTATGGCTCTTTGTGACACGGGGAAAACAACCTAGTTTCTACATTCCTCGATGATCTCTCCGGAGGGTATCTGTGACGCAGGGAACTGCTGGTCTGATGAATGTTTACAAGATAAATAAAAGAAAATGCCTCTCCGGGCAAAATCCGTAAGACTGGGCTTTAATGTAAATCTGCCAGTTTGTTTTTGATCTGCCTGAGAGGAGTGGACTCACTACAGGATGCTATAGCTCAAGCTCATAGCTATGGGGGGAGGGAGTTGGGTTGGCTGGGATTAATGGGACGGTTGTATGAGCTCTGCGATTGGCCAGCAGATTCAGCTGTCATGGCCCTGATCCCCGCAGATGGTCGTGGTTGCCGTGGCAATGGTAGCGAGATCAGCATCAGCAGCATTAGTTGCATCAGCAGGGAGGAATATGGCATGGACACACTACCACAGTGAAATCACTCTCAGAGTTAAATTAATGCCGAAGATTTTCGTGTCCTGCTGTGACACGGACAGGTTCAGTCTATGTATAGAACCTCTCAGAAATAGAGGATGGCAGGACTGTGAGTTTCTGAAAAACCTGGATTTTAGACTGACTGACTACTAACTAAAACTCCTAGGGACGGTCGGACAGACAAGGGCACGGCCCACTGGCATTTTCTATCCCACATGCCGGTGCAAAGACCTGAGAGGGAACTCCGTTGGTAATGCATAGCTCATAATAAATACCACATTTGTTCCCGCAATTTTGCCCTTGGCTGCACAACACACTTTTCCAAAGTGCTCACATGAACACATGCACAGATGCCGACTTTCCTTTCTCCTTTGTCTCCATCAAAGATCAATGAGGTCAATACAGTGGGTAATAGCCTCTCTCTCCCTCTCTCTCTCTCTCTCTCTCTCTTTCTCTCTCTCTCTCTCTCTTTCTCTCTTTCTCTCTCTCTCCCCTCCATTCAGAAGGAGCGTCCCATCTGTCAGCCTGCCTCCTCAGGACCTCTCACATGCAGATCAGCAGGACCGGCCCTCCCTGCAGCGCAGGAGGCAAGCATCCGCCCTACAACCCATTAACAATACATTAACCAACCGTGTTCAGCTACAGTAGTAGTAAGTGGCAGCAAAGACTCTGATTCCCGCTAATGCCCACGCAGTAATGATATCTGCTAAACTTAGTCAAAGACTAAGAAGATCAGCTGATTATCAGGGATGATGTCTATCCAGTTGCAATAAAAACATAACGTCATGGCATACGGTACAACAGCGCGCCCAAACACGCTGTTACTATTCGATATGGAGGAGATCACAGTTTTCTTGGTACAAAACCTGCTAACCGTCATAAGTGAGATGAGCGGTTTGAACGACCACCACAACGTCACTGAAATGGCACATTAACAACCCGGAAACAAAAGTTAAACAACAGTTTGACATTGCCAAAATGCACAATCATCTCAAAACCTTAAACAACTCATAAAACAATGGTCTCTGAACTATGCCAATACCAATATAATTGCACAGCTTTTGTACACTTTTAAACATCAGCACACATTAGTTTCAATCCGGAGAACACATAAATGCATAGCCATCTGACACCTTGAACAACAGTTAAACTCTACACTAGTTTGAACGCTGACTGCAATTGCCAAAATGTACGACTATCTTACACTTCAGCCCCCTCCGGAGAAGCATACCTGGTAGATAAATCCATTGTTGGGATCCACAGAGAGCATGGCTTCCCTCCTGCAGGGGATGGAGCAGACGCCCGCTGGGTCTCCTTGTTTGTGCTCGGGGGGATGCGAAAGCAGAGAGGCTGAAGTCTCAGGGCCCGAGCCCCACGGAGGGCTGGGTGTGTGGGTGGGTGTGGATGAGGGTGAGTGCGAGAGCAGGAGGAGAGAGAGAGAGAGAGACAGAGAGAGCGAGAGAGAGAAGTAAAGAGAGACAGAGAGAGAGGAGAGAAAGAGTGAGAGTGTCAGCTGGTTCGTCGGACACTCGGTCGGGTCCCGTAGAGCCCTCCCCCTCTCAGCGTTTATGCTCCTCAGCTGCTCCCCTCACCTACTTCCTCCATACCAGAAGCAGCAGCAAGCTCTTTCTCCAAGCCCCCTCCTGAACACCAACACAACAGCAAATAAAACCCAAGGGCTCCTTCTCATCCAGGGCTAGCATCTGATGCTTTTTGACAAGCGTCCGTCCGCCAATCCCCCCCCAAGAGATTAGCGCGCTGCTGACATCACCGCGATGCCGTGCAGTGCAGAGTTGCGCTGTGCCGCGCTGAGCTGCTGAAGCCCCCGTGGCCCCTGTTATCTAAGAGAGGCTAGGCTTAAGTCACAGAGAGCCAAACAACAACAACAACAAAAGCGGCACCGGCGGTCGGTCCAGTGCTTCACAACCACACCTGCCATAATGGTCAGAGAAGACGCAGCAAAGTCTCGGGGCTGGATGTTTGCATTCATCCGGCTTCATCCGCCTGCCTGCCTGCTTGCGTGTGTGTGCACGTGCATGTGTACGTGCTTGCATGCCCTACCTGAGACAGAGCTGCTGCTCTGTACGTAGTGCCTTGTCAGCGTATGTGTGCCGGAGGCTGCAAGATGCTCTACAGAAAACAAAATAGGAATGTGAAGAGAAAACTAGTGCTGCTGTACGGGCTGTGGTGGCTAGGTGAAAGCTGTAGGTTATCTGATGCCCTTTTAACTTGTTATTGGTAAGGGAGGCTCTGCTTCTATTGCCCTTCTCTCTCTCTCTCTCTCTCTCTCTCTCTCTCTCTCTCTCTCTCTCTCTCTCTCTCTCTCTCTCTCTCTCTCTCTCTCTCTCTCTCTCTCTCTCTCTCTCTCTCTCTCTCTCTCTCTCTCTCTCTCTCTCTCTCTCTCTCTCTCTCTCTCTCTCTCTCTCTCTCTCTCTCTCTCTCTCTCTCCCAAAGTTATGTATATTTCCTCCTAAATTAAACCCAGTACAACTCACTCTCTTTCTCCATCTCTCACGTCATCCTGATACCTTCGCTCCATCACACCAGTTTTATCACTCTCTGCCTGTGACCTCTCCCTCTACCCCCCCCCCCCCCATCCTCCCTCCGGTGCCACTGCTATAATTGAACAGGAAAAATGGAGCACAGCCGGTCTGAGCAGTAGGCTCCACACTGCAGTCCTTCCTGCTCCCCTGCCTGTCAGACTTCACACCTGGTCTGATCACCAGGTCGTGCAGAGAGATTTCAAACTGATCCAAGTACGCCATGAGCATCGGCACAAGCCTGGATCACTCTACACCACCAGACCCCCTCCTCCTCCAATGCGCACGCACACACACATACACACACACGCGTGTGCGCGCACACACACACACACACACACACACACACACACACACACACACACACGCACACACACTCACGCATCAGGGACGTGCACAGATAGACTCTAGGTGGTGCTAGAGCACCTGCCCTTTGCCCTCTTGACCAGAAATGCCCTAAAAAATAATAATAAAATTTTTTTTTATTTTATTTTTTTTTTTAAATAATTTAGAGTATGTAGCCTATGGTGACATCGATCAATTCTGGATTAAAAGCTTTTAATATATTAAAAATATATTAATTGCATTGCAATTTTCTTCTATAAATCTCACACTACTAGGGCAGCCGGCGGTTCCGCGCGCCGTGCAAGGTGCCCTTTTTTTTTTACTTGAGCACCTGCCCCGCAAAATGTCTGTGCACGCCACTGCACGCACTCACGCGTGCACACACACGCACGCACACACGCACACCCATCCATCTGCTCCTCTGGCCCAGCCAATCAATCCATTCCATCCAGACCCCAGACTGGAAAGGCTTTGAGTACAAAGGTGTGTCTACAGATTGGAAGATTATTTCAAAGTCTGGGTTCGAGGCCGTGGGGAGATTCGAATTGGGGTCGTTTGATATTCTGGAGGGGCGGCTGTCCAAGTCTTTCAGATCAAAAGGAGGGGAGTTGTTATCCTCAACACAATCTGTCACAACAGCATGCAGTGTTTCTCAGCCCTTTGTAAAGGTGGAAGCCCCTGTTCTCTGGGGGTCTCACAGTCCAGAGACATTATCAGTCTCTAAAGTTAAAGCTGCAATCCGGAACTTATTTTAAAGAATACAACTTTATCGGTATGGTAGTATTAATGCAATATAACTAGCACATCTGCAGTGGTTGGAGGTGGTCTCCCTACTGTTACATAGTAGGGTATGACACCTACTGGTTGGCAGGTAGTACTGCCTGAAGCTCATAATCTCTCCCCCTGACCAAGCAGGGATTCCATCCTTCCGGTAGAAGTTTGGTCTCCTATGTGGGAGATGTGGATTCAAATGGGATATGATGAAGCTTATGGATTGTGGCTTTACAAATAAGATAAGATAAGCTATACTGTCATTGTATCCAGAATACAATTACATTTTGTTTAGTGCAACCACTTCAATTAGCAGCATCATACAAATACTGTAGCATTATTCAACAAGTAAGACGCGCGAACGCTGGAAGCGAACGCAGCTCGAAAATATTGTGTATTTACGGACTTGTAATCCGTGTTATTTCACTGTGATGGGGAGAGGTGTGTGTGTGTGTGTGTGTGTGTGTGTGTGTGTGTGTGTGTGTGTGTGTGTGTGTGTGTGTGTGTGTGTGTGTGTGTGTGTGTGTGTGTGTGTGTGTGTGTGTTGTCTAAATTCCTGCACTCTGGCGCCCTCTACATAGGTACTGCATGCACACAGACAGACACACAGACACACAGACACACAGACAGAGACACACACACACAACCCGAGCAGGTTTACATAGTAAGCTCCACTTGGTCGGAGGCGCGGCTTCGCCGCGCCTCCTTCCGCGTTCGCAATAAACTATTAGGTTCGTCATGGGTCATGTCACAAGTCATAAAAGGTCTGTTGTCAAAGACAGATCATCCATAAGTACATACAATATATCTGTGTGTGAGTGTGAGTGTGAGTGAGTGTGAGTGTGAGTGTGAGTGTGTGTGTGTGTGTGTGTGTGTGTGTGTGTGTGTGTGTGTGTGTGTGTGTGTGTGTGTGTGTGTGTGTGTGCGCGCGTGCGTGCGCGCGTGCGTGCGTGTTTAGGGGAAATGGAGTTGTGAGTCCAACAGTGCTTTCACAGTTCTTGGAAAAAACTGTTTTCCAGTCTCTTAGTCCTGGCTCATATCCGGGATATAATAGAAATAGGAACAGCGTGTGCACGGCCTGTCCTTTAAAAGTAAAAACACCAGCAGCCTGAATAATATAACCCTAATAAAGAATTTTGGAACCTTAAGAAATCAAATCAAAATCAGGGTACATTGGTAGCTGACTGGTCCACGAAACTGCAAGGTAACCGGTTTGATAACAGCTGGGGTTCCTGTGTTGAATGTTGTCTCTCCTTTCGCATGTTCATTTACTTTTCATGTTATCTATTTATCTAATGTATCCGCTATTCCTGGGATATAGATGATGCACAAAAATCCTCAGTATTAATTTAACTCAGAGTGTACAAATGGACCTGTGAGCATCCTTTTGGGTCAATGTTTTACTTTCTCAGAATTAACATTGAGGATTACTGTGTGATTCTAATATACATTATATTACCCTTTGTATATTTCCATTGTACTACACCATGTACTGTATTGGTAAATTCGGTAGTAGGAGAGATTTGAGAGGTGCCAACATCGACTACTGCATCTCTGAAATGGTGACGTGACTCTTTTCCAATTACACAGCAAAGTCCTGAGTGTTGATTTAACTCTGAGTGTAAAAATGGCCCCCTACGGGTCTTGATATCAAAGAAACACTTCAGATTTGACTGTGTACCACAAATACCAACACAAGCTGGGACTCAACCAGATGGTGCATGTACCACATAGGCAGAGAGCAAGTCACGACAACTTAGGTTCAAATCTAATTTGATGATTTATGGTGCATATCATGACAGAGAGAGAGATAGAGATAGAGATAGAGAGAGAGAGAGAGAGAGAGAGAGAGAGAGAGAGAGAGAGAGAGAGAGAGAGAGAGAGAGAGAGAGAGAGAGAGAGAGAGAGAGAGAGAGAGAGAGAGAGAGAGATAGATAGATAGATAGATAGATAGATAGATAGATAGATAGATAGATAGATAGATAGATAGATAGATGTACGTGATGTAACTATCAAACAAGCAAGAGAGCTGATCCACATTATAAATCTATGTAAATAGATGTTCACAACTTCGAAGTAACAACCTTGCGCACAGCACCTTCAAGCACCTTAAATGCCAGGTCAAAGGTCAAACGGTTCTTGATTATTCATTTTTTGGGCGGTGAAACAATTGCACCCCCCCAACCCTGCGCTGTGATTGGCCACCAGTGTACCCCCTAACCCTGCACCGTGATTGGCCAATCACAGTCTATTCAGGACTGTGATTGGCTAGTGAAACATGACACATGTGCATAGCCCTATAAATAGGACTATGCACTTAACAATTATGGGTTTTTTTAAGTTAGGGGTGTACAATGGTTGGTCCACAATATTACTTTTCTTTAAGTGAACTTCCATCACTGTGATGACCACTGTGACCACACCGCCCACTTCACACTGGGTGTGATTTTTTTAATACATTTTATACATTTAAAAACTTGTGAGATGGGACATTCTGCATAATGAGTATATTTTGATACCAATACTTTTGCACTTTTACTCAAGGAATTTTTAATTCCGGACTTTTTGTAACAGAGTATTTCTACATTGCAGTATTGGTACGTTTACTTAAGTAAAACATTTGAGTACTTTTTCCACCACTACCCATATATGGCCACACTGATAGCATCAGGGAACTCCATATATGGGCATAAAAGGGACACAGGCAGACAGACAGATACAGAGATCTCCATATATGGGCACAAAAGGAACACAGACAGACAAACAGAGATATCCATATATGGGCACAAAAGAAACACAGACAGACAGACAGAGATATCCATATATGGGCACAAAAGGAACACAGATAGACAAACAGAGATATCCATATATGGGCACAAAAGGAACACAGACAGACAGACAGAGATATCCATATATGGGCACAAAAGGGACACAGACAGACAGACAGACAGACACAGAGATATCCACATATGGGCACATTGACATCATCAGTGAGATGTCACAAGCATCCATCCAGCCAAGCACTATATAAATGGTGAACACATACAGTGGTAGCACCTTGACAATATCAGGGGTGGTACCCCTCTGGTGCCCCTGTGGTACCACCTATTTTTGTGGTACCACTTTTTTCTATGTGGTGCCACTAGATGGCGGTAGAGAGCAACTAATGGCGGTAGAGACACACAGGCATGTTGTGTCTATTTGAGACAGGGCTGCTTTCAGTCAACAGATAGAAGCTGCAATTGAAGCTGAACTTGTTGAGAAGTGAAACAAATAATTGTATGGGTTATATTATCAAGATGTATTTTGGTAAATTGCAAAACAACTTATGTCATAAAGGTTATAGCCTACACAATAAAGTCCTCATTATTAGTGGCATTTTGACACTCCTAAATGAACACTGAGGATTTTACTGTGTACACTGAGGCCTATACGGTAGGCTATCATACAAGTAAGACGCGCGAACGCTGGAAGCGAACGCAGCTCGAAAATATTGTGTATTTACGGACTTGTAATCCGTGTTATTTCACCGTGATGGGGAGAGAACATTGACATTGTGTGTGTGTGTGTGTGTGTGTGTGTGTGTGTGTGTGTGTGTGTGTGTGTGTGTGTGTGTGTGTGTGTGTGTGTGTGTGTGTGTGTGTGTGTTTGCAGGCTGTTGTGCATTGTAATCAGAGCATTGTCTAAATTCCTGCACTCTGGCGCACTCTGGCGGCTGCTTACAGGCAGTGCACACATGGGGGCGCGAGCCAATGAGAGCATGAACACAGACACACAGACACACAGACACACACACAACCCGAGCACGGTTACATAGTAAGCTCCACATAGTAAGCTCCGCTTCGCCGCGCCTCCTTCCGCGTTCGCAATGATACACAGGCTAACAGTCTTTGTTTTTCATGGAGATCCTCATCTTGTAAAGTTCTGCAGATGGTTGATAAGAAATCTTTCTCTATCTGGTGTTTGGGTCAGGATATTCATTGTTGCCTAATAATCATGTATAGGTTGTGAAGACTCCAGCCACGTCTGTCTTCTCAGAATTGCAATGGATTTCATTGAAATGAAAGGACTCGGGAAAGAGGAGAGATGCTAAGCAGAATATATACCTAATATAGTTATACAAATGAACGCTCTTATGTGAGTTATCCGACCTATATCCAACGTAAACTCCATATATGGAGATAGCTTACATCAGTAAGATGTCACAAGCATCCAGCCAAGCACTATATAAATGGTGAACTCAATATTTCCGCGTCCAAGAGCAGAATTATTCAACTTAGTAACTAAGTAATTCACTCTTTGACTATCTCTAATTCTCAAGACGGTCTTGAGGATGGTCATGGCTCCGCCACTGGCTCGCCCTCGAACTAGCTGGTTCCGTCCACCAGACAAAAGAAGGGCCTTTTGTCTAATAGTCACAGGGATGTTGGCCTCCGCCGTGGTTATCCTAATCCACCGTTCTTTGAATTGGAAGAATGAGGACCCGGCTCCAGCTCCGACAGTCCCCTTGGCCCGGACGTGTCAGAGAGAAACGATTGCACCGGAATGTCTTCGCTACGACAAACCGAGCGCCCTGACTGGACGCACCGACGTTGTCGTGATGACGCACTGGTTAGCTCCGATCGTATGGGAATCCACATTCGAACCTGCGTTGTTGGATGGCATCTACAAACCCCACGACATCACCGTGGCAGTTACAGTTTTTGCCGTTGGTGAATACATACAATTCCTCAAGGATTTCCTGGAAACCGCAGAGAGGTACTTCTTCGTGGGATTTAAAGTCCATTATTACGTCTTTACGGATAGGCCAGAGCAAGTCCCCTCCGTTAAGATGGCTGCAGGACGGGAGTTGTTTGTCAAGCCAGCGCCAAACTCAAAACGCTTGGAGGAGATAACAGCCAGCAGGTCAAAAATTATTGCCAATTTTATCAAAACGGAGCTGCGCGATGGCGCCGACTACATCTTCTGTTTTGACGTCGATTCGAAGTTCCATGACCGCTGGGGATCTGAAACTCTAGGTAAGCTGGTCGCCGTGTTGCACTTTAATCACTTCACCCAAGAGCGCAGCCAGTTCATCTACGAACGCAGACCGGAGTCTAAAGCCTTCATGTCCGCCGACGAGGGCGACTTCTACTACGGCGGGGGCGTGTTCGGAGGGGAGCCGGCGTCCATCCATCACATGCTGTCGACGTGCAGCGACAACTTTGAGCTGGACGCCCAGCGGGGCATCGAGGCAGCGTGGCAGGATGAGTCTCATCTCAACGCCTACCTTTGGCGCCACAAACCCACCAAGATTCTGTCTCCAGAGTATCAGTGGCATGACGTCCACGCCAGAAAGCCAGAGATCAAAATAATCAGATTCTCTGCAATCATTAAGGACTACCGTAAGGTACGTCCAGGATGGACCGGCGGCGCGGATTATTAGGAAGAGAGTCATCAGCAGGTCATCAGCAGGTCATCAGCAAGTAAGATCTACAACATCACGAAGAAACTCAGCGGCAAGTACATCAGCCAGTCAACCCCTGTCAGAGACAAGGATGGCACCATCCTCAGGACAGAGCACGAACAGGCCGCAAGATGGGTACAACATTTCAGCGAAGTACTCAACTGTCCAGAGCCAGATGACCCTGCTAACCCTCCACCAGCAGAGGATGTCCCCAACATCGACACCAGTCTCACCAACTCATGAAGAGGTAAAGCGTGCTATCCAAGCCATGAAGGGTGGGAAAGCTGCCGGCCTAGATTCCATCCATGCCGAGATGCTGAAAGCTGACCTTACCACTTCAACAAAGGTGCTCACGGAACTCTTCAGAAACATCTGGGAAGAGGAAATAATACCTGAAGACTGGGACAAGGGCCTGATTGTTAAACTGCCCAAAAAAGGCAACCTCCAAAACTGTGACAACTGGCAGGGATCACACTGCTGTCAATACCATCTAAAGTCTTTTGTAGGATTCTACTCGGCAGAATTGAAGCCGCCGTCGACTAAAACCTGAGACAGGAACAGGCAGGATTCAGGAGAGGGAGGGGCTGCACAGACCAGATCTTTGCTCTGAAGAACATCCTCGAGCAGTGTGTAGAATGGAACGCCCCACTGCACATCAATTTCATAGACTTTCGGAAAGCCTTTGACAGCCTGCATCGTGACACCCTATGGAAGATCGCAAGAGCATATGGAATTCCTCCAAAAATGGTCTCGCTGATAGGGTTGTTCTACCGTCACTTTGAATGTAGTGTCATTGTCAATGGAAAACCATCTGAGCGCTTCAACTTAGAGTCTGGTGTGTGGCAAGGGTGCACCATGTCTCCCATTCTCTTCCTGATGGCCATTGACTGGGTGATGAGGATGACCACGGCCGATAAACCAAGGGGCATCCAGTGGACTTTGTTCTCCCAACTCGAAGACCTAGACTTTGCCGATGACCTTGCTGTTCTCTCCTCCAGATATATCCACTTGCAGGAGAAAACTGACAGACTAAACCAGTATGCAAAACAAACAGGGTTGAACATCAATGGTTCCAAAACACAAGTGATGTGCAACTGCCAGAGTTTATTCATAATGTACTCACCCCTGTGCCAGCAATTTGCGTGTTTTTTTTATTTTTTTGTTTTGTAATTTTTCATTCAAATACATTCTCTGATTGTGTTGTCAAGCACCTACGATTGTTCCACCAGTAGAGAGCAGCACATCCAAACATTGATCACCTCGCTCACCCCCTCCCAAACAGGCCCACGTCATATCCGGTCATTCAAAGGATGTGACGTTTTCGACAATTCCCGGCCCGCTGATCGGCCTGAAAACGATGTGATACACTACGACGATGACTGTTAGTCACCCGGACCAAAGAAAATAGAAGTTGAGCTGTCCGTTTTTCCTTATTCTGGCCGAAAATCACCGGAGAAAAACAACGTGTCCCGGAAATGAATTTTTTTTTTTACATCCGGCTCCGGGTGAGTGTGACGTAAGTGGAAAACGAAAGTGTTGATGAGAAATAAACACAGCCGTGCGATCACAGATTAAACAATGAAAATTCAAAAGAACGTGTCAACCCGTTCTTAGGAATCCTGGCAAGCGATGGATTTGAAAGAACGTGTTGACGCGATCTTGGCACTGTATGTGTTAATGCCACTCCAGATGCACCAATCATTGTGAATGGGAAAACCCTCGACTTTGTCGAAGATTTCACCTACCTGGGAAATCTTGTCAGCAAGGACAACGCAACAAAAAAGGAGACCAGAGCAAGGCTAGGGAAGGCTCACTGTGTTTTTGTAAGGCTCCATCCTATCTGGAAGTCGAAGCAGTACAGCCTAAAAACAAAGGTCCGACTGTACAACAGTAACGTAAAATCAGTGCTGATGTATGGCTCTGAGTCGGAATGCTGGCGTGTGACAACACTTGACATGAACAAGATCAATGCCTTCCACAATGGATGCCTCCGTAAAATCTGCCGCATCTTCTGGCCTGAGAAGATTTCAAATAAAGAGCTGCACAGAATGACCAGGTGCTCTAGTGTCGTGTCAGAACTCAAACGCCGCCGTCTACGATGGCTGGGACATGTGCTCCGAATGGCCCGGGAGCGAATCCCAAAGGTTGCACTGAGATGGACCCCAGTAGGGAAAAGGAGTCAAGGTCGACCCAAAACCACCTGGCGACGAACCGTGACAGCTGAGCTTCAGGAGATGAACCTTACGTGGGGCGAGGCACAACATGCAGCACAAGACAGGTCCCGATGGAGGCAGATCGTCGAAGCCTTATGTCCCACTTGGGACGAAGAGGATTAAGTCAACTCATTCAGTGCCACTGGCCAAAATTCATTGTAAAAAAAAAAGTGTCATTCAGTGCCACAGCCAAAATTCATTGTAAAAAAAAAAGTGCTTAGGAGCCGAGATACAGCCTTTTTTAAACAAGAAGTGAATGGAGCAGAACATTTTCAAATCATCATATCTTGGGTTCTGAAAAAAGTGTTGGCAAAAAAACAACAACATATTGTTGAACAGTTAATGCAAGTAAAACCAGTCAGTACCAAATAAACCACCATCAGTGCTCCTGCTGCAGTTTTGAGGAAAGAAGGTGAGAAATGCGTGCTCTATTTTGCTATATGCCAGGCCCGGATTGGACGGTCTGGCACTTCTGGCAGATGCCAGAAGGGCCGGGCAGTCTGGGGCTGCGGCCAAGCGAAGCAAAAAATGATTTTTTTTTAATTGTAAAAAAGAAAGAAAAACTATTTGGACCCAAGGAATAAAGTGGTTATTATTAAGATTCAAGCACATCTTGACTCTACAGGACAAAAACAGCACAAAAAAAACTGAGCTGAAAATGTTCATATCATATATTTCTGTTCTTACCAACTGCCTTTTCTTAATCCTTGACGTGTGTATTTAAAATTCTGCCATGTACCAGACTGAAATAATGTCCCACAGGGTTAATTTTTAACCCTATGTTACACCCAAAAAGGGAAACATAGCAAATATCTAGTATACAACATACAAACAAACACATATTCCATACAATTTGGACTCGAGGAATGAATTAAAATTGGTATTCTTAAGCATATCTTGACTCTATTTTGGGCATTTTTAAAACTGAGCCAACAATGTTCAGATTACATCTATATTTGTCTTTTTACTATACTTGTTGATAGTTTTCTTGACGACTATTTTCTCATAATCCTTGGAGTGTGTATTTAAAGATTGCGTGTGTGTGCGTGTGTGAGTGTGAGTGCACACGTCTGCGTCCCTGCATTCCCAGTAGGCTATGAAGGCTTACTTTGTGGCTCCTAGAATCTCAACCTAGAGAGAACTTTCAACTATCAGGCTGCTCTCCTGTTGAAACCATCTTCGAGGTTTGGTCCAGGAGGCAGACACTGTTAGTTTAAGAGCAGGCTAGGCTTAAAACGTTCCTTCCATTTGGGGAACAACAGCTCCATCATCATCCATAGTCTCTAATGTCGTCATAGCCAGTGCAGTGCACGTTTGATTACCTCATTAACAAATGACATGACCTGCCTGGTGAAACCTGTGGAAGGACACTCCATACATTTTATTTAATTTTTGGGCGGTGAAACCGCCCCTATATGTGAGGTTTGGACATCGACATTCGCTGCACTGTGATTGGCCACCATTGTACCCCCCCAACCCTGCGCTGTGATTGGCCACCAGTGTACCCCCCCCTAACCCTGCACCGTGATTGGCCAATCACAGTCTATTCAGGACTGTGATTGGCTAGTGAAACATGACACATGTGCATAGCCCTATAAATAGGACTATGCACTTAAAAAAAACACATTTATGTTTTTTTTAAGTTAGGGGTGTACAATGGTTGGTCCACAATATTACTTTTCTTTAAGTGAACTTCCATCACTGTGATGACCACTGTGACCACACCGCCCACTTCACACTGGGTGTGATTTTTTTATATTCCTTGTTGTAAATACCGTATGAAACAGAAATGAATAAGTGTGTGTCCATGGCTAATCTTGCAAACAACTGGACCATGCACACAGAGACTAGGGGGGGCCTCCACCACAATTCCAGTAAGCAAAGGAAGAATAGAATATGTATGTTTCACATATTGTGAATATTTGTTTGAAGGTTTTTCACATTTTGTGAATTCATAATGTCAGATTCACCATCTCACCATCCTTTCATATTTGGGCTAGACTTATATCATCAATATGACATCATCAACATGATGTCAGAGATCCACAGGGAGAACCAATCTTGTGGCTCTGCAGGAGTCTAGCTATCTAAAACATTGGTTCTCAACCTTTTCAGGCCGCGACCACCCAAAATAATCATATGGGACCTGGGGTATCGGTTCCACAGATAAATATTGTGAAATAGCAGATCTACAAACTCACAACAAATAAAAGTCTTTATAAATGACTTTACTGTCATCTAAGGACCCCCCCAAAATCATGTGAGGACCCCCCCCCCCCCCCTGGTGTGTGTCCATTACTAATCTCGCAAACCACTGGACCAAGCAATTGGCACAATGCCAGTAGGCCACAAGTACATCTACTGATTTATTTTTCCATTTCCCGTTTTATAATGGGAGGAGGAAGTAGAGAAAAATATTAAATGGATAAAATAAAAAATATCTCTCTATAATTGTCTTCTACTGTTACTATCCATATTCCCATCTTCATGATCTGCTTCATGATCACACATCTGCTTGGCAAGCTGATTAATTGATCAAAAAACATTATTGCAGGGTAAAAGCCATGTGACTTTATTTTGTTCTCTAAACGAACATCAGCTCAACGAAGTGAAAGACAGACACTCACCACATCTTTGCTCTCCTGAGGGCTTTGATCCTGCAAAAACACAAGAGAAGAGCAAGGAATCAGTCTTATTTCCCTTGTTCCTTGTTGTCTACGTTCCTGCGTGGAATGTGTTCTGACTTCTCACAGCAAGCAGAATGAAGTTTATTCACATTTTGAATGCATCCATCTGCATTATTTAGCAACGAAACAGTCGGGATACTAAAGCTACGGCCCCTCCTGCCTTTTGTAAAGATGCTTGTACATCAAACATACTCCCTTAGCCACCCCTGGCAACCTGAAACTTGTTTGGAATGAACTGAGGCCCACTCTTCGCCCCTGTGTGCTGATCTCCATAGGCTGCCCACCCTGTTTTGTCCTGGCTGATTCCCATCATACCACCACGTAGACACCTCACATGCCCATATACAGTATACACATCCCTGCAAAACCATGGCAACGGCATTAGGATGCAGCAGCATCCAGGAGGAAAGGGGGCGGTGGAGGGGGCAGCGGTGAGTTACGGCGACAGAGGAAACGCACCGCATTGACACAGAGTGGGGAGGAGATGAGAGTGAGAACAGCCATCCCTCTCCTCATGTATGACCGGCGTTCGCTGCACAAGCACTGTCCCAGGAGAGCCAAGCCCACGGTATTACTGTACATCTACCGTCAAACATGTATGTTTGTATCTGAGAAACATTCCTATTGCTCACATTATACTCCATTTCTCCTTTCTCTCTCTGATTCCCTCCGTGCCATAGAGAAGGACCCAGGGTGCATATTATATTTCCTTCCTCTCAGCACTGCCTCACCTGAATGCTAATAAGGAGAGGGGGGACCACAGAAGTGGGCTCTGCCTCCACACAGAGGAGGACGTGCACGGTTCAACGATCAATTGTCTTATTTACCGTAGAGTCTACAGGGGGCTCAGAACTCGGCTCATATCTCAGTGTTCTGTGTTCTGGACATGGCGTGTCAACGAAATGAGCGGCTTCACGTTGAGGTGTGACCACCCTCTCTAGACATACTGTAAGTGTTGGCCCACAGCGCATGAGCCTAATGGATACTACATGTTCTCTCCTTCTGGGTCAGTGGAGGATGATTTCATCTGACGGGACGGAGGGCTGGCTACACAACGTTTGGGGGAGTGAGAGTGTGTTGGCTTGCTAAGTGTACTGTATGAGAGAAAAGGAGCATCATTCAAAAATGCCCAAATCCTCGATAAAACGGCAGAGAAATTAGGCTATGTGATCCTGTGATTCAAAAAGTAGGCTACTAGGTATGCAGGACATTGTCATTAACCACTGGTGTCCCATCACCGACCCATAACTATCAAAGTCCACAGATTAGGCATTAAAAGCCTGCGTATGTATATGTTAGGATGATCCAGAGATTAAATGTATTGTATGCCATTCTGTTTTACTGACACACTGACTGTAAAATAATCTTGCAGGTTATGCAGGTTAAACATCATGGTCGGGGATCCGCAGTGTATGCTAAGCAACAGGAATGGCTGGACAGTGATCAGTCTCGCCATGTATCACAAATTGGGTCGATGATGCATGATAGCTACACCATACAATCCAGTTGAGGCGATGAGGTAGGATTTAATAGGATTTTGGATCAAATGAATCCGTTTTCAACTGCGGCTGTTCATGTAACATGTTTCATACAACGTGAGTGATTAATTAGGTTACGGTGGCCATAAACGATACAGAAGGAGAGCATGTGTGTATAGGCTACTGCAGTGGTTCTCAACCATTTCAGGCTGTGAACCCCCAAAATAATCATATTTGAACTGGGGACCCCCCCAAAATAATCATATTTGAACTGGGGACCCCCCCCCCCCAACCTGATAAGCACTTGGAATGTAGGAGTTGAGGCATTACATTTTGTTTGATTCGGTTCCACAGATAAATATTGTGAAATTAGCAGATCTACAAGCTCACATCGGCTATTTTCACAATATTTTGCCTCTTTCTTATATTATTTGACAATTTGGCAATTTTTAGGTATTAAAAGGGTATTAAAAGTCCTTAAATCGTCACTTCACTGTCATCTGGGGACCCCCCAAAAAATGATGTGGGGACCCCCTTGAGTTCCCGACCCACAGGTTGAGACTGGGCTAGCCTACTGCAAAGGCTGTAAACTCTATGATGCTTGATGCAACTGATCAAACAGAATATTGTTCATGTTTTGGTGAGAACGACATCATTCTAATTGGTCTCACGCTGCACACAACCAAAACTAACAAAAATATAGGTCATTTGGGAATCCTCGTCCTTTGATGTAGGCTAAAATAGGGCATTTTCTATTATGAAATTGTAGGAAACTGAAATAAATCATTATTATGTTTCATCCTTAAGATAAATAACATTATAGCCTAACTGAGGACCGTGCAGCCCCCATGTTAAGTGTGCCAATCTAACAGGCTGATAGCCTATATTATGAATGTACAGAAAAACACAATGGTTTTTGGGGATCATAGTGTTTCTTACCGTTGAACTTGGTAATAGCGGCTCCATCTGAGCTCCTTGGTCCGTTATGTCCATTTTTTTCCTCTATCGCTTGATCTCACAATGAATTCGTGATGCTGCTCTATTGTCCCTGGTCTTCAGTCAGACTGTTGGCTGGCAATGAGGATGATGCTTTTTTCTTTTTTCTTTCTCTCTCACATCACATCCACCGGCCGGTTTGTCTCAAATGGAGGTGATCATAGAATAGATAGTCGTCCTGCTGCCCTACATACCATACATCCAGTGGACTCATTTAAGCATGGGGGTGTTGTAGCGCTTCTCAACTGACGCGCTCCAGCTCGGAGCGACGAATAACAAAACGCTCGCCCCAAAACACAGTCACCCCCGGGGGGAAATCCGGCGACCTCGGAACGGTCGCCTGTCGTAGGCTATTCCTAAACGTAACCTCAGTAAACTATGCCTAAAACCTAGCCTTAATCCTAAACGTAACCTCAGTAAAACTATACTTAAACCTCCTAAAAGTAACCTCAGTAAAACGGTGCCAAAACCTAACCTTATCCTCAGCAAAACAAATACAAGATTACAAGAACCGCTGGGGCGAGCGTGTTTTGGGGCGAGGGTTCCGGCTACCGGAGCGACCAATTCGCGTTCCCACGACGACTACGACTGAAAAGCACACACACACACACGTGAGTCATGAAAACGCCAACTGTATTCATCCAGAACTCGTTTAAGAACATTAACTCCCCATTCGTCAAATAGGTCCACATATCCTATAAATCTGTAACCCAGGCTAAATGCATTTGGGGAAGGCTATAGCCCCAGAGACCCTATAGACATTTAACAGAGGGCCATTTTCGTCACTTTAGGGCATATTAACCCACACATTTGCTATAATTAAGCGTATACTAACCTAATAACTATAGCATGTTAGCTTACACACTCCTACATGTTTTAGTTAATGCCCGTATGGCTTGGCTTTCTCTGCTTGCATTAGCCTGATCTCGTAGCTGAATTATAACATGCGACATGGGGCCTAATTTAAATCAATATCATGATTGCAAACACACCACATGGACGGTTATTGTCAGATTATGGCTGAGCCGGTCTTCTTCTGGGTGAGACTGCCCACATGTACAAGGTCGACTCGTCTAAACGGTTCAAATGGTCAACGGCCCACATGTGTTGTCCATCCATTCCATCATTGTTCCAGTTACGCTACACGTTTCCATCCCCAGCCAGCACAGCGCGTCAGGCCGTTGATACATTGGCTCCCTCTAGTGGTGAAATCGACGACATGCTAACAAGCTCTATGCACAGTAACTAGTGTAAAGACCTTCACAGGTGTTACCAATGATACTAATGAAGGCTCTGTTACAGAGTCAGGGTGCTGTTATTGTAACCTCACTCCGTCAAATGGAAGAAGCTTGCGACACACATTTTGTTTCACAGCGTACTTGCATCTGAGACTTCGGGCGCAGAATCGATGACAGACGGAGTTTCATTTTTTCAAGTTACTAGGCAGGTGATTGGATGATCCCGCCCCTAGCAGCCGCTGATTGGTTCGTATGCGCAGCGGTTCGGGCAGCTTTACTCTGTGAGCAATCCCAGACCCTCCTTCCTGAAACCAAATGCAATGCAATGCATGAGATTTCCGGAGGGAGGGGGTGTTTACCAGGCTACTGTTATTGTTCATGTTGGCTCAATGGAAAACACTCTGCTACACCTGTCCAGTAACCTCGCATCACCAGTCTTTCCACGTCCAGTGACCCTCATGGTTCCTTGAGGGGGTTCCAAATGGCCTCTTACGGGAGTACAATACAAATGGAACCTAATGGATTTGGTTCCATTTGTCTCAGAGTTATGGGGGTCCTTGAAATGTAAAAGTTTGAGAACCACTGTGCTACATTAAATGGAACAGAGCCTTCATTGGTATCATTGGTGAACACCTGTGAAGGAAGTAAGGAAGAGGCCCAATTTCCTTCATATATGGCTGCTGTGCATAGAGCCTATTTACACTTAGTAGTAGATGTCACTGCACTGCAGTTGTGTATAAAAAACAAAAGGCTTGGCCCCAAAACAATCTCACATAATGGTGTTTAAACAAACCACCACCCACCACGAAGACAGTATTCCAGCGAATTATGATTTAGCAGAATGACACATTTCACAATCATATTATTTAATTGTAATTAGTAATGCATTAATGTGATCATCATTTAATGTTGCAACTAGGTAGGTGGGGCTGATTTTAATTAAAGCTCTATGCTGCTGGCTATACAGTAGCTCAACCTATAATAATACATCATAAATAATTGATCATTTTTGTTATATAATATAAACCTAAAATCTGTATAGTAACTAACTAGTAACTACAGATGTCAAATAATTGTAGTGGGGTAAAAAGTACAGTATTTACCTCTGATATGTATGCGTTGAATAGAAGTATAAACTTTTAAAGAAATCCTCAAGTAAAGTAAAGGTATACATCAAAATTTTACTTAGTTAGGCTACTACTCCACTATTGACATGGCAGCGTAGACTGATGCTTGTCATATAAGGACTTTCATGAAGTCATATAGGCCTAAGGACTTTCATGAACGGACCTGTTAAAGGAATTATCCTTATCCTTATATTTACAGCTGGCTTCTATGTACAGTGTACACTACATCACTGTTCCTCAAAGTGGGGTCCGGGGACCCCCAGGGGTCCTTGAGTGGGTTCCTGAGGTTCCCCAGCAAAATTAGTGAAGAATATATATGTCACAGTACGTTTGGAGAACCAGTACGATTGAAGACAGAGCGCTCGTTTTTAGGCACGGGGCTCCTTCGGGGCGAGGCGGGGCTTTTCGAGACAGGGTTTATTAGCGAGGCTCGCGAGGAGGAGAAGGAGGACGCTGCGCTGCGAGGCGGGGGTTTATTACGCGAGGCTCGCGAGGAAGAGGAGCCTCCTCCTCCTCCTCCTCCTCGCGTAATAAACCGTCCCGTCCTCTCCTTCTCTCCTTCTCCTCCTCCTCCGAGGAGGAGAAGGAGAACGCGGAGAGGCGGGGCTTTGATGCGCCGACGCGGACCTGTCTTTTGTTGTTCCCCCCCACATAGCAACCAGGAAGCTACGCTAGGGGAACCATAATATCTATGAGGGGAACGCTGAACACGCGTTCACACGCACACGCTTGTCCATGACGGAGGCGCGCCGACTTAGTGGAGCTTGAGGCCGAGGAAGCGCGCCCTCGCGCCTCCAGGCGCGAGTGCCCGCGCTGACCGGCCGATGCTCTACTAGTCGACTCAGCGCCGTTTGAGTTGTAAACCGATAGGGACAGAATAGTTCTTTTCATGGATCACTGTGTGTGTGTGTGTGTGTGTGTGTGTGTGTGTGTGTGTGTGTGTGTGTGTGTGTGTGTGTGTGTGTGTGTGTGTGTGTGTGTGTCAGGGAGAAAGTAAAACAAAAGCCAGAACACAATAAAAGTATCTAAACAGTCCTGCTTTCAATAAACCAAAAAAAGCATGAGCGCGTGCACGTGTGTGTGCGTGTGTGTGTGTGTGTGTGTGTGTGTGTGTGTGTGTGTGTGACTGTGTGTGTGTGTGTGTGTGTGTGTGTGGCCATATATGTTTGTGCACAAGCCTGGCTTGTGGCTCCCTCTAGTGCTGGGTGGGTGGTAAAAACGAGCGCGCTTTCTTCAATCGTACTGGTTCTCCAATCATACTGTAACATATATACCATCAAAATAAGTTAACCACTTTAACCACACATCAGCTATTTGAAAGTAGCCGATGTACAAACTCACAACACGTCAAGACGCATCGATCGTGAGCTTGTAGATTCTTCTATTTTCAAAACATTTTGGAAAATTGTGGGGAAATTATGAATCATTTTGATTTTTAAAAATAAATAAATACAGTAATTAAATAATAATAACAACAACAACAACACAAATCTTCTCTTATGGGGGTCCCTGTTACAAAATGTTTTCAGATGGGGGTCCGCAGCCAAATCCATATCAATTTAGCAGTCCTAGACATTAAAAAGTTTGACACCCACGGCACATACAGGAGACTATCATCATCATGTGTCAGTCTACCCGCAGGAGGGAATTCGTTCTCCTGCTATGCCACAAAAATGTGGAACGCCCTACCAACAGTCGTAAAGTGTAAATTCCTTCAAAACCTCTCTAAAAGTGCACTTACAGGTGGCTGGTGGCTGCAATTCGAAACTGGCCCCTGTAAAAGTCAAAGCCTCGACTGCCAATCTGCCATGAAAGCCATGACTGTCATAGTGAACTTCAACCTGGTGTTTGCGCTTTCTCCATTTACGGCCCGTACATCTACATAAACGTTCATATTTCAAATATAAAGTGCTTACCCCATGGCCACGGATGTTGCAATTATGTTCTGCTAATCAGAAGTACCCGCATCTTCCGTATTGTTTAAAAAAAAAGCATTTTAATCAGATCGGTGGCCATTTTCTCTGTATTTCCTCCAACGCTTTCAACTGCGCGACCCTATTGGTTGGGAGGTGTACTGTACTCTGATACGAATAACAAAACACTCGCCCCAAAACACGTCGCCCAGGGGTAAATCCAGCGACCTCGGAACAGGTGGCGACCTGGTATTCCCAAACGTAAGCTCAGTAAAACGGTGCCAAAACCTAACCTTATTCCAAACTTGACCTCAGTAAGACTATGCCTAACCCTAAACTTATTTCTAACCTTTATTATCCTCAGTAAAACAAGAAAGAATACAAGAACCGCTGGGGGCGAGCGGTCCACGAAAACAATGGGGGCGAGCGTGTTTTGGGGCGAGTCTTCCGGTTACCATTGTTATGAAATTATAACTCTATGAGAAAATGGCCACCGATCGGATTAAAATGCTTTTTATTGAACAATGTGGAAGACACAGGTAATTTTGAGGTCTCGTACATAATTGTAACATCCGTGGCCATGGGGTAAGCACTTTACATCTGAAATCCGAACGTTTATGAAGATGTACAGGCTGTAAATGAAGAAAGTGCAAACACCAGGTTGAAGTTCATCCAGACGTGACAGACGACCGTCGTGTGATCCATGGCTAGTGCAGGATATGGTCCTATAGATCTGGATCCGTATCCGGTGGGTCCGCCCAGGCGTGACAGACAGACAAGCAAGCAAAGCACCGACAAGATGGCCGAGAATACGGCACGAAAGTGAGCGAGAGAGAGAGAGAGAGAGAGAGAGAGAGAGAGAGAGAGGGGAGAGGGACAGCAGAGAGACAAAACAAACACATTGACGAGCCCGTCCTTCTTCCATTAAATGTCAGAAGATCAACCAGGAGGTTCTGGTACCGGTGGCGGCTGATCAAGACAAACGATCCTGATCCCGTCGCTACATCTGGACTCTGATCGTTTATTGTTTTTTTGCGGATATTATGCAGACTTGTGTGCACTGTGGTGCACGGATGAGCTTCCAGCACAGCTTGCTGACAACGCTGCTGTTAGCGACACAGACACAGAATATAAGCTTTCCACACATAAAGTGTCAGTAAAAGTGAGTGATCGTCGTTAATGTTTCCTGCTGGATGCTTTTAAATCCAGGACCTGCGGATTATTATTGAACCGAGGCGGTGCAGCTTGTCTGCAGGGGCAGATTTTGGATGTGCTGCTAAGTTAGCGGCTAAAGAGGCTAACATTGCGGCAGGAGATTTGCCTTGTTTTTAAACACTTGGGAGGTTATTTCTGTCCTCTGACTGAAGAACATTATTCCCTACCGGGGGATCGAACCACCGACACAGTGTCGGTGACACGTTGTACTATAGGACGGTAAATAGACTGACCACCAGTCCAGTAGGGTTGTTGTTATTATTCTAACACTGTACACACAGCCTGATCAGTGTAAACACCAAGAGCAAGAGCCAAGGAGGAGAAGCCATCATCATCATCATCCCACACATCATCAAGTCCCCAGCATGGCCCATTCTCCCGTCCAGGGCCACATACCGGGCATGCAGGTGAGTTAGGTTAACTTCAAGCTCTATGCCTGTGTCTGCCTGTCTACTCCAGGGCTGCCAACCCTCCTGGATTCTGCAGGCGTCTCCTTGATTTCAACCACATCTCCTTGAGGACTCCTTGGTTGTCATTTCTCCTTGATTTGGCATCAAACTCCCAAAATTCACCAGAACTCAGTAAATTGAGTTAAAAGAGCAGAAGAGGGGTTTCGTGGTCACACTGACTGTTAGTCAAACCATGAGTTCATTACAGATGCCACCCTCAGAAGGAGATGATGGTTGCTTGCTATGGTTTCCATGGTAGCCCTGCAAGTACCATGCATGCAGGGTTCATCGCCATGCCGGCTTGTGGTGGACATTTTTGTCAAAATTATATTTTTGCCATGGACATGCAAATATGACCAGACACAGAGCTATAGCCCTAAATGTATTTGTGCTGTGGTTCTCAAAGTAGGTTGAGGGACCTTTGGGGTTCTTTGAAGGTGGTCCAAATGGACCATTATAGGTCTAACTCTCAGTGTGTACAAATGGACCATTTGTACACACTGAGAGTTATGGGGGTCCTTGAAAAGAAAGTTTGAGAACCACTGTCTCCTGGACTGGACTCCTAATGTGCCTTAAACAGTGTCATAGTAAATCAGTGTTATACATTTTCTGATGAAAACCTGGAGACTGACATTCAGCAATTGAGTCGTATGATCAAAATAAGAACATTATAATGTTATGCAAAAACTTTGACAGGACAAGTCTTGCCACGGACACATTTTGTTGATGACCCCTGCATGCATGATGCACAAGAATTGTCTGTACATGCATGCAGTTATTATATTTTGTTGTTTTTTGCCTATGGGTGGTGATAATTGCATAGTTAACTTGAGTAGATAATGTCTGTCCTTATGCAAACTTGATGTTGCCTAATGCACAAGCTTGCATAATCCTGTATACAGGCTTATTATTAGAAGATTTTCCATGGTAAGGATTTGTAGGTGGTTTGCTAAGAAGTGCTGAACATGGAGGTGGATGCACATCAAAGACAGATGTGTGTGGTGTGGAGATCTGCATCTTTGGCTGCAAGGCTCCTCCTGTCACTTAAGACGAACATGACTCATGTTTGTCTTAAGATTTAGCCAAAATATTTTGTTTGTAATCGGCTAGATGACGCCTATTCTCTGCCAGGGTGTGAAACTAGTTTATCCACCCGCCAAACACAGTGGCAAGTGAAGGCATAGGTATCAAAATATAAGCCAATATATTTTTTATCATTAGGGATTTATTGATGGCATGTGCGTTACCTGCCAAAGTCTGTATATTACAGGGTAAAACAATAAATAAAAGCTTTTTAAACACAATTTGCAGTCCCACTCCCTACTGGAGATTTTAATTGTTTTATGGAAAATAACAAAATCACATGGCCTCTTGCAACCTCTTTTCCATAGCCCTTAACACAAACATTTTTCCATTGGGAAAGACAAAGTTGTGTTGCTCAGGCACATTTTCTTTAAGCATTCCAACTACCAAGCTTAGATTAAAAAATCCCTTTATTATAGGAAGCAGCTGTTTCATTTTTAGCTCTCTCATAAATGGGCATATTGACCCTTTCCCTGTTCAGAAGAGGTCATACAAGGAAGTCATTTTTTGTCAGCGCTTGCCTGCTCTTGTGTTTCCCACATAACAGCCCCTGGTGAATTTAGTCATTTTCCTGCATTGTTCAAATAGGTTATTAATTCCATGCTCACATATGCGACAGTTGGACTTGAAGTCTCGTCATTCAATTAGGCATAATGCGTAGTTTCAGTTGTAAAAATCCTAGAATATCGCCATATCAGATACTTTGAAAGCCTTCCCTTCCTTCCCAATTCCTTGAATTATTCGGAATAATAATGGAAACATGTTGATAGTAAATAAAATAATCGAGATTACATTTTTTGTCCAAAATGTGCAGCTCCTAGTTACAATGTCAGAACAATCATCAATCTTGGGTTCCTCACACAAACCCAACCCCTCTGGCAAACTACACTGCCAAAGTCTCTCCAAAAACTAGTGACAAACCCTGTCAGACGTTTGTGACTACACTGTCTATATAGCAGTGACGAGGAGAAAGCGGATGGTACCGTTTGAAAGGCCAATTCCTGTCTCTACATGTGTTATTTCAATTTATACTATCTTTCTTTACGAGGGCAGATAGCAGGGAAGCATTAGAGGGAGTCATTGGTACAGTATGTGAGAGGTGCAGGTTTGATCGTTGGCCAGCCAGGGTACATTTACATGTTGGTCTGAACCACTGCATCATTACTGGGTACAAACATTTAGCCTATTTTTAGTGTGCAAGGACTCACTACTACTACTACTGAACCCCCTCTAATGCCGATTGAAAGTAGAATGAAATAAACATGATCCAAAAGAAATGTAATTGGATTCAGTTAAGGTTTTGTGATTTTGCTACGGTTTATGTGGCACTGATTAAAAAAACAAACCATTAATGTTCCGTTCACGTGGCATCTCTGTGGCCAAAAAACATCTCACTGCCCTATGAAGATACATTTTAAATGATAGAACAATACGTTTAACTTTGAATTGACATGATTGTCATCTCAATTGTTTACCCTCTCCACACACGCAAGCGTGGAGTGGCAATAGGCAAATTAACTTATCCTCCCAACAATGGTATCCTGCTGATGTTTTGCTTCACTTCCTGACATTTGGTTCCCTTCACACATTTCCCCTTTTCTCTCCCTTCCTTTGCCTTTCCTCCCTTCCTTTTGTTCCCCCACCCCACCACACCACACCACACCACACCACACCACCCCATCCAGAATGCCAAAGCAGATCCGGAGGAGTTTTTCACCAAGCTTGAGAGGATTGGCAAGGGCTCGTTTGGTGAGGTGTTCAAAGGCATCGACAATCGCACGCAGAAGGTGGTGGCCATCAAGATAATCGACCTGGAGGAGGCCGAGGATGAGATTGAGGACATCCAGCAGGAGATCACCGTGCTCAGCCAGTGCGACAGCCCCTTCGTCACCAAGTATTACGGATCCTACTTAAAGGTGAGGCACTGTGGGTCGGAAATTGCACAGTGTATCTTTCCTTATTTGGAGTCGCTCGATGAAAATAGTTGATACAATGTGTTCTTTTTTCAGCAAGCGACACCATTGTAGGACAGAGTTTTGAGCATTATTCTACTGTAAAATGCACCGTTGAATAGAACGTCAACATAGCATTGTAAAGAAGTCTGAGTACCCATTAAGATGTTTCAATAATTGTTTTCACCTCCAGAGTCATCCCTCTGCCCCAGTATAAAAGGACTTCCTGTACTCCCTCCTCACTTTCTCTGCCCCTACATAATACAAAACTTAAAGACAGGGTTTAATCAGAGAGGACAAGGGACTCCCACCATCTGCTTAATGTTTATTAGTGTCATTATGACTTGTTTGGGAACACTCAGGGATCTTTGCAGACAGCATGCAATGAGCCCATCTCCGATGTAATAATGGAGCCGAGAATATTCATCTAGAATATTTCTCTCTTAATATTTAATGAGTCCGTCCTTTTCACATCATCAACGGCTCACTCTCTCCTCATTTTCTTCCAGGACTCAAAGTTATGGATCATTATGGAGTATTTAGGTGGAGGCTCTGCATTAGATTTGGTAAGTGAAGATGTCCATTCCTTGTCCATCGATAACGTAGGGTTCTACATACATTCTTAAAGTGTTTGATTTGTAGTTTGAAAATATCCATCCAGCAATTTTTTGTATTTATGTTTTTGGTGGGGCCACATATGTCTTTGTTTTTTTCAGTATCATTGATTCATTATCACTGATTGGGCCTTTTTTGTAATTGTTAGGGTATCAATGTGCTTGGATTGAATAAATGCTGGAAAATGCTTGAATTGAAGGTAGAAATCAAGACATTTTATAGCATGGCATTGACATATCTATAGTGTTGTATCCAAAAAGGATAGAGATTTTGAATTGGACGGTACGTTACAACCATGAGGTGATGCAAAAATTCAGACAGTGCACCTTGAAGGTGCTTGAATTTGACTTTTTAGAAAACCCAAACCCAAACTACCTGTTTGTCTGAGGATGTGTTTTGCTGTTTCTGTCCCTGTTAAGTTGGAGCCTGGGGCGTTGGACGAGATTCAGATCGCCACCATCCTAAGAGAGATCCTCAAAGGCCTGGAATACCTGCACTCTGAGAAGAAGATCCACCGGGACATCAAAGGTAAATTCCACAAATAATAAAGGCTGGACATTCAGACATTTAAAGGCTTACTTTGCCGATTTATATCTGAAGGCTATCGTTATTTTGTGAGCAGAAAATGTGAAAATCGTGCACAAAATATATAAAGTCCACCAGCCTAAAATACATCAGCAGACCGCTCGAGACTCAGAACGCATTATTATTAAAGTTGCCCTTTAATTAATTTGCAATAAATGTTTGACTGAAAAGGTCATTGAACATGCTAGCTTTCTAACTGTGGACTTCTGGGAATTGTAGTTAATGTAACTTCCAGGTGGCGTGGATACAGTAACTACTGTAGCTGTAGTCTAGTTGTGAACACCCACTGTAGTTGACAAATACCAGACCCACATGTTAATAGAAGAACCAAAAAGGGTAACAGAATAATGTTGCTGGAATTATATTGTTCTGTAAAAAATCTAGGCATAAAAGAAAAGGGATTATTCTTTTTCATAACTATATTTGACCAAAAAATAATAATCCGGATTATCTGTCTGGCCAGACTTTGGGTAGAGAGTTTCTGTCAACCCCATCATCTATTGTTGTCTGTTGGGTTAGAGTTGTTCTGCCTCAACAGACAGCGATAGATGATGCTTTTGACTTAATGGACATCTGGGACTGCACCCACACCATATCATACGATACGTTAATGGTATTGACATCCAATTATGGACTTGTACATTATATGGGTAGTATTTCATTGGGGAATTAAGGCAAGTGCATGCCGGGGTTAGTTGAATGCTTCTGTCGGCTGCTGTGCATTCGTCTGCTAATGCTTTTGGCAGACAGACGAACAGCGTCGACAAATGCTTTACGAGTGCTTAAAAAGAGAGTTCTCACTCACTTGCTCTGTGAGGATCCCTGAGCCCTGAGCTGGATGCCAGAGAGAGATTTGTTCCAAATTTAGACAAAGGGCTAAAAGAAAAAAAGCAGCCACTGCTTATACCATATTATAGTGCAAAATATGAGATTTTTTTTTAAAGGAACGTTGTTTACTGCTGATGGTGACGATGACAAAACAACACTTTAATAGCATAGCAATGATGACCTTCAATTGACAATTTCTGTGATTTTGTATGTTTAGGAAATGATTTGAATAAAAAATTGGTTCTATCAGTTTAGAATAATTTAAATCCTGTCTGTCTGTGTCTCTCTTTAGCGGCCAACGTTTTGCTGTCGGAGCAGGGTGAGGTGAAGCTGGCGGACTTCGGAGTGGCCGGACAGCTGACTGACACCCAGATCAAACGCAACACCTTCGTTGGAACGCCTTTCTGGATGGCTCCCGAGGTCATCAAGCAGTCCGCCTACGATTCTAAGGTGCGGCCAAAGGTCAAAGTGGAAGAGGGGGGGGGGGGGGGGTGGCGGGCGGGCGTAATGCACAATCTTATCTATACCTTTTTGGTATATATTAGAAAGAATGGTGTATTTCGGTTAAAGATTTGTGTCACAAAATATAAATGAACCCTAAGGGTGGGAGACTCTGGGAGATAGGTATTTGTGTCTTGTATGAATCTTACTGTGAGCATATATTGAAACTAAGACATCTAGCTAGCAGATAATGCTCATTTTGACAATGCAACAGTGGACTTAAAGCACTGAACTTGCTGTGTTTGTATAAGTGTATCCAATATATGTGGCAATATTATAAAGATATCGTCTGGGATTGAGATATCGTAATCTTGTGATAAGTTTTAATCAGTTAAGCCCTATTTTATACTTTCAAAACATTTCAAAATGTAAAAAAATAGCGAAATTTGATTACCTACAAGCTCACATTGTGTCGCTTCCTGATGTGTTCTGAGCTTGTAGATCGGCTATTTTTTAAATGATTTGAAAAATACAATTATCCTCACAGTATGATATTATCATCATAACACCGATGTTTGGTCAAAAATATTCTAATAGATGTTGTCTATATGGCCCAGCCATAGTGTCATGTGTATTTGTTCCCATGTCTTCCAGGCTGATATCTGGTCACTGGGCATCACAGCCATTGAGCTGGCCAAAGGCGAGCCTCCCCACTCAGAGCTCCACCCCATGAAGGTATTGTTCCTCATCCCAAAGAACAACCCACCCACGCTGGAGGGGAACTACTGCAAACCCCTCAAAGAGTTTATAGAGGCATGCCTCAACAAAGAGCCCAGTTTTGTAAGTATTGGGCTAATATAAAAAAGTGTCAAAGTGTCAAAACACAGCCGCACATAACGTTTGAAGAGACCTGCAGTAGATTTTGCTGATCACTCCTGACTTTCTCTCTCCTCTCACCCCCTCCGGTATCACTGCAGAGGCCTACTGCCAAAGAACTGCTAAAGCATAAGCTGATCGTCCGCCACGCCAAGAAGACCTCATACCTGACCGAGCTGGTAGACAAATACAAGAGGTGGAAGGCGGAGCAGACCAGAACCAGAAACGAGTCCAGCTCGGACGAGTCTGACTCGTAAGTAACCCCCGACTGTACAAGGGTCAGAAATGATCAATAGTTCTACTACTCCTTTATAGCCTGATATCAGACTGAACTGTCCACTTGTTTACAGCTTCAGTCTGACATTGTCTCCCCCCTAAGTGAGTTCCAAGGGGGAGGGGGTTTGAGTTTCCCTAACCAATCATTAGAGATAATTTGCCTGGTGTTCTATGTAGTTTGGGCCATTCATCAATCACAGCACATTCTAGTGATTCTGATTTACCAGTAAGTGGCGAACGTAATTATAAGAAATAAGAGAACTGGTACCAATTTAATTCCATTTGTGAGTGTCTGCGTCATCGTTTTCAACATGTCTCCGTTCCCCCTGTATACATTTAAGTGCTGAAAACCTGTCCTGGATGGGAGTCTCCAGACGTTAAAACAGATGAGGGAACTATTTACAGAATAGTGTGGAAGGGATGATAGGTGCAAAGGTAGCAACATGTATTTTTTCAGTATATACTAGCTGCTATGCTCATGCACCTTATGTCTAAACCTCATGTACATACTGCACGGATCGTACTGTTATGCTGATGCTATGTCTTTATTTTCCTCCCATCCCCGCCTTTCTCTTCCTGGAAATGACAAACGATGGAGCTTGCACCCACCTGTACACATGTGATGTGACAATAAAGATGATTCTGATTCAGACAAAAACGTCCTAGTCTAGCCTAGGCCTAACAAGAGATGTTATACATTGAAAAAGACAGTGGGCAGTCTGTTCCCGTTTTACTCTTAACTGATTCACTGCCAATCACGTACTGTAGATCTACGCGAACCTATTTAAAGCCGCCACGTGCCAATCGCGTAGATCTACGTGAAAAAAAAAAATCTTATTTTTCAATTTGACCCAAAGACCAAGGAGATATGATTTTTCGAAGATCTAGACTCCTATCCACTTCCTTGTTAACTTAAAACTTAAAAATTCTGGGTTTTTTTCAATGAAAAACTCTGGCACTGGCTAAAAACATATGAAAATACCGTTATATACAGTTAATGGGTTAATTGAGATGGACAGTTAGGAAAGCTGAGAGGGAAACGGTGTAGTAGAAACACAACAGGAAGGGTGAGATTACATCTGAGGAAAGTAGAAGTAAATAAGACACTCAGACGAGTGCTGTAATCACTATGCCGTCAACAGCCATCTTTATTTTCTAGTTGGTACTGGAAATTCTGCAGCCCGTTGTTACTTTGCTGTACAGAAAGCACTTCAAAGCATTTTCAGAACCCATTTGCTATACTGGTCCTGAAAAGTGCATCAGCAAAAACTATCCACTGCTGTTGTTAAAGAGTCCTTAAGCACGTTAAATGCATGACTAAATCACTCAGCTCGATTGGATATTTAAGCTGCCCCTGTTTCTGTCCAATCAGAGAGCAGGACGGCCAGGCGTCGGGCGGAAACGACTTTGGCAACGATGAATGGATCTTCACCATCCGGGAGAAAGACCCCAAAAAGCTTCAGAACGGGGAGGGACAGTCAACAGAGCAGGTGAGCTTCTGACTGTTCAGGGATGGGCTCTTTCAACAGGGTCTGTGTGTTTTTAAGGGTCTTTTTAAGACATTGATCTGGCATAAATTCTCTTTTTTCAAGATTATTTTTGGGCATTCTTTATTTTGTTTTATTCACACACAACTTGACTTTATTTGAAGCCTTTATTTGAGGGAAATCCACTCATGCACTGTCCAGTCAGCTACCAAAACGTCCCAAACTGCCGTTATTTGCTAATAGTTCATTGCTGTGTCCTACTACTAAACGAATCTATCCATTATGTCTGTTGGCCATCTCAACCATAGTATGACAGAACAAATAGAATAGGTTTTATGTTTTTCAAACGTGCAGTTATGTAAGGGAAGTAATCCATGATGAAAAAGGTGTGCACATCTGGAAAATATGTTAATCATGCTGATAAAAAAAAATGCCCTCACCCACATTACTGGCCAAAGCAAAGCTGTGTCATTTTCAAATGTGCTTAAAAACTGTTGTCACTGTACTCTGTATCTTCCCACAGTTAAAAGACATTCCAAAGAGACCTTACTCACAGAGCCTGACCACAGTTATCTCTCCTGCTCTGGCAGAGGTAAGCAGCTTCCCTCCTGGATGAGAACCCAAAAACCTTAGCCCTCGATTAGGGCTAAGGGTTAGCTTAATGTATTGACTTACCATGTCATTCTACAAAAATGACTCATTATCAACTGAAAAAGGTGTATTCACAATTGAATTTTTTTTGTCATGTGAGTGCCAGTATAAATCTGCCTTTAGTCTTCATCATGTGCACAACATCTTTCATTGCACTGGAACATACAGTATTGGAAGTGCTGTCAACTGTACCTGGGATAACACTGATCCAAATTTGAGTGGTTCTCAAAGTGGGGTCTGGGGACCACCCCAGGTGTCCTTGATGAGGTTACAGGGAGTCCCCAGCTAAATGATTGATAGTTAGGAACCAAATACACCCTTACAGGTCTATAACTTAGATAGTGTACAAACAGAACAAAATGGCATTTGGTTCCGTTTGTACACTCTCTGAGTTATGGGGGGGGGGGGGGGGGGTCTGTGGCCTAATACATACCAAATGGGGGGGGTCCTTAAAAAAAAGGAAGTGAGAACCACTGATTTTCAATATCCATTGACATTCTTTGAGTCCCTGACACCTACCTGCCTGCGTTGGTTTGCAGCTGAAGGCGAGGCAGGAGCAGGTGAATGGGAACCCCATGGCCTTGGATGAACTGCGGGCGGCCATACTGCTGGCTGAGGAGAGCTATCCTGGTATCTCTGACTCCCTGGTGGCACACATGGTCCACAGGCTCCAAAGGTACGACTTCTACATTTAGAAAAAAATGCACAGCTATATGAGATATATTTATGGTTCATATATTTTAAACATATTTAAAAGCTGCAGGGTGTATACACACTGATACTGATACATGAAATATATACGTATATGGGTAGATCGATAGCTATTATGCAGGGTGAATAATTTTACTGTCGCACTGAACTATCCTCCTTTCTCATTTGACAGTTTCTCTACAAGCAGAACAACTTCTTCCTCATCTCCCTAGTGATTGGCTCTTGGCCCCCCACTCTCCCAGGCCCCACCCCCGACACCGCAGCCACGGTCAGTAGGGTTAAACAGACGGGGGTCACATCATTCGACACCAGCTGAGCGCATTTGACCTCCCCTGGGCAGGGGAGGGGGCTTCGCCTAGCCTATTACACATCACTGAACTCCAAAAGACGCTCCGCGGGACGAAGGGAGAAATGTGGAGAGCCTCTTGTCAGTCACCTATTCCAGTGACGAACACCAGGGGGCAGCAGAGTACTTTGACATGTCTGGTGTTGACTTATGAAAGAAAAACAAAGCCCCTTCAGTGACAAGTGAGACTTGCTTAAAAAGAGAGCAAGCCCCCCACAACAAACACAGTGAACAGCCAAGTTGAACGCTGGGCTTTGTATTATGAGGAACCCCTTCAACCTCGCAGCGTGGAGTTTCTACATGGCATCTGCTTAGAAGAGGAGCGCAAAATCCCACCCAGTCCAGAAAAGACCCCCCCCCCCCCCCCCCCTCCTTCTCTCCTCCCAGTAATGCAGGCGTCATATCCCTATAGACTCTGAAAGCATGCTTGATGAACCCGTGGGGATCTATCTTTGTGTGTGTGCGTGCGTGTGAGTGTGTGTGTGTACTGGACAAGCGTGGACACCGTGTGTATGCGTGCTTATGTGTGCGCAACCTGTATGTGCGTACCGGCAAGTGTTTGTGTGGGTGTGTGCATGTGCTCTCTCTCTCTCTCTCTCTCTGTCTCTCTCTCAATCTGTCTCTCTCTCGTATGTCTCCAAGAATCCCTGTTTAGGCAAATTGCAGCATTCTTAATGAAACCTCAGGTAAAGTGCTTTAAGTGGACTTTGTCCTCCGAGGCAGTGGAGGGCGCCATGCTGTACATGATTAAGAGGTGTCATTGATGTTAGCGTCGGGGAATGAATCACTGTGTGCAAAAATGGTCACGTGCATTTTGTAGATATTGATCATGTTTAAAAACAAAGTTTAAAAAAGAAAAAAATATATTTAACGATTTTAAAAGTCACTCAAACGAACAGAACTGAAAATGCCTTGCCTTTTTTGAGACGCACACGTTTTGTTACAGCGTATTTCATTTCACTACTTGATTATTTTTGTCCCTTCCCAGTCAGAGTAAAAGTTAGGTATTGTCTCTTATTGAAGTGAATCTTCCATTTCAATCAGAGTCCCGAGTCATTTGAATCAATTAACTCGTGTACTAGTAGGTTATTTAGTGGCAGACGCTTTTTTATTATTATTTGTAGTCATAAAAAAAGCTTACTTACATCATAGACATTTCAAGTCAGTTTTTACCTTTTGCTCAGATATTGTCAAGGCTAAGATTGGACAACTGAGATTAGGCTGCCATCGGCAGTCAACTTTACACATTTGACTGAAGATTCAACCTTAATTAATTTGATAGTGATTTCTCTGTCGTGCTACCTGTACACTTTCAAGTGAAGGCAAGGGGAATTTACACAGGGATGGGGGGCCTGTGTAGGCAATCAAACGCTGACACTCGTGCACTGCATTGACACAACCATGGCCAAATTCAACCATAGACCAGGTCAAGCCAAGCTCACATCGTAGACCATTTATGGTGATACTTAGGGCAAAAAAAACAAAACAACCGCCATCCTCCATTTTGTCGCTCCAGACGTTGCTGTTCACACTTCCTCACCACACTAGAAGTGCCATGTTCTCTTTCATGCTTACCAGATTTTTGTTTTTTTGTAGTATGAATCGCACCTTTTTCTTTATTTCTAATTTCGGATCAGTTTTTTTGCACTTTGAAAGTGTGTTTGAGTATTTAAAGAACCTAAAGTAAGAGGAAACTAAATAAAACAGGGGGGGGAAAAGAGTCTCTAATAGCCATGTTTTACTATATATGTTTACTTAAAGAGTTCCAGAATTTACTACTGTGCTAATGCAGCAATAATGTTGAGGAGTTGCATCAGGGCGCACTTGTCAACACAGGGATAGAAAGAAAATAAGATATCTGATATTTTTGTAACTGCAAAGAGATAAGTATGGAAATAAGGAATGCTTTATGGATAATGGGCACCTGCCTCTGGCAAAGAAACAAAACAAAACTATACCTTACAGAAAACATATGCTACGGAAAGAACTAGAAAAACCTGTACATTTGGTCTTCTTTATCATAGCTGACAGTTTATAGTACTGTATATAATCTTTGCTTGTGTCATTTGAGAAATCCCAAGTTAAATGTAAGCTCTTGTAAGCTTTCAAAGTGACATGAGAAATAAAGACATAATGCTAACTGAGATGGTGGCCTTCGTGTCATGCATTTATCAGCGTCCGGCATTGGGTTCCATTGTCGAACTGGAGTCATTTTTACTGACCTATCAGTTGACGACACGACAAACATTTGATGTGAGAATAAACTGAGTTTAACTTCTCAGTTGCACATTCAAATGTCTCACTTAGGTTTATTTCAGAATTTCAGAATCAGCTTTACTGTCAACATCACATACAAGTGGGTGAGATTTTTTTTGAGTGAGAAGGGGAGAGGGAGGGGTGAGCAGTAAGAAATCAAACATTAAATATGCATGTCAATCAAGATATCTACATACTATATACACAACGCATTGCATAAGACCACTGTATGTACTGTATGAGGTAAAAGCCTACGGTGCAAAAGTGGTAACACATGGGTAGGTCCACAATCTTGGGAACTTTGCCTTTTTTTTGCTGATTACCATGTATGTGCATGATTAGACATAAGGTGCAAAAAAACAAACGGGGCAGGTCCACAGGGAAAGTAGAAGTCTGACTGTTTTTAAGCTAAACTGTATACAAATGTTTATAATCCCTTTCTAAACTATGCACAGCTGCTAATATTGGTAATCAGGGGTCACCACCATGCCAGCTTGTGGTGGACATTTTTGTCAAAATGTGATTTTTGCCACGGACATATAAAATAAGCGTATTAATATTACCAGGCAGAAACCAAAGCTGCAGAGGATGGGAAAGACTAATATTTGACCAACTATTATAGGCTATTTGATTTAAGGACCACATGGACATATCTTGTATTAAAAATGGCTTATGGGAGCGCCGGCTGGCTGGCGGACCACGTCGTCACGCTCATGTCACCATGACTCAGCCATAACCAAGGAGTTCCTAATGCAGCTACGCCCAAATATGGAGTGTGTTGTCTAACGCCAATGTGTTGTCATGGCTTCAGGTGCAAACAAATCAGTCAGCTCCATATGTGGGT
The DNA here is from genome assembly GCF_963280865.1 of Gymnoscopelus braueri. Lineage (NCBI taxonomy): Eukaryota > Metazoa > Chordata > Actinopteri > Myctophiformes > Myctophidae > Gymnoscopelus > Gymnoscopelus braueri. The sequence goes on along the minus strand of NC_137626.1, from coordinate 27,691,909 downwards.
GCAAAGGGGGACATGCCCATATATGGGCATATACTGATGACATCAGCTATCTCCATATGTGGGCATAAAAGGGACAAGGATCAGCAGTGTGAAGGCCGCATAGCGGCCAGAACTCTAGATGTGAGGGCTGCAAATAACAGCATTTACGAACTGTAAACAATGCACAAATCAGAATCAAACTTTATTGTCACATCATGGGTGAAATTCTTAATTGTGCAGGCCCATCAATGCCGTTAAAAGGTAGATTGGAGCATAAAAGTAGAATAAAGTGCATACAAAATAAGAGTCATGAAATGTATGTACAGGAGTGTCCATTTAAAACATCAGTTCAGTCTGTGCATTAAAAACACAGTTCAGTTCTTATTCAGCAGTCTTATTGCTGCTAGACAGAAACGGTTCAGGAGTCTGGTGGTATTGCACCTGATGCTCCTGTATCTTCAGACACCGGAGGCAGTAGAGCCGTTGTTGGGCCTTTTTCACCACTTGTGTGTATGTGTGGCCCACTTGAGGTCCCTCGAAATGTGTAAGTCACAGACCTGTTCCACTTCAACACCATTTATGTGAATAGTCCATGATCATCTCTTTGGTTTTATTGACGTTGAGAGCAAGTTTATTCTCCTGGCACCACTGTGTCAATGTTCCAACCTCGGCTCTGTAGCCCGTCTCGTCACTGTTTTCGATCAGGCCCATCAGCGTTGTGTCATGATCCGTATACTTAATGATGACGTTGGAGCTGTGCGTGACCGTACAGTCATAGGTGTACAGGGAATAGAGGAGAGGACTCAGCACGCCTGTGTTGACGGTCAAGGTGTCCAGCGTGACGTTACCCAATCTCACCACCTGGCGGCGGCCCAACAAAAGTCCAGAATCCAGCTGCACATGGACGAGTGCAAGCCCAGACCTGTCCTTGAGCTTTGTGTCCAGTCTGGTGTTAAATGCAGAGCTATAATACGCAAAGAGCATCCATACGCATCTGTTCTGTTGTTGGATCTGTTTTGACAGTATGCTAATTGCCATGGCCATTGGTCCAGTCATTGTGGCAGGCAACACGGAGAGTAGATATAGTCTCTCACCAGTCTTTCAAGGCAATTAGGCTACTGACAATAATGATGCAAACACGGTAAAACAATAAATAACTACTAAAGTAACCTGCCTCCCCCACCTCTCTCTCCTGCCCTCTGCTTCTCTCTCTCCCCATCCTAGTGTTTCTCTCCGTCCCTCACTCCCTCCCTCCCTCTACACTACAGTCTCTTTCTCTCTCCTTCTGTTCCCCCCCGCTCTCTCTCTGTTGCTCGCGCCTGTGATTTAAAGTTACGACAACAAAGGGCAGCTGAATTCCATAGTTGACATTGAGCAGCGACAATACACACAGAGGCTTACCTATGATGTGCAAAATTGCAAGCAGCAGTACAGCAATTGTATTAAACAACGTTAAACTCACCAACATTGCAGCTGTACGGAAAGCTTGAATCATCCTCTTTTCAAAGTTTTTTTCATAAAAATCCACCGTAGTTTTGTTATGAGCTACTTTCTGTCAATAAATTCCGTGCACATGATAATGTATCTAATTGTTCAAGTTGAGAGGCACTTGTTGGAAATCACTCAGCGGTCCTGCGTACCACCTGTTTTGAAATTGCACATAATGCAGGAGGCAGCAGTACGTTGCGTTTACGTTATTGAAAACGTGCGCTTCCAAACTCGATTTCTTGGTGCTGGGTAATTAGTGAGTAACACGAAGAGTGGGCGCCACCTAAACATTGTGGGCACAGGGCACCTCCATGTTAAGTTGCCTCTTTTAATGTAAAATAATAAAGAATTTGGAAAATGGTCTGAATTTATGTAAAGAATATATGGTTTGAAAATGAACATTTGATATTTAAATTGCTACAAAACCTAAAAAAATCTAGTCATGGGCATAAACAGAATAAAAAGAAGTTGAAAGGTAAATTTAGGTCTGATAATGGTGTACCATACATGTTCAAATCATGTATATATTTTTTATATGGTCTGAATGGCTTCAGACCATTTCCCAAACTCCAAAATAAACTTTGTTTATTTTTTCCATTTTGGAAGAAATAGCCAATTTAATATTGAGCTGCCCACAATATTGAGGTGCCCGCTCTTCCTTATGACATTCCAAATCATGGAGGCCAATACATTTTTCAGTCACCCAGAGCACACTTTGTGAGTGATGTCATATTTGATCCTAACATGGTAATTTTACCAGGTTGATTTCTTGCATCCCTAAGGACTACTGCTACAATAAAACACGTAGTAGGCATGTACACCTGTGTGCGGACACACACACACACACACACACACACACACACACACACACGCACATAATTGTAAAAGCTACAAATGGATAGAGCTAACCGTATGCATCTCTCATTGTTCTGTGACAGTGTTCTGTGCCATGGGAGTCAGAACTGTGAAATGTGAATAGGAGAAGTCCACACAATCATGAGTCTCTTTATTGAAGAACTGGATGGACAGGTGGTTACATACAGTACTGTATAGGGCAGGTTTCTTGCAGACTGGTATTAAATCTGTATGTACTTTCTGTGGGAAACAATTTTATGTGTCAGGGAAAGAAAAAGAAAACACAGCCCAACAGGTGTGTTACTTGCTATGACAACATCAAATACAAAACAGACAAGATCTATATTACAATACGTACACAAGTCTGTATTAGGAAATAAATACACTTGATGGAATGGTTACTTGTATGTCTTATGATAAACCTTAGAAAAGGGAAATTGCTCAACAATGTTGCTTTTGCTACACAGTGCAAAATAAGTCATTGTAAAAAAATAAATTTACAATATCTGAAAGTACAAATTACTAACTGTCAGGTACATGGATTCGTTTCTTATGAATAACCTCTAATAAAAAAAAATCTTTTCTCGAGATGCTGCACTCAAATGGCAGAGAAAGAAAGGCTGCCACAACATTAACATGCTAACTTTTCAGTTTCAGTCAATACTGTCCCATAAATAGCTTAACCCTTTAAGCCCTATTCCTGTGTTTCCCCCAGCCACATGTTGCCTAATTCACTCTGCTACGTGCCAAAAATAGCCAAACTACAAGCTCACCAATTCATTGCAAGCTTGTACATCGGCAATTTTTTGTTAATAGACAGCGTTGGACAACAAAAGTAGGTTTAACCTCTCATTTCCTGCAGGGTGCTGGCCGCTAAAATACCCGCCGTATTCCACTGCGAGTCTGCGAATCTCAAATATCAATACAGAGAACCAAGCAGCAAGTCGTGGGTACGAAAGTACAAAATAAAACAGAGAGAGGCGTGAATAAAACGGGGGTGGCTCTTTTAGATCTTGGTTTGCTTATCTTCATCTTGCTTGGTTTGCTCTTCGTCGGAGCTGGAACTAGATTCTCGCCTCTTCTCGCTGTCACTCTTGACTGAGTCCTTCCTCTCCATCTCCAGCTCCAGGCTCTTCTTCCTCTCCTTGTTCCTTTCTTCGGACTCCATGTTTGCGAAGTGGGCCTCGATCTCGGTCGGGTCCACGTAGGTGTAGAAGTGCGCCATGATGGAGAAGATGACGCACACCGCCAGCAGCAGGGAGGCAAACAGGATGTACTCGGCCCACTGACGGAATGGAAACACACAACTTTGTTAAGTGATTTTACACATTGTGAAAGTTACTGAGCACCTGCTTGGTCCCTGTCGTCTGTTTTTCTGTTGATTCCGTCATAATTGTTTGTGTTGATTTTTTATTATTCTATAATCTTATTCTATTAACTATTTGTTCACAAATAGTATAGGTACATAGTTATAGTTATTATAGTATATTGTAATCCACCAACCTGATCTGGAAGCTGTGCTCCCTCAGCGATAATCAGCACGATGAAGTTACCCACAGCAACAGTAAACAACCAACCAGCCTGCAGTACAGACTTCATGTTGCTTGGTGCCTAGGGGGCAATAACATTAAGAATCCTCAAAGTCATCAATTATTTTGGGTATAGGGTATTTTTCAATTTGACAGGTAATGGTTGTAATGTGAAATCTATAAGAAAATCACTTGAGTGCGCGCACGCACGCACGCACACACACAAATACCTGTGAGTATGAGAATTCCAAGCCAGTGACGGAGAAAACCACCTCCCCTGCAGTCATGAAGAAGTACTGTGGGATCTGCCAGGCCATGTGGATGGTGTTGGGGTCGATGTCCTGTATCGCTTTGATGCCCTCTGCACACTGGAACGAAACACCAGCAGACACAAAGACACATCACACACTGTTCCAACTCGCAAAGGTTCCAGATCCTCTATTTCTGATCTTGTCCTGCCTTGTGGAAAATGTGTAGTGTGCAGTGAGCGAGGTAACAAGTTAGTAAAGTGACAGAGAAGCATAGAAGATATTGTGCAAGGTAACTCACATTGGGTCCAATTGTCAACGAGGAGGGGATAACCAGTGTGAAGGAGCTGCCAAAGCCCAGAACCTGAGTGTATATACACTCTAGATCGTTACTGATGATCTTGAAGTCGGCCCTGACAGACAATGAAAAATAAACTCTTAAGACTCACAACAGTATGTATTAAGATATGCATAGTGCAGAGACCTTTGTGTGTATTATGCCATTGATTAAAAATACATAATTTTCTTGAAACCTGTCATGTGTATTTATTTTGATGTGATGTATTGGTGTGAATACGCATTTGGTTTGTCTTTCCATCAGAATATAGAGGAATCGTGATTCTCTGAGATAAGTAGCCTAATGCTGATGTAAACTTACTTGCCCTTGGGTACTAGCTCGTACTCTGACATATTGAAGGATCCAATGTTCGCAAATTCCAGCTCCCCCACGGTGACGTTCAAAGTGGAGCTGAAACCATTGACAAATCTGGAGAAAGAGAATTTGTCGACAAACCAAGAGCTGATCTTTACCATGGTATGTTTACTGTACTGAGCAAGAGTCATCACACATCACACATACTGTACAGTGACAGCACTTCTTTGAAAATGCAAAAATTACATTTGTCACTTGAACAGCTTCTGGATTCCTCAAAAATCTAAATATCCTCATTATCCCAATACGAATGCAACATTGTATACAAATGATGAAAACGGGGGGGGGGGGGGGGGAGAAAAGCTTGGCCAAGAGTAACCTCAGTGAAGGACACGTGTTCCTTCCCAAATGGAGCACTATATGCGTGTGACTGTTTTTGAACTTGCCTGATTGCATTGGCACCCTGCTCCGGCTTGGCTGACAGGTCTAAAAACTGGTGAGAGAAAAAAAAGGAAAGTTCAAGGGATTAAGATCAAGAGGGGTTTATTTGTGACTCACTCATACAGGGAAAAACAGCGAAAGGTTGGATCTGCAAGACTGTGCAAAAAACAATACAATATAACAAGATAATTATAGAGATATTATTGGCTTGTACTGAAAAAAAAAGAAAATACGATAAGATAATAATAAGGTTATAATAATAATAAAAGTACAGGTAACACACTCTAACCCTCTTTAAAATCCTTTGCTGCAATTGGAGAATGTGCAGAGTTATGGGGAGGATAACAGAATGTGCTGTGGGGTAAGTACAGACACACACACACACACACACACACACACACACACGCGCACGCACACACACGCACACACACACACACACACACACACACACACACACACACACACACACACACACACACATATATATATATATATATATATATATATATATATATATATATATATATCACAGGACGTCACAGGACGATTGAAGAACCAGGACGATTGAAGACAGAGCGCTCGTTTTTAGGCACGGGGCTTCGGGGCGAGGCAAGGCTTTGATGCGACACGGACCTGTCTGTTGTTGTTCCCCCCCACGTAGCAACCAGGAAGCTACGCTAGGGGAACGCTGAACACGCGTTCACACGCACGTGATAATAGTTATTGTCCATGACGGAGGCGCGCCGACTCAGCAGAGCTTGAGGCCGAGGAGGCGCGCCCTCGCGCCTCCAGGCGTGAGTGCCGGCACTGACCGGCCGATGCTCTGATGAGTCGAATCAGCGCCGTCCGAGTTGTGAACCGATAGGGACAGAATAGTTCTTTTCATGGATCACTGTGTGTGTGTGTGTGTGTGTGTGTGTGTGTGTGTGTGTGTGTGTGTGTGTGTGTGTGTGTGTGTGTGTGTGTGTGTGTGTGTGTGTGTGTGTGTGTGTGTGTGTGTGTGTGTGTTAGGGAGAAACTAAAACAAAAGCCAGAACACAATAAAAGTATCTTAACAGTCATGCTTTCAATAAACCAAATTGAAGAAAAAATCCTGGCTTGCGCGTGCGTGCGTGTGCGTGTGTGTGTGTGTGTGTGTGTGTGGACTGTGTGTGTGTGTGTGTGCACTTTATTTGGGACGCCTGGCTCGTGGCTCCCTCTAGTGTTGTTTCTAAATTGAACGCATGAGCGCGTGCGCGTGTGCATGTGCATGCGCGTGTGTGCGTGTGTGTGTGTGTGTGTGTGTGTGTGTGTGTGTGTGTGTGTGTGTGTGTGTGTGGTTGCGGCCATATATGTGTGTGCACTTTAGTTGGAAAGCCTGGCTCGTGGCTCCCTCTAGTGCTTTTTCTACAGAATTGCTGGTTGGGTGGTAAAAACGAGCGCGCTTTCTTCAATCGTCCTGGTTCTTCAATCATCCTGTAACATATATATATGGGGGACTGAAGAGAGGAAAGGTGAAGGACTCATTCCACATACACAAAAGCAAAAACATTTCCCACAAGGACCACATCATGCAGGCAGGCTTTACCGTTCTGGTCAACACATTGGGCCCTTCCTTAAAGATGATGCTTGTTTTCCGCATGCCGGCATCCAGCTCCACTGGATGGACACTCATGTTTCCCATCGAGGAAATCGAGAGGTCAAATGGTTTGTCAAAATCCAGGTATTGTCCTGAGGACTGAGGTGAGGAACAGAAAACAACCATCAGAACTGCTGGTACTAGGGGTGCAACAGTTAATTGAACTAATCAATTAGTTCGATTATTCAATTGATTATTTGAAAAAAATAAAATAGATAAACTATTTTAATAAATGTAATTGATTTGCTGTTTTTCAATTGAAAATTAGTTTTTGTTGCAAAAATGGCAGATCTACTTGTCATCGGCTATTTTAAAGGGATTAAGTGGTTAATCACTATCAGACTAATCCATTGGTTGAATTTTCACATTGATTAATTGATATATAAAAATAAGACAAAATTATTGGAAAACGTGCTTCTGAATGAATTTTTGAATGATCAAAAAAGTAATTTATGTGTGTGTTTTCATTGCAGTGTAATATTTACCATAAAGGGCTCTATGGTCAATGGTTCCACTGTACCGGCGATGATGGTTGTCGGTGCATTTATCATGTTGATGAACTTCACCTGCGCTGCATCACCAGGCGGGAATTTAGGTAAAGTTTCCTAACAGTGCAGCAAGAAGAAGATATAAATGTTAGGTGACAAATGGGAGAACAAATAAGAATGATGAGTTTAGACATGTCCCCAAAAGTAGGCCTATAGATTTTTTTTAAGAAATAGACATTGACAAAAGTCAGGACAAGTCAGCCTGATGTGTCAGGGCCTATACTCACATCAATCTGTAGCTGTACCACGGCAGCAATAATAAAAGCAATAGCAGCCAGCATCATCCCCACAGTCATTCTCTTCAAGGGACTGTATTGGACACACACGCACACGCCACACGCACACGTTTATTTACAACTTGGCAACTTGAACAATGACTAGCGCTTTATCAATGTACTCTTCCCAACAGATAGACACAAGGAACTCACGTGAAGTTGAGCTTGCACTTAGCAATAAGTGGATAGAGGCAGCTGTCTACGATGGGAACCAGGGCCAAAATCAAGATGGGATTCACAGTCTGGCGGAGAGACGAGGAACAGTCTTATCACTTTTACAATGGTGTTCACTCAAAAGTTGACAAAGAAATGGCTGAAGGCATTATATTTTAGGCCATTCTATTTGGGAGAACATTATTTTGAGTGTAGTACACGTCTCAAATACTGTACATTCACGAAAATGTATTCCCAGGGTCTAAAATATATTTTCAAATATACCTTTTGGACAATATCTACATATTTTTTATTCATATAATGTATGAATTATATATTTTTACTATACAGCTGGTCATTACAAGTAGTTATGTCAGTATTATCCTGACAAAATAGTGGTTTGCATTTGAAAAGTTTGTAGATTGTAGAAGGGTCCAAATGTAGATGTTTCTCACCTGCATTTGGTCTGGCTCAATCGTCATGAAACCCTGAGAAGGAGAGAGTGAACACATTGAGGAGTGAGAGTCTATTACAGATAATAAGTAAAAAATACCCAGGCATTGTGGGGCACAGCTAACTCACTACTAGCTGCCTCTCTGTGTTAATTTAGATCAGCGATTCTCAACCTGTGGGCTGCAAGGGTATTGCAAGTGGGCCCCCAAATAATTGGCAAACACTACGATTTTAATGATTGTATAGCATTAATATAAAAAAAAGAATGTTAAATAAATAACATTTCTTTCTTTAAAACCTTGAAATGTGTTTTCATTGTGATTTAAATGTAAATGTGACTTAAATTATACTACATTGGTTCCATCGATTCAACACAGTCGCATGATTGATTATTAAAATGAACAGGCTCACACGGTCCACCCATCTGACCACTTAACATCGCAGCCATTAATATTTGGACCCTGATCCAGAAAAGGTCCACTGGTTTGGATGTCGCAAAGCAGTAAGTGCAAACTATTGTAATGAGGCTGTCTGTAGAGTGTGTTTACAGTTTGCACCCTTGATTGACTTCCTGTTTTGCCTTTGTGAGTATCTGGTCATGAACAGTGGACACAAAGGCACTTACAAAGTCACCGTCCATGGTGGTGGCCTGGAGGGTCCATCTGGAGCCCTGTGGAGGACAAATACACCTTTACTGTGGAGAAGAAGGAGACACTGGAGCAGCTCGGACATTTAAGCCTTTTTTTATTAGTAAGGTGCTAGGACAGGTGTGAACTACATCATGTTCCACAGAGTCAGAGTGTGTGTGTGTGTGTGTGTGTGTGTGTGTGTGTGTGTGTGTGTGTGTGTGTGTGTGTGTGTGTGTGTGTGTGTGTGTGTGTGTGTGTGTGTGTGTGTGTGTGTGTGTGTGTGTGTGTGTGTGTGTGTGTGTGTGTGTGTGTGTGTGTGTGTGCGTGCGTGTGTGTGTTAGAGAGAGATACACGTACCTGCTGGTCGAAGAGAGCCCAGAACATGGGCAGAGGAATGTAGAGGAAGAGAACCTTTAGCACCATTTTCACCTGGGCTATCAGCAGTTTCTGCACAAATATCAACAACAACGTTAGGGGGAATGGTATTTGTTGAAGAAACAAACAAACAGACAAACAAACAAACAAACAAAGAAATAAAGATCATTGTAGGTTCATATCTTACTTCATATTTCTCCTCTGCCCAGTCCATCCAATGCTCCTTCTTTGGGTAAGCACTGCTACGATGCCTGAAGCGATTCTTGATGGCAAACTACAAAGAGTGGAGATGGTTCAATGTCCATTTAATCACAATGGGAGACAGTTTTCTTTTGTTTAAAATGTACAATACAAAAAACTTTTGACTTGAAAAAGGCTGCTTAGGCTTGAATATTATCAACCAAATGGCATTATTTAGATTCAAAACGGCATGTGTCAACCTGAACATAAGATGTGCTTTTTTTCCACACTTACCCAGATGCACTTGCAGACCTCAAGCATGATGTTGCCTTTGGGTTCAGTCTTGGTGTACATGCCACTGCCAACAATAAAAACGACTGGAGACAAAAACCAAGACGGTCAATGTTGCAGTATCCCCCCCAGATGAAGTTGGTTTGTGAGGATGTCAGTGCTACTGTACATGGTTGATTATCTTGTATGAGTTTTTATTCTGGAAAATTATTGTTGCTGCTAAAAGTACGACTTACGCAGAGCCACCACCATGAGGGCAGCAGGGACACCGAAGGCCAGAGGATAGCAAGCCTGCTTGGTGTGAATGCCACACTCCTGGGCTGGAGACCACAACACACACATTTGTATTATCATGAGTGATGACCGCTTGGTTGCTTGTTGATTTCTACATTCATTGTCTAACTCTAACCTTGAACCTCTCTCTTATAGACCTACGCTTAACCCCTTAGTGTAAACTAACTCTAACCCCAAACACCAGCCCTACTCCTAAAAGGATTCCTTTAAAAGTCACCACCACTAAAATATTCCCACGTTCCCAGTTTATATTATTTTTCTATCCTTAAAGTCAAGGTTCGATTTGTGAAAGAAACAGTCCTATATACTTCGTCATGATGAATAGCGCAAATAGCTGATCTACAAGTTCTTGTAAATTTTCCTGAAATAGGGATGCTCATCGACGCACATTTGTTTTACTAAATTGTTAAATTGTGGTATTATCAAACATAAATATCAAACTTGTCAGACAGTATACACTTCCCAAAAGGAAATGCATGTATTCAGTCTGACCAGAAGCAGAGGTAAAACATATCCTCGCCAGCCATAAAAAGAAACCAGAGGGGGATATCATAAGCAGAGGCATGGAGTTTCTCCCCGATCCCCCCAGCAAATCGAACCCTGCTTATGGTTCTATTTTTAGGAGGACCAAATTTCCTCACATCGGTGCACCCCTTATAATACCTATTTTCAGTCCTTAATTACCTCTCAAGATGGGGGTGACTATGGTGGAAAGCAGACTTCCAGCGTTGATGGACAGATAGAAGATGGAGAAGAACGTGCCCCTCTGCTTCTCCTGTCAGACACAGGAAGTAAAAGGCAGGCTTTAAAAAACTATACATTCATTAATAGATCTAAACCCATGCCCAGCAGAGAGGGAGTATAGTAACGGCCGGCATTCTGTTTATTGTTTTGCCACAGTGATAACTTGAACAGTTTTACTACGATCTGGATCAAACTTGGTAGGTGAGTTGGGGACAGGGACAGGGCCTGTGCTTCTTCAAATCGGTCAAAGGTCAAGGTCCCATTGCTAGGTCAAGGTTTGGCTGTATGTTTATACTGTACGTACTGTAGCATGTGGTGCGGGTGTCACATCTCTGCATGCATTTCTAGCTAGTACATACGTATAAGTACAGTAGGCTACATATCTTTTTTTACAATAGTCCTTTGAACATCAAACATTTGTAGGAGGTAAAAGACAATAAGCAATGAAAGTGCAATGATGCAGGTTTTAATTTCTTGTCTAGTATCTGCAAGTTTCGCTTTAGCAGACAAGCAGTTTTCAGATCTCATAATCAACAACTAATTGCTGAAGAGGGATTGAAAAGACAGATTGTTTTTTTTTATTGATTCAATCAATTTGCTCGACATGCTGCTTGGACACTGGAGGTAGACTTGATAATAATTAAAAAATAAAAGAATTAAAAAGTATATATAATGTATATTATATATAGCGCTTCTGACTAAACTTCCTAACTCTGTTGGATCCTCAAACTGTCGGTCAAACCAACTAACTCCAACTCAGGTTTTCTTTCTGTCTGACTTTGTCATTCTAATCGATGATGGACATAACAACTCTCATAACTAATCTCCACATTCACTGGTCAAAAACCTCCTAACTCCATTTGAGCTGGATTTGGGTAAAGTGATGATAATAATGACACATGCAAGTATCTGACAATGTATAAAGTCACAATACCAACTTTGATGAGCCAATTATTATTATTATTATTATTATTATTATTATTACACACAGTTCAGTACTTCTAAAAGTACTGAACTTTGTGTCAGTATCAAATACTTTTTTTTTATTTTGTCCAGCCAACAACAATAGTGGTCAATGGGAAATAAATATTTCAGCAGCCACTTTAGATACTATAGAAAAGGGCCTATAAATCATGACTGGCTACTTGCTAAAGTAGCTTGTAGAGCCAAAAATACAGGTCTAGTACCAGCTCACAATGTATTGCGTTTTTGCGACACGTAGTGAGCTTGTAGATTATTTTAAGCAATATTTAGTGTAGAGGGAAAACAGGGGGACTGCGGTTAAAGAGGTGGTGCCATGTTTTTGCACTTTTTCTGTTTTTCATGTGTCTATGAGGTTGATAGAACTTCATTAAGCCCCCCGATGGTGTTTTTATGGTGTTTTATGTCTTCTCTGACTATTTGGAGCTTCTTCCTGGAGGCTGAAACCTTGAGGATCAAACGTGCCAATAGAGAAACAGCGCTTTAGTGACATCACAAAGCCATACCCTCCCCCTCATTATCATAACACAACAGGTGTGGGCATGAGGAGGAGGAGGGACTAGGACAGGTGGGTGGTGCTAAGGTGGTGGAGGAGGTGCTAAGGTGAGAACCAGGTATACTTAATGAACTGGAGGCGTGTCCACATAAAAACAACATTTTAACACTTACTGTACACCTTTTTTTTTTGGAAAAAAATCCTTACATAATAATAATACCTTATGATCAGGTTTTAGGGTTGAAAAATATCATGGCACCCCATCTTTAAATAAGTATAGGGTTTAAGTGGTTAATTTCACCCTTCAGATGGAGTTACATAATGGCAACCTTTCAGCGATCATCAGTGTTGTCCATGGCCTTGAACTGATGTTGTAAAGCAGCAGAGACATGCTGTGCTACAGGTGCTTTAGCTGTCGTTGATTGTTAATAAACAACAGCTTTGGAATGTGACCAGAGATACCTGAAAGCAGTGCTGACTCAAAGCACATGCTACTGATAACTGTGTGTGTGTGTGTGTGTGTGTGTGTGTGTGTGTGTGTGTGTGCGTGTGCGTGTGCGTGTGCGTGTGCGTGTGCGTCTGCGTGTGCGTGCGTGTGTGTGTGTGTGTGTGTGTGTTTGTGTTTGTGCATCTACTACTGTTTGTGTTCAAGAATTTCTTGTTATGTGTGAACGCAATTGCAGATGTTAAATGTGTGTACCTGTATTACTATACATACTTACAATTTTCATGTCCTCACAAGTGTATACTATACATGTAGTACTACAAAGGTGCGTGTGTGTGCATGCGCATGTTTGTGTGTGTGTGCGCACATGTGCATGTGTGTATGCGTGAGAGAAAGATAGAGTGAGGCAGCGAGTGAGAGAGAGAAACACCTGTACCTGTGCTAGTATGTGCATGTGTGTATGCACATGCAAATTAGACCTTCCATGCATGTGTGCTGTGTTGTGCTTGTTTGTGTGTGTGTGGGTGATCTAACCTGGTGGTCTTCAAACTGGTCTCCACCGAAGGCAGCCACGCATGGCTTGATGCCTCCTGTTCCCAGAGCGATGAGAATCAGACCCACCATGGACAAGGCACTGGACAGGAAGCATATATGGTTAAAATATAATATACATCTAAATGGACCACAGTGTGCCGGTGCGGCACCATTTCCTTTTTGGAACGATACAGTCTTGAAATTAAACTTGTTTGTGATCCTGTGCATACGGTACTACATAGAGCAGTGGTTCTCAACCTGTGGGTCGGGACCCCCAGGGGGATCCCCACATGATTTGGGGGGGGGGGTCCCCAGATGACAGTGAAGTGACAATTTAAGGACTTTTAAGACCTTTTTAATACCTTAAAAAAATTAAAAAAATACCACAACTGCATCAAAAGTGATCAACAAACTATACTACAAAAACTGGTCAAACATTGGCCAAATTGTCAAATAATATAAGAAAGAGGCACAAATTGTGAAAATAGCTGATCTACAAGCTAATATGATTATTTTGGCAGGTCCCCAGTTCAAATAGGATTCTTTTGGGGGGTTGCGGCCTGAAAAGGTTGAGAACCTCTGACATACAGTAGAGTATGAGTCCCTGTGTGTTGGACGTGCGCCTAAAAGTGTTTTCAACTCACACATGGAATGTCATATTGTCGGGTACGCCGTCCCTGTCTGCGTCTGTGATGTCGTGTATAGCGCTCACAGCCATGACAACCTGTCCCGCCGTGTAAACGATGGACAGGTAGATAATGGTCCTGTACAGAGAGAGAATGAGGAAAAGTGGGTTTTTTTGGGTCAAACTGGAGCTAGGACATATTGAAACAGGCAGTATTTTGACATGAAACAAACAAAACATTACCCTAACCAAAAAACTTAACCTAACGGTTTTGGAAATACAAGGTTTCCACCTGACAGCGATGGTATACGGTATCACTTCACATTTTGTACTCTCACCGATAGAACACAACGTGCAATCAGGCAGAGAGGCCATAGTGATTTGTAGTCACAGCAAAGTCCTGCATCAGGCATATGATACAGCTGTACTGACTAAGGTAGAACCATGTAATAGATTGTGATTGATAAGAAGAGTAAAAATAAAAGTTTATTAAGGACACAGTTAGAGATAACAACACGGTTCAAAGATTATTTTGTTTAGATAAAGGAAGGTTGTATATCATCCAATAACTTATACCTCAGCTTCAACTCCTACAGCATGTAATATAAAGGTAAAATAACGGCTACTGAATTTGATTTATTTTATACTGGTCTGACTGATTATTGTCTTGATTATTGCGTGTAAAGTATATCATTGCAGCTATTACAATTATTATTATTTTTTTTAGATTAAACTTAAGTGCATTAACTTGTATGTTATGTAACCTTCACAGTCAAATTGTGGATTATCTTTAAGATATGTGATAAGATATTATCCAATAGGTCAAACTTTGGTCAAACCGTACTAATACAGTACTCAGCACGTTTCTATGTAATTGCATAATGGCAGTGTTTTCTTGAACCAAAGCACTTGCCGTTACTCACTTGAACTTGCCGAGCCATGAGTCAGCCACGATGGCTCCCATGATGGGCGTCAGGTAGCAGAGGGCCACAAATGTGTGGTAGATAGAGGTGGCCAAATCATCATCCCACTTCAGGAAGTACCTGAAATACAGGACCAACACAGCTACAGAGAGAGAAAGAGGGGGGGAGAGAGAGAGAGAGAGAGAGAGAGAGAGAGAGAGAGAGAGAGAGAGAGAGAGAGAAGGAAGAATAGAGAGAAGATGCAGAGAAAGAAGGTGTGAGGGGAAAAACACGGTATCCACTTTTAGAATGACTGAAAGTTCCCATACTGTATATGAACTGTGAACATATTCATAACGTTGATACAATTAATGAATTGCAATCTCACCTCGCATGCCATAGTAGGAGAATCGTTCACAGAACTCATTGACCACAATGAAGAAGATACTGATGGGATAGCCGAAAATTGTTGCCTGAGAGAGGAAGTGGACAATATAAAGAAACATATAGACCCGTTTATCATATGTTGAGGAGTCATATCAGATACTGTACATTTGGACAGATAGGTGTTTTACTTGCTTAATATTTTACTCTACAACTAATATTCAGTGTAAATCTTCAGGGTAAACGCTTAAACACACTTGCAGCAGCACGGCGATCAATGCAGGAACAAAATTGTGTACAGTATGTGTGTACAGTACACACACACACACACACACACACACACACACACACACACACACACACACACACACACACACACACACACACACACACACACAGTGTATTAAAACATATTGAAGGTTGGAGAGAACAGTTTAAATAACAATCCAAAGAAAGAGAAAATTGATTGGGGGAAAATGGCAAATAAAAGAGAACAAAAACAGAACCAGAACCTTAGATCTAGTGTTTCTGGAGGTGAGAACTTACCCGTTTCTTGGGCTTCTTCATTTCGTCTGTAGGAAAACAAGAGCAACTATCTTGAGTCACACTTTAGTTAACACAGACTAGGCCTAGTTTAACGATGTTAACACTTCACTGCTGTTGCAAAAAACAATAGCCAATAGGTTTAAAAATAAAAACCAGTAAGAATCGTGTGCAGGGAAGATTGCAGTGTCTACCATCTGTTTATTCTCAATACAAATGTTAAAACGTTTCATTTCGAAAACATGAATTAAAGAAAAACAGTGAAGCCATAATGGCATCATACTTGATCTGATTTCACTGCATCTTGACTGGCAGAGGATTTATCCAAATTCAAATGATTCAACTTGTGATAAATAAAGATAATATTTCCAGATTATGTGAGGGGTCCACGAATATGGTGCCAGTTATCCCAGCCACGGTGTCTGTTTGGCGCTCCAGAGAGGGACCCACCTGCCATGGTTGCTGTGTGAGTTAATTCCTGGTCCCTTCTTCAGTGTTATCCTTCAGTAAAAAGATCCAGAGACGAGTGACAGCTGTCAGAGGAGTAAGGCCGAGCCAAGGGTTGGCCACGTACTTATATAACCTATGACAGACTAGCTATGCCTCCCACAATGCCACATGGATGCTGGACTGTGTACCTCACACTCATGTACAGTATATTAACACACGAAAGCAAGAACACACACACATCTGCTGTGTATGGCCCACTGGCACAACATTTAAACACACACATTCAAATGCACACACAAAGCTACATCTTACTGCAACATCTAACACCTCACAGCACACACTCTGCATCGTAAACACAGGTGAGTGTGCATACATGTGTGAGCGTTAACTGTGTTGTGCGTGGGTGCATGCACGTGAGTGTACAGTATTATTGTGTGTGTGTGTGTGTGTGTGTGTGTGTGTGTGTGTGTGTGTGTGTGTGTGTGTGTGTGTGTGTGTGTGTGTGTGTGTGTGTGTGTGTGTGTGTGTGTGTGTGTGTGTGTGATTACTTTATGACTCTGGGAACTTAAGTGTGACAGGGTCTTGTCTTATAGGGAAACACATATGAAGAGAGATAGACTACAGTGTCAGGGAGCTGATAAAGTCACAACCCACAATTGCTGACAAACTGCTTCTCAAAGGTCAACCTCAGTGTCTGGCCTTAAACGTGTGATATCATGAAAACGGGTGTCGGAAATCCTCGCTTCTGCTTTTGAGAAGCACGGGAAATCGATGCTTCTGCTTTTGATACACGCATTTCCTTTTGGTCTGATATGTTTGATATCTATGTTTGATAATATCACAATTTAAATGTAAACATATATGCTTACCACATACATTTTGGCGTCCCTATATTGTGGCATCACGATGCAACATGTAAAATCTGCAATTTTGGCTATTTGTTGTACAAGAAGTTAAGAAAATGTCCCTCCTCTGTTTTCTTTCTTTCTTTTTTTTTACAAACCCGATAATGGTATTGGCAAATCCTGTTAATTCGATCTTGTTTTAAAATTACACTAAACATGGGGGCCTACCATATAGGCTTGGATGACTGACAGCGAGACCCGGGTTCGATCCCCAAACCTGGCGGTGGATTTGCTGCATGTCACTCCCTCTCCCTGTTTACTGTCTCTCTCCACTGTAATATCAAATAAAGGCCCCAAAATATGTTTAAACAATGATACTGAACCATACATATCCATATTGACTAACTCAGAAATAGAATTTAAAGTTGATTAACTACATTTATTTCCAAATGCATACATGTATAATAGGCATAAATAAAGTCTTCGAGAATCTGATGGCAGTCCTAAGTATCAGTTGCAGACCTTTCTTGTCTTTGTTTTGTCCAACCTGTGCAACCGGGTGTTAAAGAAATGATTGCAAAACCAATAATAGTAATCCTTGTAAAAAGTCACATCACATCCAGTGGACAGCACTGAGCACACACACATAAAAACACTACACACTCACATCAGATACACGTTGTCTTCCAGCCGACATCGTTGTAAAAATGGAAGAGAAACACAAACAGTCCTATCGAGAAACAACAAGGTCTGTGTGTGTGTGTGTGTGTGTGTGTGTGTGTGTGTGTGTGTGTGTGTGTGTGTGTGTGTGTGTGTGTGTGTGTGTGTGTGTTGGGGAGGTGGGGGTAGGAGGAGGGTCCTGGCAATAATAAGAGGTGGGATTAGTTGGACATTTACACACAGTTGGACACACAGCACAGTGTTTATTTTATTGGAGTCAGCATCCTGCTCTCTCTCTCTCTCTCTCTCTCTCTCTCTCTCTCTCTCTCTCTCTGTCTCACCCATGCGCATGTGTGGGACAAGTGTTAGCAACAACCCCACTGTTTCTGCTACTTGACCTGTTAGTTAGCTACTGTGCAGTACTAGCCAACTAACATCTGGCATACAGCTAGCCCTGACAATTGAGTGTTTGTAGCTGCAGTTTCATAGATAAAGAGAGTTATTGACTGTATCAAGAGAGTGAGGGCTTTTCTGTTTGTCTCAGTTTTGACTTTGAGGACCCTTCTCCAAGTTCAACAAAAAAAGAGAAAAAGAGAAGCCTCTCTTGTTCTTTTCTATAGCTGCAAAATCCTCCAAAACCTTAACGGAAGGCAGCAGGTTCCAACCAAATCAGTTAGTGTCTATTATGTGTCATTATACAAAGGGTAGTTCCGACCAAGGATTTTTATATAGGTTCTCCAGCCATGCTCAAACCACGATAAAGCACACCTATCCATGTTCAAAGGACAAATGTCTCATCAGAAATGTCATCTTGATGTTACTAGAAGCTCCTCCCACCCAGACATGCTCCATCAGCAGGTACTACGGAAAGCCTGGTGACGTGAGGTTAGGCACCCGATACTGAACAAACAATGAGTACTATCAGAATATAGAGATATTTAACACTGTTACTGCACAAACACTCCATAGTAATGAGTTGGCTACTATCACAACATTGAATCACCCATAGAATGGCTGATAACAGCCTACCGGAGCCTCCTGGTAGGCCAGTAGGGACCTACTGGATGGCATGAGAACGGTGATAATGGCCCCATTCAATGGGATGAGAACATACGTATCGGGTGGGTTAGGTGACATAGCGCTACCATTTAAAAAATGCATATAACTTCTCAATGCAATAGTAAAATGTTAAATAAATAAATAATGAAATAAGTAACAAAATCAATATTGCCTTTACTTACCTGGACTAGGTGGCTGCAGCGAATAAATTAAAAATGTGAATCTCAAGGACACTTCTTACAAGTAAGGTTTTATTTAAAAGTTTCAGAACATATGTACAAGAGCAGTTATTAGATAAAAATGCATTTTATTTTCATATTTATACTTATAGAATAAAAAAAAAGGCATCTATTTGACCGGCAAAGAAACAAGAGGGTAAAAAAACACACATTGTCCGACCCTTGTCTATGCATTGCACAGTCCTTGTATTTGTAATGGTCTTTGGCAAGAGCGGTCAGATGTGCAGTATCATAGGTAGGCTTATCTTACAGTAGAAAAAACATTGCACACACTTTTACTTTGGCAGAAAATAGGTAAGAACATTGCGGTTTTCTTGGCCATAATCAGCTCCAATAGGTATCAGCTAAAATCCATTGATCTAAAATAGATCATGGAGGCCAATACATTTTTCAGTCACCCAGAGCACACTTTGTGAGTGATGTCATGTTTGATCCTAACATGTTAATTTTACCAGGTTGATTTCTTGCATCCCTAAGGACTACTGCTACAATAAAACACATAGTAGGCCTACATACACCTGTGTGCGGACACACGCACACGCGCATGATTGTAAAAGCTACAAATGGATGGAGCTAACCGTATGCATCTCTCATTGTTCTGTGACAGTGTTCTGTGCCATGGGAGTCAGAACTGTGAAATGTGAATAGGAGAAGTCCGCACAATCATGAGTCTCTTTATTGAAGAACTGGATGGACAGGCGGTTACATACAGTACTGTAGGGCAGGTTTCTTGCAGACTGGTATTACATCTGTATGTACTTTCTGTGGGAAACAATTTTATGTGTCAGGGAAAGAAAAAGAAAACACAGCCCAACAGGTGTGTTACTTGCTACCTGAAGCAGATGACAACATCAAATACAAAACAGACAAGATCTATAATACAATACGTACACAAGTCTGTATTAGGAAATAAATACACTTGATTGAATGGTTACTTGTATGTCTTATGATAAACCTTAGAAAAGGGAAATTGCTCAACGATGTTGCTTTTGCTACACAGTGCAAAATAAGTCATTGTAAAAAAATACATTTACAATATCTCAAAGTACAAATTACTAACTGTCAGGTACATGGATTCGTTTCTTATGAATAACCTCTAATAAAAAAAAAACTTTTCTCGAGATGCTGCGCTCAAATGGCAGAGAAAGAAAGGCTGCCACAACATTAACATGCTAACTTTTCAGTTTCAGTCAATACTGTCCCATAAATAGCTTAACCCTTTAAGCCCTATTCCTGTGTTCCCCCACATGTTGCCTAATTCATTCACTCTGTTGCGTGCCAAAAATAGCCAAACTACAAGCTCACCAATTCATTGCAAGCTTGTACATCGGCAATTTTTTGTTAATAGACAGCGTTGGACAACAAAGTAGGCTTAACCTCTCATTTCCTGCAGGGTGCTGGCCGCTAAAATACCCGCCGTATTCCACTGCGAGTCTGCGAATCTCAAATATCAATACAGAGAACCAAGCAGCAAGTCGTGGGTACGAAAGTACAAAATAAAACAGAGAGAGGCGTGAATAAAACGGGGGTGGCTCTTTTAGATCTTGGTTTGCTTATCTTCATCTTGCTTGGTTTGCTCTTCGTCGGAGCTGGAACTAGATTCTCGCCTCTTCTCGCTGTCACTCTTGACCGAGTTCTTCCTCTCCATCTCCAGCTCCAGGCTCTTCTTCCTCTCCTTGTTCCTTTCTTCGGACTCCATGTTTGCGAAGTGGGCCTCGATCTCGGTCGGGTCCACGTAAGTGTAGAAGTATGCCATGATGGAGAAGATGACGCACACCGCCAGCAGCAGGGAGGCAAACAGGATGTACTCGGCCCACTGACGGAATGGAAACACACAACTTTGTTAAGTGATTTTAGACATTGTGAAAGTTACTGAGCACCTGCTTGGTCCCTGTCGTCTGTTTTTCCGTTGATTAAGGTTACAACTATATGATTATTTTCATAATTGTTTGTGTTGATTTTTGATTATTCTATAATCTTATTCTATTAACTATTTGTTCACAAATAGTATAGGTACATAGTTATAGTTATTATAGTATATTGTAATCCACCAACCTGATCTGGAAGCTGTGCTCCCTCAGCGATAATCAGCACGATGAAGTTACCCACAGCAACAGTAAACAACCAACCAGCCTGCAGTACAGACTTCATGTTGCTTGGTGCCTAGGGGGCAATAACATTAAGAATCCTCAAAGTCATTAATTATTTTGGGTATAGGGTATTTTTCAATTTGACAGGTAATGGTTGTTATGTGAAATCTATACGAAAATCACTCGAGTGCGCACGCACGTACGTACGCACGCATGCGCGCGCGCGCACGCACGCACGCACGCACGCACGCACGCACGCACGCACACACACACACACAAATACCTGTGAGTATGAGAATTCCAAGCCAGTGACGGAGAAAACCACCTCCCCTGCAGTCATGAAGAAGTACTGTGGGATCTGCCAGGCCATGTGGATGGTGTTGGGGTCGATGTCCTGTATCGCTTTGATGCCCTCTGCACACTGGTTCTAAACACCAGCAGACACAAAGACACATCACACACTGTTCCAACTCGCGAAGGTTCCAGATCCTCAATTTCTGATCTTGTCCTTGTGGAAAATGTGTAGTGTGCAGTGAGCGAGGTAACAAGTCAGTAAAGTGACAGAGAAGCATTGAAGATATTGTGCGAAGTTACTCACATCGGGTCCAATTGTCAACAAGGAGGGGATAACCAGCGTGAAGGAGCTGCCAAAGCCCAGAACCTGAGTGTATATACACTCTAGATCGTTACTGATGATCTTGAAGTCGGCCCTGATAGACAATGAAAAATAAACTCTTAAGACTCACAACAGTATGTATTAAGGCATGCATAGTGCTGAGACCTTTGTGTGTATTATGCCATTGATTAAAAATACATAATTTTCTTGAAACCTGTCATGTGTATTTATTTTGATGGTGATGTATTGGTGTGAATACACATTTGGTTTGTCTTTCCATCAGAATATAGAGGAATCATGATTCTCTGAGATAAGTAGCCTAATGCTGATGTAAACTTACTTGCCCTTGGGTACTAGCTCGTACTCTGACATATTGAAGGATCCAATGTTCGCAAATTCCAGGTCCCCCACGGTGACGTTCAAAGTTGAGCTGAAACCATTGACAAATCTGGAGAAAGAGAATTTGTTGACAAACCAAGAGCTGATCTTTAACATGGTATGTTTACTGTACTGAGCAAGAGTCATCACACATACTGTACAGTGACAGCACTTCTTTGAAAATGCAAAAATTACATTTGTCACCTGAACAGCTTCTGGATTCCTCAAAAATCTAAATATCCTCATTATCCTAATACGAATGCAATAACAGACTATCACTTTTACAATGGTGTTCACTCAAAAGTTGACAAAGAAATGGCTGAAGGCATTATATTTTAGGCCATTCTATTTTGAGTGTAGTACACGTCTCAAATACTGTACATTAACGAAAATGTATTCCCAGGGTCTAAAATATATTTTCAAATATACCTTTTGGACAATATCTACATATTTTTTATTCATATAATGTATGAAGTATATATTTCTACTATACAGCTGGTCATTAAGTAGTTATGTCAGTATTATCCTGACAAAATGGTGGTTTGCATTTGAAAAGTTTGTAGATTGTAGAAGGGTCCAAATGTAGAGGTTTCTCACCTGCATTTGGTCTGGCTCAATCGTCATGAATCCCTAAGAAGGAGAGAGTGAACACAGTGAGGAGTGAGAGTCTATTACAGATAATAAGTCAAAAGCTAACTCACTACTAGCTGCCTCTCTGTGTTAATTTAGATCAGCGATTCTCAACCTGTGGGCTGCAAGGGTATTGCAAGTGGGCCCCCAAATAATTGGCAAACACTACGATTTTAATAATTGTATAGCATTAATATAAAAAAAATAATGTTAAATAAATAAGATGGTATTTCTTTCTTTAAAACCTTGAAAATGTGTTTTCATTGTGATTTAAATTTAAATGTGACTTAAATTATACTACATTGGTTCCATCGATTCAACACAGTCGCATGATTGATTATCAAAATGAACAGGCTCTGAAAATGCACACGGTCCACCCATCTGACCACTTAACACCGCAGCCATTAATATTTTCAAGTGGACCCTGATCCAGAAAAGGTCCACTGGTTTGGATGTCGCAAAGCAGTAAGTGCAAACTATTGTAATGAGGCTGTCTGTAGAGTGTGTTTGCAGTTTGCACCCTTAATTGACTTCCTGTTTTGCCTTTGTGAGTATCTGATCATGAACACTGGACACAAAGGCACTTACAAAGTCACCGTCCATGGTGGTGGCCTGGAGGGTCCATCTGGAGCCCTGTGGAGGACAAATACATCTTTACTGTGGAGAAGAAGGAGACACTGGAGCAGCTCGGACATTTAAGCGTGTGTGTGTGCGCGCGTGCGTGCGTGCGTGCGTGCGTGCGTGCGTGCGTGCGTGCGTGCGTGCGTGCGTGAGTGCGTGCATGCGTGCGTGTCTGCGTGTGTGTGTGTGTGTGTGTGTGTGTGTGTGTGTGTGTGTGTGTGTGCGCGCGTGCGTGTGTGTGTTAGAGAGAGATACACGTACCTGCTGGTCGAAGAGAGCCCAGAACATGGGCAGAGGAATGTAGAGGAAGAGAACCTTTAGCACCATTTTCACCTGGGCTATCAGCAGTTTCTGCACAAATATCAACAACAACGTTAGGGGGAATGGTATTTGTTGAAGAAACAAACAGACAAACAAACAAACAAACAAAGAAATAAAGATCATTGTAGGTTCATATCTTACTTCATATTTCTCCTCTGCCCAGTCCATCCAATGCTCCTTCTTTGGGTAAGCACTGCTACGATGCCTGAAGCGATTCTTGGTGGCAAACTACAAAGAGTGGAGACGGTTCAATGTCCATTTAATCACAATGGGAGACAGTTTTCTTTTGTTTAAAATGTACAATACAAATAACATTTGACTTGAAAAAGGCTGTTTAGGCTTGAATATTTCAACCAAATGGCATTATTTAGATTCAAAACGGCATGTGTCAACCTGAACATAAGATGTGCTTTTTTTCCACACTTACCCAGATGCACTTGCAGACCTCAAGCATGATGTTGCCTTTGGGTTCAGTCTTGATGTACATGCCACTGCCAGCAATAAAAACGACTGGAGACAAAAACGGAGACGGTCAATGTTGCAGTATCCCCCCAGATGAAGTTGGTTTGTGAGGATATCAGTGCTAATGTACATGGTTGATGAATAACTTGTATGAGTTTTTATTCTGGAAAATTATTGTTGCTGCTAAAAGTAGAACTTACCCAGAGCCACCACCATGAGGGCAGCAGGGACACCGAAGGCCAGAGGAAAGCAAGCCTGCTTGGTGTGAATGCCACACTCCTGGGCTGGAGACCACAACACACACATGTTTGTATTATCATGAGTGATGACCGCTTGTTGATTTCCACATTCATTGTCTAACTCTAACCTTGAACCTCTCTGTTATAGACCTACGCTTAACCCCTTAGTGTAACCGTAAACTAACTGTTCTGTTACAGTTGTTTATTTCATGCTTGTGTTTTGTTAGTAGTGTCTCTTTAAGAAAGACAGGAAGTAGGTCAGGGTTATCATGTGACTCACATGTCATGTGACTTCAATCAGGAAGTGCACCAGTTTCATGACACATGCAGACTAGAGCTACTGTGTTTTGTATCTGCAAACATCTGCTCAATTATTTTCTCTATCGTAGCATCGTTGGTATGTATTGTCATCTCTTGTTCTAGTCTATGATTGTAGTTCACTATTTTTTGTATGGAAAGTACATTTTGTGAAGTTTGATGTAAAAGCCTGTCAAGTAATTCTTGGTTGAATATTTTGCCTACCTGTTCATCTCAGATCAAATTACTTATCTACCTGCTGTAAAGTTGTTTTTACTCACCTGTGATTACTAATTAGTCATTGTACTGATGCAGGAAGTTCTGTTTGTAATATTATTCATGTAACAGCAACAGTGTTGAGGCCTTCAGGCCACAGTAGTAAATTGTAGTTTAATTGTGATAGTGATTCCAATTGTTGATTGATCATTATTCTGCAATGCATATGTGACATTTGTTTTGCATATAATATGTTTACAGTAAGCATAGTTTTGATTATGCTTTTGTCTACTTTCAGTTTTACCCTTCTTTTTGTTAATAAACCTGCGTGGACAAAGAGAGAACGTCTCCAGAGTTTTGATGAAGGGAAGGCGTTTATGCTTACTGCCAAGTTATCTACTCTACTTAACGAGGGCGGCACAGTAAAACAACGACTTCGAAGAAGAAGATAAGGCAGCTAATGCAAACTACAGACACTGCTACTACGTCACAGCACCAAGTGAAGCTAACGACAGCTACAGTAGTGTCTACAGGTAGCATCTTTCCACTAAATATCATGGCATCAAAGGGTTCCTCTTCACTCAAGATGAGGTCTTGTACATCAGGCTCATCACACTCAAGTAGTTCATCCACAGCTGCTGCTGCTGCTAAGGCCCGGGCAAAAGCCGAATCAGCAAGAGTACGCCTCAGATTCGCTGAGGAAGAATCGCGAATGAAAATAGAAAAGGCAGAGATGGAGGCTTCTATGGGAATAAAGATGGCAAGGTTGGAGGCTTCCATGAACACGTTGGCTCTGGAAAAGGAGACTGCTGCGGCCACAGCCGAAGCAGAGGTCCTAGAAGCAGCTGCTGACACAGAAAATCAACATCATTGCAGCTTTGAACCTGACCCCACTCCTCATGACACTGCACAGCGTGTCGAAGAATATGTCACTGAACAGGCCAAAGAGCAATTCGTAACACAGTCAGCACCAGAAACGCATCAACCCTCTCAAGATGACACGGAAATGCATCATGGAGATCCGAAAATAGTGTCCCCTTCCCAAACCCCACATATCAACGCAGAGAGTAACCAGGCCAACACTAACATTCGCCCTACAGTCATAAACGGGGCATCAGCTCAGCAGTCAAAGCTCACTCCAGAGACCCCTCTCCCCTCAAGAAATATGCAGGATCATCATCGCACATATGGAGCAACGTACAGAAACCGCAGTCCCTCACGTCGATCTATGCCCAACAACACACTTCAATATGTCCGTCACGATCAGACTCACCCTCACCCCTCCATGCCCAGCAACACGCCCCAATACGTCCATCATGACCACAGTAACCCTAGCCCCTCCAAGCCCAGCCACACTCCACAACACCCCCACCATGACCAATCAGGCATGACTGACTTTGTCAGATATTTCGCCCGCCGCGAGCTAGTCGCCACAGGTTTGACCCAATTCAATGACCAACCACAAGGCTACAGAGCGTGGCAACGGTCCTTTCTGAATGCAATCAAAGGCCTAGACTTGACGTCCAGCGAGGAGACGGACATGCTAGTTAAGTGGCTGGGAAAAGAGTCAGCTGAACATGCTGCACGGATCAGAGCTGTCCATATTAACTTCCCAGATACGGGACTCAGAAGGATATGGGATAGACTAGATACATGTTATGGTGCGCCCGAAGTAATTGAAGATGCACTCTTTCAACGCATCAACAACTTCCCAAAAATCTCCAACCGAGACTATTCAAAACTCCACGAGTTAAGTGATCTCCTTATGGAAATGGAGGCAGCGAAGGAAGACGGAGACCTTCCAGGCCTTCAGTACCTAGATACACCACGGGGAGTAAATCCTTTGGTGCAAAAGTTGCCCTTTAACCTGCAAGAAAAGTGGCTGTCTCTTGGATCTTACTACAAACTAAAGCACCACGTCTCATTCCCTCCATTTGAAGTATTTGTCGACTTTGTGAGTGAACAAGCCAGGATCAGGAACGATCCAAGTTTTAACTTCATTGGCCAAGTGGAAGCCCCTCCAAAAGCAGACAGGGCTCCTTGGAGTAAACAGAACGCAATCTCAGTCCACAAGACAGATGTATGTCCTACATCCCCTGTTGGCTCAGACAGGCAACCTGAGGATCCGGATAGAGAGTGCCCAATCCATAAAAAGCCCCACCTACTCCGGAGGTGCCGGGCTTTCCGTGAGAAAACTCTTGAGGAACGTAAAGCATTCCTGAGGGAGAACGGGATTTGCTATAAATGTTGCACATCTACACGACACATGGCAAAGAGCTGTAATTACACAAAGCCGTGTGAGGAGTGTGGAAGTGAGGGGCATACGTCTGCCCTCCACCCTGGACCAGCACCGTGGACCCAGGAGCCATGCGTCCCTTCAGAAGATGGCGGGGAGCAAGACACTACGCCATCTCCAGAAGTCACAACTTACTGCACCCAAGTCTGTGGTGACGCTCAGAGCAGCAGATCATGCGCGAAGATCTGTCTCGTTAAGATCTATCCTGTCAACCATCGTGACAGAGCATTGAAGGCCTACGCGATCATCGACGAGCATAGCAATAGATCTTTAGCTCGTTCTGAGCTCTTTGATGCCTTCAATGTCCAAGGCACCTCCTCTCCATATTCTCTCCAAACCTGCTCTGGGGTGACAGAGACCATGGGGAGAACAGCACTAGGCTACCAAATAGAATCTTTGGATGGAGAGGTCAGTCTTCC
Source organism: Gymnoscopelus braueri (assembly GCF_963280865.1). Taxonomy (NCBI): domain Eukaryota; kingdom Metazoa; phylum Chordata; class Actinopteri; order Myctophiformes; family Myctophidae; genus Gymnoscopelus; species Gymnoscopelus braueri. The sequence continues at coordinate 27,664,409 of NC_137626.1, read as the reverse complement.
CCTACCAAGCCTCTTGGAATGCAATGACATCCCTAACAGCAGATCGGCGATTCCGACACCCGATGCTGCATCTCACCACCCTCACCTGAGGTCAGTAGCCCACCTCATCCCGCAGCTCGATCCAAATGCTCAGATCATGCTTCTCATCGGGCGAGATATCATCAGAGTCCATAAAGTGCGCCAACAGCTGAACGGCCCTGACGATGCCCCCTACGGCCAGAAACTTGACCTGGGATGGGTGATAGTTGGTAACGTCTGCCGGGGAGGTGCAACAGTCCAACCTGATCCAAGCAGCATGGGTCAGACAGCCTCGGCCTCACAGCTCTTTCCCAACAGCGTGGTCCACCACACCACTGAGTACAACCCAGTTACTAACAAGCATCCAACCTCTACCCCTTCAGCAGGGCCAGGTAGACCCATCGGAAACACTCGTCCTACAGACAACCGAATTTCAACAAAACCTCTTAGCACCTTGAGCCGTGCTACTACTGCCAACACCAGCGCTTTCACCAGAACCAGAGCTCTGTCACTGCGAAGTAATAGCATCACTACAAGTCTGAAGGCCCCGGCCTTCACCAGTCACACTACGGCCAAACCAGTCAAACGGCAGCAACGACTGCTCTCTTCTCCGCAACAAATCAGGACCCCCAACGCATCAGCCCGCAGATACGGGGAAGGCTCTGTCAAGAACATTCATGACTTCAAAAACTTAGACAGATACGCAAAGTGCAAGTAAAGGTGACATTAAAGACAGTCCTACTCCTCCTCCCTGAGAGGAAGCCCTAATAACTGACTTTGGGTAGTGGCGTTTTACGCCAGACGGGGAGTGTTCTGTTACAGTTGTTTATTTCATGCTTGTGTTTTGTTAGTAGTGTCTCTTTAAGAAAGACAGGAAGTAGGTCAGGGTTATCATGTGACTCACATGTCATGTGACTTCAATCAGGAAGTGCACCAGTTTCATGACACATGCAGACTAGAGCTACTGTGTTTTGTATCTGCAAACATCTGCTCAATTATTTTCTCTATCGTAGCATCGTTGGTATGTATTGTCATCTCTTGTTCTAGTCTATGATTGTAGTTCACTATTTTTTGTATGGAAAGTACATTTTGTGAAGTTTGATGTAAAAGCCTGTCAAGTAATTCTTGGTTGAATATTTTGCCTACCTGTTCATCTCAGATCAAATTACTTATCTACCTGCTGTAAAGTTGTTTTTACTCACCTGTGATTACTAATTAGTCATTGTACTGATGCAGGAAGTTCTGTTTGTAATATTATTCATGTAACAGCAACAGTGTTGAGGCCTTCAGGCCACAGTAGTAAATTGTAGTTTAATTGTGATAGTGATTCCAATTGTTGATTGATCATTATTCTGCAATGCATATGTGACATTTGTTTTGCATATAATATGTTTACAGTAAGCATAGTTTTGATTATGCTTTTGTCTACTTTCAGTTTTACCCTTCTTTTTGTTAATAAACCTGCGTGGACAAAGAGAGAACGTCTCCAGAGTTTTGATGAAGGGAAGGCGTTTATGCTTACTGCCAAGTTATCTACTCTACTTAACGAGGGCGGCACAGTAAAACAACGACTTCGAAGAAGAAGATAAGGCAGCTAATGCAAACTACAGACACTGCTACTACGTCACAGCACCAAGTGAAGCTAACGACAGCTACAGTAGTGTCTACAGGTAGCATCTTTCCACTAAATATCATGGCATCAAAGGGTTCCTCTTCACTCAAGATGAGGTCTTGTACATCAGGCTCATCACACTCAAGTAGTTCATCCACAGCTGCTGCTGCTGCTAAGGCCCGGGCAAAAGCCGAATCAGCAAGAGTACGCCTCAGATTCGCTGAGGAAGAATCGCGAATGAAAATAGAAAAGGCAGAGATGGAGGCTTCTATGGGAATAAAGATGGCAAGGTTGGAGGCTTCCATGAACACGTTGGCTCTGGAAAAGGAGACTGCTGCGGCCACAGCCGAAGCAGAGGTCCTAGAAGCAGCTGCTGACACAGAAAATCAACATCATTGCAGCTTTGAACCTGACCCCACTCCTCATGACACTGCACAGCGTGTCGAAGAATATGTCACTGAACAGGCCAAAGAGCAATTCGTAACACAGTCAGCACCAGAAACGCATCAACCCTCTCAAGATGACACGGAAATGCATCATGGAGATCCGAAAATAGTGTCCCCTTCCCAAACCCCACATATCAACGCAGAGAGTAACCAGGCCAACACTAACATTCGCCCTACAGTCATAAACGGGGCATCAGCTCAGCAGTCAAAGCTCACTCCAGAGACCCCTCTCCCCTCAAGAAATATGCAGGATCATCATCGCACATATGGAGCAACGTACAGAAACCGCAGTCCCTCACGTCGATCTATGCCCAACAACACACTTCAATATGTCCGTCACGATCAGACTCACCCTCACCCCTCCATGCCCAGCAACACGCCCCAATACGTCCATCATGACCACAGTAACCCTAGCCCCTCCAAGCCCAGCCACACTCCACAACACCCCCACCATGACCAATCAGGCATGACTGACTTTGTCAGATATTTCGCCCGCCGCGAGCTAGTCGCCACAGGTTTGACCCAATTCAATGACCAACCACAAGGCTACAGAGCGTGGCAACGGTCCTTTCTGAATGCAATCAAAGGCCTAGACTTGACGTCCAGCGAGGAGACGGACATGCTAGTTAAGTGGCTGGGAAAAGAGTCAGCTGAACATGCTGCACGGATCAGAGCTGTCCATATTAACTTCCCAGATACGGGACTCAGAAGGATATGGGATAGACTAGATACATGTTATGGTGCGCCCGAAGTAATTGAAGATGCACTCTTTCAACGCATCAACAACTTCCCAAAAATCTCCAACCGAGACTATTCAAAACTCCACGAGTTAAGTGATCTCCTTATGGAAATGGAGGCAGCGAAGGAAGACGGAGACCTTCCAGGCCTTCAGTACCTAGATACACCACGGGGAGTAAATCCTTTGGTGCAAAAGTTGCCCTTTAACCTGCAAGAAAAGTGGCTGTCTCTTGGATCTTACTACAAACTAAAGCACCACGTCTCATTCCCTCCATTTGAAGTATTTGTCGACTTTGTGAGTGAACAAGCCAGGATCAGGAACGATCCAAGTTTTAACTTCATTGGCCAAGTGGAAGCCCCTCCAAAAGCAGACAGGGCTCCTTGGAGTAAACAGAACGCAATCTCAGTCCACAAGACAGATGTATGTCCTACATCCCCTGTTGGCTCAGACAGGCAACCTGAGGATCCGGATAGAGAGTGCCCAATCCATAAAAAGCCCCACCTACTCCGGAGGTGCCGGGCTTTCCGTGAGAAAACTCTTGAGGAACGTAAAGCATTCCTGAGGGAGAACGGGATTTGCTATAAATGTTGCACATCTACACGACACATGGCAAAGAGCTGTAATTACACAAAGCCGTGTGAGGAGTGTGGAAGTGAGGGGCATACGTCTGCCCTCCACCCTGGACCAGCACCGTGGACCCAGGAGCCATGCGTCCCTTCAGAAGATGGCGGGGAGCAAGACACTACGCCATCTCCAGAAGTCACAACTTACTGCACCCAAGTCTGTGGTGACGCTCAGAGCAGCAGATCATGCGCGAAGATCTGTCTCGTTAAGATCTATCCTGTCAACCATCGTGACAGAGCATTGAAGGCCTACGCGATCATCGACGAGCATAGCAATAGATCTTTAGCTCGTTCTGAGCTCTTTGATGCCTTCAATGTCCAAGGCACCTCCTCTCCATATTCTCTCCAAACCTGCTCTGGGGTGACAGAGACCATGGGGAGAACAGCACTAGGCTACCAAATAGAATCTTTGGATGGAGAGGTCAGTCTTCCCCTACCAAGCCTCTTGGAATGCAATGACATCCCTAACAGCAGATCGGCGATTCCGACACCCGATGCTGCATCTCACCACCCTCACCTGAGGTCAGTAGCCCACCTCATCCCGCAGCTCGATCCAAATGCTCAGATCATGCTTCTCATCGGGCGAGATATCATCAGAGTCCATAAAGTGCGCCAACAGCTGAACGGCCCTGACGATGCCCCTACGGCCAGAAACTTGACCTGGGATGGGTGATAGTTGGTAACGTCTGCCGGGGAGGTGCAACAGTCCAACCTGATCCAAGCAGCATGGGTCAGACAGCCTCGGCCTCACAGCTCTTTCCCAACAGCGTGGTCCACCACACCACTGAGTACAACCCAGTTACTAACAAGCATCCAACCTCTACCCCTTCAGCAGGGCCAGGTAGACCCATCGGAAACACTCGTCCTACAGACAACCGAATTTCAACAAAACCTCTTAGCACCTTGAGCCGTGCTACTACTGCCAACACCAGCGCTTTCACCAGAACCAGAGCTCTGTCACTGCGAAGTAATAGCATCACTACAAGTCTGAAGGCCCCGGCCTTCACCAGTCACACTACGGCCAAACCAGTCAAACGGCAGCAACGACTGCTCTCTTCTCCGCAACAAATCAGGACCCCCAACGCATCAGCCCGCAGATACGGGGAAGGCTCTGTCAAGAACATTCATGACTTCAAAAACTTAGACAGATACGCAAAGTGCAAGTAAAGGTGACATTAAAGACAGTCCTACTCCTCCTCCCTGAGAGGAAGCCCTAATAACTGACTTTGGGTAGTGGCGTTTTACGCCAGACGGGGAGTGTTCTGTTACAGTTGTTTATTTCATGCTTGTGTTTTGTTAGTAGTGTCTCTTTAAGAAAGACAGGAAGTAGGTCAGGGTTATCATGTGACTCACATGTCATGTGACTTCAATCAGGAAGTGCACCAGTTTCATGACACATGCAGACTAGAGCTACTGTGTTTTGTATCTGCAAACATCTGCTCAATTATTTTCTCTATCGTAGCATCGTTGGTATGTATTGTCATCTCTTGTTCTAGTCTATGATTGTAGTTCACTATTTTTTGTATGGAAAGTACATTTTGTGAAGTTTGATGTAAAAGCCTGTCAAGTAATTCTTGGTTGAATATTTTGCCTACCTGTTCATCTCAGATCAAATTACTTATCTACCTGCTGTAAAGTTGTTTTTACTCACCTGTGATTACTAATTAGTCATTGTACTGATGCAGGAAGTTCTGTTTGTAATATTATTCATGTAACAGCAACAGTGTTGAGGCCTTCAGGCCACAGTAGTAAATTGTAGTTTAATTGTGATAGTGATTCCAATTGTTGATTGATCATTATTCTGCAATGCATATGTGACATTTGTTTTGCATATAATATGTTTACAGTAAGCATAGTTTTGATTATGCTTTTGTCTACTTTCAGTTTTACCCTTCTTTTTGTTAATAAACCTGCGTGGACAAAGAGAGAACGTCTCCAGAGTTTTGATGAAGGGAAGGCGTTTATGCTTACTGCCAAGTTATCTACTCTACTTAACGAGGGCGGCACACTAACTCTAATTCTAACTCTAACCCCAAACACCATCCCTACTCCTAAAAGGATTCCTTTAAAAGTCACCACCACTAAAATATTCTCACGTTCCCAGATTTCTATCATTTTTCTATCCTTAAAGTCAAGGTTCGATTTGTGAAAGAAAAACAGTCCTATATACTTCGTCATATGATGAATAGCGCAAATAGCTGATCTACAAGTTCTTGTAAATTTTCCTGAAATAGGGTTGCCACGCTTAATGTCATCGACACACATTTGTTTTACTAAATTGTTAAATTGTGATATTATCAAACATAAATATCAAACTTATCAGACAGTATACACTTCCCAAAAGGAAATGCATGTATTCAGTCTGACCAGAAGCAGAGGTAAAACATATCCTCGCCAGCCATAAAAAGAAACCAGAGTGGGATATCATAAGCAGAGGCATGGAGTTTCTCCCCGATCCCCCCAGCAAATCGAACCCTGCTTATGGTTCTATTTTTGGGAGGACCAAATTTCCTCACATCGGTGCACCCCTTATAACTCCTATTTTCAGTCCTTACCTCTTAAGATGGGGGTGACTATGGTGGATAGCAGACCTCCAGCGTTGATGGACAGATAGAAGATGGAGAAGAACGTGCCCCTCTGCTTCTCCTGTCAGGAAGTAAAAGGCAGGCTTTAGAAAACTATACATTCATTAATATATCTACACCCACGCCCAGCAGAGAGGGAGTATAGTAACGGCCGGCATTTTGTTTATTTGTTTGCCACAGTGATAACTTGAACAGTTTTACTACGATCTGGATCAAACTTGTTAGGTGAGTTGGAGATAGGGACAGGGCCTGTGCTTCTTCAAATCGGTCAAAGGTCAAATTGCAAGGTCAAGGTTTGGCTGTATGTTTATACTGTACGTACTGTAGCATGTGGTGCGGGTGTCACATCTCTGCATGCATTTCTAGCTAGTACATACGTATAAGTACAGTATATATATTTTTACAATAGTACTTTGAACATCAAACATTTGTAGGAGGTAAAAGACAATAAGCAATGAAAGTGCAATGATGCAGGTTTTAATTTCTTGTCTAGTATCTGCAAGTTTCGCTTTAGCAGACAAGCAGTTTTCAGATCTCATAATCAACAACTAATTGCTGAAGAGGGATTGAAAAGACAGATAGTTTTTTATTTATTGATTCAATCAACAATTTGCTCGACATGCTGCTTGGACACTGGAGGTAGACTTGATAATAATTAAAACATAAAAGAATTAAAAAGTATATATAATATATATTATATATAGCGCTTCTGACTAAACTTCCTAACTCCGTTGGATCCTCAAACTGTCGGTCAAACCAACTAACTCCAACTCAGGTTTTCTTTCTGTCTGACTTTGTCATTCTAATCGATGATGGACATAACAACTCTCATAACTAATCTCCACATTCACTGGTCAAAAACCTCCTAACTCCATTTGAGCTGGATTTGGGTAAAGTGATGAAAATAATGACACATGCAAGTATCTGACAATGTATAAAGTCACAATACCAACTTTGATGAGCCTATCATTATTATTACACACAGTTCAGTACTTCTAAAAGTACTGAACTTTGTGTCAGTATCAAATACTTTTAAAAAATGTTGTCCATTCAACAACAATAGTGGTCAATGGGAAATAAATATTTAGCCACTTTAGATACTATAGAAAAGGGCCTATAAATCATGACTGGCTACTTGCTAAAGTAGCTTGTAGAGCCAAAAATACAGGTGTACCAGCTCACAATGTACTGCGTTTTTGCGACACGTAGTTAGCTTGTAGATTGTTTTAAGCAATATTTAGTGTAGAGCGAAAACAGGGGGACTGCGGTTAAATAAGTATAGGGTTTAAGTGGTTAATTTCACCCTTCAGATTGATTGATTGATTGATGTACTTTATTTAGTAAGACATGAGAATAACAGTACATGGAAGTACAAATTCACAATACAAGGTCTACTAAACTGGAAGACTCATTAAGCACTGAGCTTGTTTAAGATGAGAACCCCATGCACACAAATCATGATGACATATAAGGGACAGACAGATATACAGTACACACTACTATACAGAATGTCATACAATCAGCTTACAGGTTACTGGTATGAAGAGTGAAAAAAATATATACAAAAGAAGAAAATGAAAAAGGGGGGGGGGTAGGTTAAGACTTAGACAGGGGCCATTTTCGAATTGCAGCCTCCTGAAGGTGTAAGGTGTATCTTTAGGGCAGTTTTGAAAGTGAGTAGGGTTTTACACTCCTTTACTCCTTTTGGTAGGGCATTCCACATTTTTGATGAATAGCATGAGAACGAGTTCATTCCCTTAGTTGAGCCAAATCTGGGTTGAACATGATTTGTGGAGCTGCCTCTGGTGTTATGATCATGGACTTCATTAACATTTTGGAAGTATTTTTACAAATACAGGGGGATCCCAATGTTGTGGTGTATCTTGAAGACCAGGCCCATAGCAAGTTACTGTACTCTGTCCTCAACCCTAAGCCATCCAATCCTAGCAAAATGAGCAGGGGTTAGATGGGTTTTGTGATTGAGGCCAAGAAGTAGCCTTACAAGTTTGTTTTGGGATGTTTGGAGCCTTGTTTTTAAGGCCTTGGAGGTGTTGTGATACCATGAAGTGCATGCATAATCATAATAACCTTGTATGAGGGCCGTTGCAAGAATTTTCAGAGTATTCTTACTGACTAGACGATCAATCCTCCACAAATAGCGTGTTTTTTTGTTGACCTTTTTGATCGCTCTTTCTGCGTTTTTGTTACCGGAGAGGTTTGCCTCCAAGATGGAACCCAGGTAGGTAATTTCCTCCTTTCTTGTGATAACATCATACCCACTTTGATCGTGAAACTCTCAGCCTTGCTAAGGTCAGGAACAGTTTGCAGTCGCAGGCTGAAGACATATCATTCACATATATCAGGAACAGTAAAGGTCCTAGTATACTTCCTTGAGGAACACCACAAGTCACTGGGAGGGGAGGGGAGGGGACTGGGTGCTGTTTACTTCCACCACTTGCTCCCTCCCTTCCAGGTAGGATCTCATCCAGTTTACCGACGTATCATCAAAACCTATTGCTTTGAGCTTGTTGATCATAATTGGGTGATTAACGGTGTCAAAGGCCTTCTGGAGGTCCAGCATGACCATGCCGCAATATTTGCCCTTGTCGACATCTTGTTTGATAGAGTCGTTCAAATAGAGAAGGCATGTGTCAGTGGAGTGGTTTGTTCTGAAACCAGATTGGAATTTGTAGATTAGATTTTTCTCGGCAAGATACTTATCGACCTGTTCATAGACTATTTTTTCCATGACTTTCGAGATGGAGCTAAGAATAAATTGCCAGGGTCTAATTGGTTTCCTTTTTTGTACAGAGGGGTCACCCTTGCTTTTTTGAAATCGTTAGGGACCTGTCCCTGTATGATGGAGAGGTTTATTATGTGGGTAATGATTGGAGCAATGGATCAGATATGCCACAGGTACAGTAGAAACACCACTATTGAGGATTTTGTCCTTGTCCGTTGTTAGAATGAGATCTATGGTAGTTTGAGTGGAAACACACAGCCTTGTGGGCTGAGTGATCAGCTGGTGGAATGAGTGCCGATGACAAAACCCCTTGAATGACTTATACACTGACGCTTCCTTACGGAGCATGTCTGTGTTAAAGTCACCAAGAAGTATCGTCTCCGCATGGTCCACCTTAGCTAAACACTCCTCAAGTCTTTCATAGAAATCCGTCTGGTTAGGAGGTCTGTATATGGTACCGACTAGCACAGGTTTAGCATGTTTAAAAATGATCTCGACCCACACAGCTTCAATGGCTGCATCTTTCAGGTCTTCGCGAAGGATGCAGTCATTGTCTTTATGTACATACATGCATACACCACCCCCATTTCTCCCATTTATGCTCCTATCATTTCTGAAGAGTTTGTAGTTTTCGATTTCAATCTCAGAGTCCAGAGGGCTACCGGTGTTAGGGTAGCGTTGTTGTTGTTCACCGTTGCTGTTGGCAACGTTAGCAACATTAGCAACGGTAGCAACGTTGGCAAAGTTATCTTCCCTCGCTAGACGGGCAGTAGTTTGCCTGGTGGTAACTTGGCCTGGATTGGTGGATATCACCCGATAGGAGAAGAAATAGGATGATTATATTTCTTAGGTCCATGCGTCCTGTCGGGGGCACGTTCTTTCTAGCCGAATTTATGGCTAGGAGCGTATGGAGAGCTCTAGCTGCAAATCCCAGATGTTTAGTTGATTCTGTAGCGCCGAGTAAGTAGAAGTCAGAGTGTTTTTCATGTTTCATTTCCCGTGGATTCCCCTTTTCTGTCTCCATCAGGTGTAGATTCTGTGGAGAGTTGAGGAATGAATCCGTAGTCCAAAGAAGGATAAAGAGGAAAAGTAGGGTGTAATCCAGCGGAAATCTGGCAATAAAATTGCCGTGAGTGCGAGAGCTCGTTCGCCCATGAGCTTGTTCGTGAGAGCTAGTTCGGGAGCTAGTTCGCATGCGACCGTCCATCTCGACGTCTAGACTAGTCTGATGGAGTTACATAATGGCAACGTTTCTGCGATCATCAGTGTTGTCCATGGCCTTGAACTGATGTTGTAAAGCAGCAGAGACATGCTGTGCTACAGGTGCTTTAGCTGTCATTGATTGTTAATAAACAACAGCTTTGGAATGTGACCAGAGATACCTGACAGCAGTGCTGACTCAAAGCACATGCTACTGTGCTACATGCTACACGGTGCGTGTGTGTGCATGCGCATGTTTGTGTGTGTGCGCACATGTGCATGTGTGTATGCGTGAGAGAAAGGTAGAGTGAGGCAGCGAGTGAGAGAGAGAAAAACCTGTACCTGTGCTAGTATGTGCATGTGTGTATGCACGTGCAAATTAGACCGCCCATGCATGTGTGCTATGTTGTGCTTGTTTGTGTGTGTGTGGGTGATCTAACCTGGTGGTCTTCAAACTGGTCTCCACCGAAGGCAGCCACGCATGGCTTGATGCCTCCTGTTCCCAGAGCGATGAGAATCAGACCCACCATGGACAAGGCACTGGACAGGAAGCATATGTGGTTAAAATATAATATACATCTAAATGGACCGCGGTGCGCCGATGCGGCACCATTTCCTTTTTGAAACGATACAGTCTTGAAATTAAACTTGTTTGTGATCCTGTGCATACGGTACTACATAGACTCATAGAGTATGATTCCCTGTGTGTTGGACGTGCGCCTTAAGTGTTTTCAACTCACACATGGAATGTCATATTGTCGGGTACGCCGTCCCTGTCTGCGTCTGTGATGTCGTGTATAGCGCTCACAGCCATGACAACCTGTCCCGCCGTGTAAACGATGGACAGGTAGATAATGGTCCTGTGCAGAGAGAGAATGCGGAACAGTGTTTTTTTTTGGGTCAAACTGGAGCTGGGCCTGGGACATATTGAAACAGGCAGTATTTTGACATGAAACAAACCCTTACCATGGTCAAAACATTACCCTAACCAAAAACCTTAACCTAACGGTTTTGGACATACAAGGTTTCCACCTGACAGCGATGGTATACGGTATCACTTCACATGTTGCACTCTCACCGATAGAACACAACGTGCAATCAGGCAGAGAGGCCATAGTAATTTGTAGTCACAGCAAAGTCCTGCATCAGGCATATGATACAGATGTACCGACTAAGGTAGAACCATGTAATAGATTGTGATTGATAGGGTAACAACATGGTTCAAAGATTATTTTGTTTAGATAAAGGAAGATTGTATATATCATTCAATAACTTATACCTCAGCTTCAACACCTAGAGCATGTAATATAAAGGTAGAATAACGGCTACTGAATTTGATTTATTTTATACTGGTCTGACTGATTATTGTCTTGATTATTGCGTGTAAAGTATATCATTGCAGCTGTTGCAAAGTTGTTGTTTTTTTAGATTAAACTTAAGCGCATTAACTTGTATGTTATGTAACCTTCACAGTCAAATTGTGGATTATCTTTAAGATATGTGATAAGATATTATCCAATAGGTCAAACATTGGTCAAACCGTACTAATACAGTACTCAGCACGTTTCTATGTAATTGCATAATGGCAGTGTTTTCTTGAACCAAAACACTTTGGACGTTACTCACTTGAACTTGCCGAGCCATGAGTCAGCCACGATGGCTCCCAGGATGGGCGTCAGGTAGCAGAGGGCCACAAATGTGTGGTAGATAGAGGTGGCCAAATCATCATCCCACTTCAGGAAGTACCTGAAATACAGCACCAACACAGCTACAGAGAGAGAAAGAGGGGGAGAGAGAGAGATAGAGAGAGAGAGAGAGAGAGAGAGAAAGAAGGAAGAATAGAGAGAAGATGCAGTGAGAAAGAAGGTGTGAGGGGAAAAACACGGTACCCACTTTTAGAATGACTGAAAGTTCCCATACTGTATATGAACTGTGAACATATTCATAACGTTGATACAATTAATGAATTGCAATCTCACCTTTCATGCCATAGTAGGAGAATCGTTCACAGAACTCATTGACCACAATGAAGAAGATACTGATGGGATAGCCGAAAATTGTTGCCTGAGAGAGGAAGTGGACAATATAAAGAAACATATAGACCCGTTTATCATATGTTGAGGAGTCATATCAGATACTGTACATTTGGACAGATAGGTGTTTTACTTGCTTAATATTTTACTCTACAACTAATATTCAGTGTAAACCTTCAGGGTAAACGCTTAAACACAATTGCAGCAGCACGGCGATCAATGCAGGAACGAACAAAATTGTGTACAGTATGTGTATGTGTAAGTATGCACACACACACACACACACACACACACACACACACACACACACACACACACACACACACACACACACACACACACACAGTGTATTAAAACATATTGAAGGTTGAAGAGAACAGTTTAAATCAATACCAATCCAAAGAAAGAGAAAATTGATTGGGGGAAAATGGCAAATAAAAGAGAACAAAAACAGAACCAGAACCTTAGATCTAGTGTTTCTAGAGGTGAGAACTTACCAGTTTCTTGGGCTTCTTCATTTCGTCTGTAGGAAAACAAGAGCAACTATCTTGAGTCACATTTTAGTTAACACAGACTAGGCCTAGTTTAACGATGTTAACACTTCACTGCTGTTGCAAAAAACAATAGCCAATAGGTTTAAAAATAAAAACCAGTAAGAATCGTGTGCAGGGAAGATTGCAGTGTCTACCATCTCTGTTTATTCTCAATACAAATGTTAAAACATTTCATTTCGAAAACATGAATTAAAGAAAAACAGTGAAGCCATATGGCATCATACTTGATCTGACTTCACTGCATCTTGACTGGCAGAGGATTTATCCAAATTCAAATGATTGAACTTGTGATAAATAAAGATAATATTTCCAGATTATGTGAGGGGTCCACGAATGTGGTGCCAGTTATCCCAGCCACAGTGTCTGTTTGGCACTCCAGAGAGGGACCCACCTGCCATGGTTGCTGTGTGAGTTAATTCCTGGTCCCTTCTTCAGTGTTATCCTTCAGTAAAAAGATCCAGAGACGAGTGACAGCTGTCAGAGGAGTAAGGCCGAGCCAAGTGTTGGCCACGTACTTATATAACCTATGACAGACTAGCTATGCCTCCCACAATGCCAAATGGATACTGGACTGTGTACCTCACACTCATGTACAGTATATTAACACACGAAAGCAAGAACACACACACATCTGCTGTGTATGGCCCACTGGCACAACATTTAAACACACAATTCAATTCAATTCAAAGGGCTTTATTGGCATGAGAAAACATACGTTTACATTGCCAAAGCAGAAAGCACAATACAACAATACAGCAATACAATCAAAACAAAAAATATGTACATTTGAAAGTCAGAATCTTCAATAGATCAATTTCTATGTACCAAGATCACTAGGGGCAGGTATAGTGCCTGAATATACACAATGATTAGTCTTTAGGGTGGTTGTGTTCCGTTTGATATCCTTCTCCTATCACAGCAACTCACGAATCTTGCTGCTGTGTTTGCACATTGTTGTACTTCGCCTTGCAGATATGGGAGTTTTTTGTCATTGGTCATGTTTTCAAAATCTCCGTGTGTGGTTGTAATCTGTGGGAAGTATGTGTCTCTGATGTCTTGGTACAATGGACAGACGGTTAGGAAGTGTAGCTCGGTTTCCACTTCATTTTGTGTGCAGTGGGTGCATAGTCTGACCTTTCTCGATCGCAAGACTGTGCTCACTGAGTCTGTACCTAGTTAAGATTTTTCTTTGTTTTGGGTCAGTCACGGTGCTCAGGTATTCTGCCACTGCGTATTTTCTGTTTAGGGCCAGATAGCATTCTAGTTTACTCTGCTTTTGTGTTGCTTCTTTCCAGTGTGTCAGGTAGTTTTCCTTTTGCTGTTTTATAATTTGGTTTAGTCCAATGGGTTTTCTATCTCGTGGCTCTGTTTTCAAATGCACACACAAAGCTACATCTTACAGCAACATCTAACACCTCACAGCACACAGTCTGCATCGTAAACACAGGTGAGTGTGCATACATGTGTGAATGTTAACTGTGTTGTGTGTGGGTGCCAGTGTTATTGTGTGTGTGTGTGTGTGTGTGTGTGTGTGTGTGTGTGTGTGTGTGTGTGTGTGTGTGTGTGTGTGTGTGTGTGTGTGTGTGTGTGTGTGTGTGTGTGTGTGTGTGTGTGTGTGTGTGTGTGTGTGTGTGTGTGTGATTACTTTATGACTCTGGGAACTTAAGTGTGACAGGGTCTTGTCTTATAGGGAAACACCTATGAAGAGAGATAGACTACAGTGTCAGGGAGCTGATAAAGTCACAACCCACAACTGCTAACAAACTGCTTCTCAAAGGTCAACCTCAGTGTCTGGCCTTAAACATGTGATATCATGAAAACGGGGGTCGGAAATCCACGCTTCTGCTTTTGAGAAGCACGGGAAACCCATGCTTCTGCTTTTGATACATGCGTTTCCTTTTGGTCTGATATGTTTGATATCTATGTTTGATAATATCTCAATTTAAATGTAAACATATATGCTTACCACATACATTTTGGCGTCCCTATATTGTGGCATCACAATGCAACATGTATATCTGCAATTTTGGCTATTTGTTGTACAAGAAGTTAAGAAAATGTCCCTCCTCTGTTTTCTTTCTTTCTTTCTTTTTTTTTACAAACCAGATAATGGTATTGGCAAATCCTGTTAATTTGATCTTGCTTTAAAATTACACTAAATCTGGGGGCTCTGATAGACGAGTGGTTAAGGCACGTACCATATAGCTTTGATGCCTGACAGCGAGTCCCAGGTTCGATCCCCAAACCTGGCGGTGGATTTGCTGCATGTACTCCCTCTCCCTGTTTACTGTCTCTCTCCACTGTAATATCAAAATATGTTTAAACAATGATACTGAACCATACATATCCATATTGACTAACTCAGAAATAGAATTTAAAGTTGATTAACTACATTTATTTCCAAATGCATACATGTATAATAGGCATAAATAAAGTCTTCGAGAATGTGATGGCAGTCTATCAGTTGCAGACCTTTCTTGTCTTTGTTTTGTCAAACCTGTGCAAACCAATAATAGTAATCCTTGTAAAAATAAATAGCCATCGCCCCTCAGTAAATGAAGTCACATCACATCCAGTGGACAGCACTGAGCACACACACATAAAAACACTACACACTCACATCAGATACATGTCTTCCAGCCGGCATCGTTGTAAAAATGAAAGAGAAACACAAACAGTCCTATCGAGAAACAACAAGTCTGTGTCTGTGCGTGCGTGCGTGCGTGCGTGCGTGCGTGCGTGCGTGCGTGCGTGCGTGCGTGCGTGCGTGCGTGCGTGCGTGCGTGTGTTGGGGAGGTGGGGGTAGGAGGAGGGTCCTGGCAATAATAAGAGGTGGGATTAGTTGGACAGTTACACACAGTTGGACACACAGCACAGTGTTTATTTTATTGGAGTCAGCATCCTGCTCTCTCTCTCTCGCTGTCTCACCCACGCGCATGTGTGGGACATGTGTTAGCAACAACCCCACTGTTTCTGCTACTTGACCTGTTAGTTGGCTACTGTGCAGTAGCCAACTAACATAAAGGCATACAGCTAGCCCTGACAGTTGAGTGTTTGTAGCTGCAGTTTCATAGATAAAGAGTTATTGACTGTATCAAGAGAGTGAGGGCTTATCTGTTTGTCTCAGTTTTGACTTTGAGGACCCTTCTCCAAGTTCAACAAAAAAAGAGAAGCCTCTCTTGTTCTTTTCTATAGCTGCAAAATCCCCCAAAACCTTAACGGAAGGCAGCAGGTTCCAACCAAATCAGTTAGTGTCTATTATGTGTCATTATACAAAGGGTAGTTCCGACCAAGGATTTTGATATAGGTTCTCCAGCCGTGCTCAAGCCACGGTAAAGCACACCTAGCCATGTTCAAAGGACAAATGTCTCATCAGAAATCTTGATGTTACTAGAAGCTCCTCCCACCCAGACATGCTCCATCAGCAGGTACTACGGAAAGCCTGGTGACGTGAGGTTAGGTGACATAGCGCTACCATTTAAAAAATGCATGTAACTTCTCAATGCAATAGTAAAATGTTAAATAAATAAATAAGTAAATAAGTAACTAAATCAATATTGCCTTTACTTACCTGGACTAACCTTGTGAGTGGCTGCAGCGAATAAATTAAAAATGTTTATCTCAAGGACACTTCTTACAAGTAAGGTTTTATTTAAAAGTTTCAGAACATATGTACAAGAGCAGTTATTAGATAAAAATGCATTTTATTTTCATATTTATACTTATAGAATAAAAAAAAGGCATCTATTTGACAGACAAAGAAACAAGAGGGTAAAAAAAACACACATTGTCCGACCCTTGTCTATGCATTGCACAGTCCTTGTATTTGTAATGGTCTTTGGCAAGAGCGGTCAGATGTGCAGTATCATATGTAGGCTAATCTTACAGTAGAAAAAATATTGCACACACTTTTACTTTAGCAGAAAATAGGTAAGAACATTGCGGTTTTCTTGGCCATAATCAGCTCCAATAGGTATCAGCTAAAATCCATTGATCTAAAATAGAATGGAAAATCTCATGAAGAAAAGATGTCGATGTCAGCATCTACAAAACAAATGACCAAAGCGTATCTAAAATACATTGTGAAAATATATTTCCAGCATCCAAAATACATTTTCAAACTATATATTCTTTGGCCAATTTTCTTTTTAATATTCTTTAAATAGAAATGTGAAACATATATGTGGGTTTGTTTAAACTGTCCAAGACAGCAGAAAAGATGAAAACCGGATGCTCTTGCTGGACATAAACCAATGAATCTGCACTAATGTGTCTAGTACTGATATTGAAAGAATGAGATGAGAAACATACTGCGCTTCAGCTGAGAAATAGTATGCAGGTATCCATGTTTACAGTAGTGCCATTTCTTTTCAACAGGATAAAGTTTATGTAACAATCTTGAACAAATACTGTAAATGAACGGGACCCCAGCACCCTCCCTACCCCCACAAGAGAAAACCGAAGAGCGTTTGTTATAACCAGACCAGTTTGTTTTGCCATACAGGGAGCTTCGGGTGGGTGGGGTCAGTTGTGACACATCAGCTTAGTTAGTCAGTCATGCACACACAAGTATGATTGATTAATTTTAGATTCTGACGTCTTGCAGCACCCTAAGCAGACCAAAACAAACTGGCGAAGAAGGTATTTGCAGCTACTACTAGGTCTGAAAACAAGCCTGGAGCATAGTGCCTGTATTATTGGAGATGTTGAAAGTCAATAGGATTCACTAGACAGAGTCTCCATAGGAAACAAGAGCAATAAAGCTACTGACGCAGAGGGCGGGGGGTTGAGCATCACATTTTTTTTTCAACCGTCTCGAAGAGCATGGAATGTATGGGAAGAGAGGACCAAAGAGAAAACTCCATCCTTAGACAGCTTCACTTAATGTCAAAAATACCTAGAATGTGACCCAGAGGAACTCATGCACACCCATTTGACTGGCAGGTCCATTAACCAATCACCATGGTGGTAAAGGAGGAGGGGGCGTGACCCAAGGGGTGAAAGTTCAAGGGTCAGAGAATGGTGGTCGAGCCGTGTGCGTTGGCGCTAGTTGGCGTGCCGCTGATGGCGTTAAAAATACCCATTGAGTCCGACAGTGTATTCCTCGTGCCGTCGTCCACAGGGTTGATCTGGGAAACAGGATAAGAGGGAATGATCAGGAATGATGTAAAGCAGTAAAGATTCTAATTAACCCATTAAGACCTGAGGCCGATTCTAAAAATGTCTTTTAAATCAGTAAAACAGTTTTCTGAAAAACCTATGTTGCTATACTGTATCAGCGGTGCTCAAACTTTTTTGTGTCAAGGACCCCCAAAATTAAATGTATTTGACCGCGGACCCGCATCTCAAAAGATTTTGTTCCAGGGACAAATATTTGAGTTAAAAATATATATTCAAAGATTTACACAAATGTTCATGATTCTTCAAAAATAGCAGATCTAAAAGCTCGTAGCGCGGCATTAACTGACGTGCTACTGTATGAGCTTGTATATCTGCTGCTATTTTTGAATAGCCAAAGTATAAATGAATGCTTTTTAGCTCAAATCTAAAATGACATGCAGATGCTTTGGTCTTAATGGGTTAAGGACTGGTCTTGTCTAAAAACATTGTTAACTATTCTGTCCTATTAAGGTTAATAGCTAACAGAGTTACTTTTGCACTTTTCAAAACAACTTGTCAAACATCACAAATAGGGTTTAGATTTCATATTAACCAAAATTATAAACGTACTACAGTACTTCGTAAAATATGCTTCTGTACTAGCATAACATTTTGCACAAAAAAATGGAAATTGCACAGTAGGAACTAGACATTACTTATCAACGTAGAGTAGACATTACGTAGGATCTGCATAGACATACATGTATATAACAGCAAAAAAAATCACAAAAGCGGCTTTACCATCCGATCTGTCCAGGTCAGCACAAACACAGGAGGAGACGAGAGGATGGTTAGTGACAGTGTTCAGAAGAAGAGCAGAGAACGTGTTTCGATGGCGTTAACATTTGTTAGCCTATGCACCAAAAGAAATACACTGAAAACGCAGGGGTTAAGATTGCCTGCGGAAGCACATGTTCTTGTTAGTAGCTCTTTGGGTTTACATGATGCCTAGATGTTCGATGAGTGATGACTATTTTTTTGAAATAAATGCCATGATCACAGGAAAGTATTTCAAACTCAATTTAGTTTCATTTTCTGTGGTTAGAAACTCACCTGACACTATTTAAATTGTGCTGAGGCAGTAAGCCCCACCAATAAATCTGAGTGTAGAGAGAAAGCAACGGGCAGAGAGAGAGAGAGCAGAGGAGAGAGACATGAGAGACAAGGGAGCAGTGGTGGACAAGGTACTCAACTTCAGAACGTGAGTCAAAGTATGGATACTCCTGGTCAAATATTACCCAACTACAAGTTGCTCTGTCAAATTTGTACCTGTGAGCTTGTGCTGTAGATCAGCTATTATCTACAGTTCTATTTGAAATAGGGCTTAAGTACTACAGATACTCAATAAATGTCCTTAAGTACAGTACTTAAGTGAATGTAGTTAGTTACTGTCCACCACTGCAAGGGAGGCAAGATGGGGGTTGTATTCAAACCCGGGTCCTCTCACAAGAAGGAGCCTACAGTATGGTCTGTGCACTAACTGTCTGAGCAAACAAGCACCCAGGCCCCACCCCCCTGGCAAGCCAAGCGGGTTAAAACAAGCATGCAATTTGACCCAAGCTTTATAACAGCTGAGGCTCAGAATCACTGTATTCGGTACAGCTCTACATGAAATATGTAATTACATTCTGTATGTAATGTACACAGCAAAATATGTCACAGCTAAATCTGTAGTGCTATTTTAACACTGAGAAAGTGTCAAATGAACACTCTAGATTTTGTATGTACTGTATGGCCTTTTCAGCACTGACATACAGACATATTGTTACTGTATGTGATACCTGTATGATGTAGGACAGTTCTCTAGTCAAGTGTAGTAGAGCTAGAATGATATACTGGTCTGGCCAATATACTGGACATTATTTAACTTTTTTGACGACATCGAAATCGACAATTATGCAGTCGATGTAAAAAATAGCCGATCAACAAGCACACAACAACACGTTGTGTGCTTGTAGATTAGCTTTTTTGATTACAAGTGAAATGTTCTCAAATGTGTTTGTTTAAAAAATGTGCAGACAAAATATCAAAACATTGGTAATCGGTGGTCTAGGATTCTCCAAAATCGGGTTCGGCATCGGACGCTAAAATCTGGCATAATTCGTGATACAGTTCATGTATAATGTTGGACAGCTGTGTGGTCAAATCATGAGTTACCTGTTCATGCATAATGTCGGACAGCTCTCTGGCCAGGTCTCTGTAGCTTGCCTTCATCTCATCATGATATTCCTGCTGGTCCTCTTTGATCAGCCGCTCGTTGACTGACAGCGCCTGGCCGCAGGCGTCCACAAACTGTCTGAAGACAAATACAGCAGAATTCTGACTATCAAGTACATGTCTAGATCGGTATACAATTGAACAGGTAGGTAAAGTGTAAAACTAGCTTACATTAGCCACTTCTGGCATACTATTAATATTAGCAATAAGGCAAACTATTGCCTACAGGCAATAGTTTCAAAATTCAAGATTTAAATTGCTACATCTTATACAGTATACAGTGCGAGTACATAAGAGTAAAATGTGTTGGTCAATTGTTTCCTCAACATTGTAGCAGCAATAGCTTGCCCACTAATGCACTAAATTATCTTTTGGGTTCCAAAATGAAAGGCCCTTTCATGTGAATCAGTTCAGGTATATAACTGCCTGATAATAAAAGTCTAATCAAATCAAATCTAATCTGTCATTATTGAAACATAAAAATTACGCAATTACAAAACATGTTATCCCAGCATTGCTTTCCTCTTGGACTTAAGACAAAGTAAGGAAGCAAACCCAGTGGGCAGATTGGAAGGAAGTCGGAGGTTGTTGAATGAGATGACAAGTACCTGAAGACCTCTTTGAGCTGTTTGACCTTGTTGTCAGGATTCTTCTTGGCACTGCTGTCATCTAGGAAGGCTCTGGCGTAGGCTAGTGGTCCGGCATTCACCTGGAACACAAACGCACACGCACACGCAGTCAGTACACAGAACTGAATAGAACTGAATTTCATTGTTTCAGTAGCTGAGCCAGGTCGGCTACAGCAGCAGGGAAGAGAAAATTAAGTCATTCCAAAGACAAGAAAATAACTAAGCCTGTCCCAATTATTACATAATCGCCTGATCGCAATTATTTGAGCTAATCACATTTATTTTGCATAATCGTTAGAATCGTTTACATGTGTTATGTGCGCATCACACATAACACAACACCTGAACATTGTTGCTGCCCTACCTGCAGTTTAATGATCCAGTACCTGAACACTGATGCTACCATACCTGCAGTTTAATGACCCAGTACCTGAACACTGATGCTGCCATACTTGCAGTTTGATAACCCAGTACCTGAACACTAATGCTGCCATACTTGCAGTTTAATAACCCAGAACACTGACGCTGCCCTGCTGTTTAATGACCCAGTACCTGAACAATGATGCTGCTATACCTGCAGTTTAATGACCCAGTACCTGAACACTGATGCTGCCCTGCAGCTTGAGCTGCAGCCGAATCATGTCCACCTCGGAGGCCGAGCACAGCAGCCGCAGCTCGGCCACTTTGGCACTCATCTCGTCGATGGCCACCTCGATGGGGCTCATGTCCGTGTGGTGCTGGTACATCACCGCGATGCGCTTCTTCACATAAGGGAAGCAGTGCGTGGCTGGAGAGGAGAGGAGAGGATGACTTAACATGTATCTGCTGTTCTAAAAGTATTGCTGGGAAATAAGAATGCAGTGCTGTGACACTTACTGTGCCATCTCTTGTTGTGGTTGTGAATGAGAGACAGATGTGCATGTTTGCTGCTGGCAATACCTCTGTGAGCTGAGCTGATTTTACAAGTTCTTATTATGGTTGACATGGGAAACCATCGCATCTCTTGTGTGGTTGTAAACTAACTGGCTGTGATTAGAGTGGTGCTTTGAGTTTGAACCCCTTTTGAGAGGAACATGCAATGGAAAAGCTGAGTTCCTTAAAACAATTTGTTTAATTTATTTGATTATTTAATATTATTTTATTTATTGGAGAACTTGGTTTGCAGCAGTATTTTATTTGTATATTTCCCGCATTTTAGACCTTACGTTTTATAACATACACTTTTCAAGTAACACACACACACACACACACACACACACACACACACACACCCACACCCCCCCCCCCCCCCCACACACACACACACACACACACACACACACACACACACACACACACACACACACACACACACACACACACACACACACACACACACACACACACACACACACACACACACAGACACACACACACACACACACACACACACACAGCCCCCCACCCCCATTGATAAGCTCATATCCTGGTAATTAGAAACCCAGAAGATATGATAACTGAAATATGGCGACATCAGCTGCGGCGGAGGCATGCCTTTCAGTTTGGGTCTGTGTAGGTTTCACGTCCAGCATAAATATTAAGAATACATGATTGACAGGTTCTGTAAAAGGTTCCAATGGAATTGGAAGTGGAACACACTTCCAATTCCAAGCATTTAGTGAGTCATTCAGCGTGAATATTAACACCGAATGATAACAGCTGAACTTTGGGATTAGTAATAAAACCCCACCCTGTTTAAGGACATGTTACAGTTCTGCTCCATCATTCTAACACTCTAAAAGAGTAAAAGTTATTCTAATCACCAATAATAGATAACAGTCAGGGACATTCCTTAGTAGATTTCTTCCTGGTTTCAGTGCTGTCATGATAACACTGACTGACCAGAGTTTACTGATGGAAGGAAACACACCGGCTACCAATGTGGAAGCTGTACAGATAAACACATGCAGGACCCATTCCATTCCAATACAAAGTTCAAGTTCAAGTAGTTTTATTTGGTATTCAGCCATATAAATACAGATCCCTGTCACTGCCAATAGGGACTGTTGTCCTGTTGAGGATGTAGATAACCACTTACCTGATAGCAAGGGTTTCACCAGGAGAGCGTAATGCATACAGAGGATCACACTTAGCCTGGAAACCAGACGAATCTGCCAAAGCTATGAATCTGCCAAAGCTATATAAAAAAAAACTTGGGCCTCTGCTCTGACCTCTGAGGGGCAAGTGATTTACCTCTACTCCACTCGGACCCCCGATAGCCTTTGTCATTGTATCATTTAGCAAAGCACTAAACTGCCTACTCACTCAAGGTATTCTGAAAGAGACTGTCGGCGAAATGTGTGAATGGATATGTTTTTATTCTTACACATTTGCCACAAATAACTTAAAAGCGAGGATGAATGAAAGCTATAGTAATTGAATAAATTCAAATGTAATTCTTAAAAAAAACCTACTGGTGAGGACGGTCCTGCGTTTGCACTGTTCCTCCACTCCACCCTGCTTCTTGCCCGACACGGTGAACGGCGTCTCGAAGACGAAGCGTCGTATGTTGTGGCTCTTCTCAAAGTCCGTCTTCCTGTCCTCCAGCTCCTTGTCCTCCAGGTACGGCGTGACGTGGGTGACCTGGATGTAGGCATACTTGGAGTCCAGATCCTTGGGGTTCACCTGTGGGCCCCAACAAGGATGTTGTTTTAAGAAGAGAAGGTTATGATGAGTTTTAAGCCTAGGCCATATGTTCACACATATACTGTAATAAAACACATTTATAAACAAAATGTCACATCTTTCAAATGATGGACTGAAATGTATTATAATATTATTAAACATTAAACATTTTTAATTGCATTTGAAGACAGTGTGCGGGAGTTTTTTCTTTTTCAGTGCATTGGGCCCTCGTTTGGTCTTCTCCTACGCACCTGTCGCCTTTGTAGGTGTGCAAGAGACTTGCTTTTTATTCATATTATTAAACATAAAAAATATAGAATACGTAGGATATGAATGCCGTTTTTTAGTAAATTTGCAGTCTCAACAACAAATCTGAAATACACAACTGCATCAATATGATATTTTTTAGCTATTAGCAGTTGAATATATGAGGTAGAGGATGTTGTTGTTTGGTAACCATGAAGAAGTCCTTGAAAACTGCACCATAAACCATAAACCTGCAATGCTACTGTGTGTTCCAAGGAAGATTGCACAACTTATAGGGTCTACAATTGACTGTAATACGACATACACACACTCACACACCCACACCCACACACTAAACCCACACCCACACCCACACACATGCACAGACCCACACGCAACCACGCACGAGCACGCACACACACACACACACACACACACACACACACACACACACACACACACACACACACAGTCACACAACGACAGACAGAACTACAGACAGACAGACACACACGCGCGCGCACACGCCGGCCCGTACCCTGCCAGAGTCTTGTATCATCTTGACGTTCTCCTGGCCAAACTTCTCAGAGTAGAGCTTGAGGAGTCTCTGGTTGATCTCTGACAGTGGGGTGAACTTTGGCTCCTTGTAGATGTATTCTTTACCATCCTCATCCTCAAAGAAACCCTGGGTGACAAGAAGACATTTGTCACAGTCAGGAATGTATTCATTTATACTGTACCTCCACCATACAAGTAAGATCGTAAAGATGAGTATGGTTGTTTACGGTTGGACTATAAACTAATTCTTAATTCTTTTTTTCTTCTATTTTAGTCATTTACTATAGTTTGGTACAAGTGCAAACATCTCTTCTACTATGAGTAACTTCATTTGTTGTTCTATTGTATAAAAGTAAAGTAATTGACTGTTTCACCAAGCTGTTCTATAATGTGTATATAGTTAACATTTATATCAGTAAAAGGACCAAAGTCAAAACTTGAAAAAGAGGGTTTACATTTATACCCTGCTCAGTCGTATCTATGATCATCTATGTGTTAAAAAAAGGGTCACAGTTTATTAATTGCAAAGAAATGTTTTACATGAATACAAGAGCGTCATTGAGCTGTTGTGTCCTTGAAAAGGAGCATGAGTGCTCTGTTTTGACTGCAGGAGGAAGACGTGTTACGAGGCTAGGTGCACATAATGTGTTGTTTGTTTGTCTTAACCACTAAGCCATCGATGACCGTGGACAGCTCTTTTTCAAGTTGTGACTTAAAACCCACATAAACACAGCTGTGAGATAGTGGAGAGATGCTACTTCCTTACACAGCACACGTTGCCTCCACCAATCCACATACTGTACGCTTTCAAGGGCATACAGTTTGTCACTAGGTGATAAGCTACTGTAGCTGATAAAACACACCAAAACATCAACACTGCAATTAAAGCAAAAGCTACCACCAAGGCCTCCCGTAAAAGACAAATCAAAACTGTGGGAAAAGGAGGTATTACTTTCATCTATCTACAGTCGTTAGCCACAAATGACAAAAACCTTCCCATAATGCACCATGGTAGGGGGGAAAAAACATGCAAATGTCAGTCTTCTGCTTCAACAGCAGAAGCCTGCAGGCTAAATGGATGTACAGTGTGGTATATTCACACAGACATAACAACTACTCAGTCATAACAAATCAAAATGGCAGATGTCTGAAAGCATCTGTGGAAAAATACACAGATGCATGTGTGGGTAGAACCTGACAGGCACATTATCGTAAAAAGAGAGGGCAGGTTCCACACTTAAAGTGGCTGATTATCACAATGTTCAATGAGGAGTTTAACGACAGAGCAGCACATATGGCTACAGTCAAATATTAACTATGACTACTACATCCACTTTTACATTTCAGGCATTTTAGCTGATGCTCTTATCCAGAGCAATTAAAAAATAGATGTCAGACCATGCATAAACCTCTGAGTGACAAAAGACCAAATACAAATTTGAGATAAATGGGTTTAAATGCATTTTAACCACTTAAACCCTATAAACTTAATTGACCGGGGTACCCCAGTCAATGCACTCGGCCCCTCCCTTTTCCCTCTACAATAAATCTCTACACCAAAAATAGCCCATCTACAGTACAAGCTCACAACACCATTTTTGTAAAGGTTTGCCTATTATGACATGCACAGAAATAGGGACGTTAGGATTCATGTGGTGAAATTGCTCAATCAATTGATTTACTTGAAAAGTCAAGCACGATGTGGCAATGTATGTGGGAATGTCGCAAAGTGACACGTTGTGAGCTGGTAGACCTGCTATTTTTGCATTTGATGTACAACAAAGTATTTTGGATTTAAGTGTTTAAAACTATACATAGGTCCAGAACAGTCAATCCATTTCTATTCTGAGTGATAGTTATTTTATTAGAACGCCTGCACAGGACCAGGATACCTGCCTAAAAGCCAGGTTTCTGTTCTGTGAGCATGAGCAGCATTTCTCAGCCGGTGGCTCAGGACCAGAAAGTGGGAGACAGTGGGAGACATGCTTGAAGGTTTGTGAACTTAGACTTAGATGGGAAACAATGTATTTTCTAGCATATTTCCCAGGTTAAACCAATTGAGAACCAACCCAAGTCCGTGCAACTAGAGCACCACAGCAAGTACCCACGGTAATATTGTGAGGACACAGTGACACGCCCCTTGAAGCAACATCAAATAAAGACAAAGATGTCAAAGATATGCAAAATGTTATGATGAAAATGAAGGCAAATCTTGGGCACACTTACCGCAGCCTTGGAGGGGGAGAGAAAAACAGAAAAAGGTCTATTAAAAAGACAGCTGATGTGCGTGTGTGTGTGTGTGTGTGTGTGTGTGTGTGTGTGTGGGGGTGTGTGTGTGTGTGTGTGTGTGTGTGTGTGTGTGTGTGTGTGTGTGTGTGTGTGTGTGTGTGTGTGTGTGTGTGTGTGTGTGTGTGTGTGTGTGTGTGTGTGTGTCTGTGTGTGTGTGTGTGTGTTACGACAATATGTACTGCATATGTCCCACATGTGCTTGTGGGTGTGTGGGTACATGAGTGTATGCATGTGTGAATGCATGTGTGTGCATGGAGCAGGGCAGATGTAACAGTTAGTCATGCTTGTTGTAATCAGCAACATAGATTGAGCATTCATGCTTTGCAAAAAAAAGAAAGAAAGAAAAATCAGTTAGTTGCTGTGTTTCATAGCTGCATTCTTAACAATGAGCATTTGCACATCTGGCTCCCTCAGCCTTTAAAACAATCTATTATTTTTAAAGGCTGAGAGAGCCAGGGCACGTGCATTTCATTGCATTCGAATATACATGGTACATTTACAACTATTTTCTAAATTATTTTCAGAATTGAATAAAGACAAGTCAGGTATCTGTTTAAAACCTCCACCCGCCTCCCACAAACCAACCAAGGGTAATAGAAAATATTAAATAAAAAATAACAAAACTTACACATTTAAATGTAATAATAAAATATATCTAGTTGGTACTAAGTGCATAATGACAACAAACTTGAACATGGGAGAATTGAGAAATGTGATTTGTTTTGCCACCTTGGTACCTCACCTGTCCAAAGAAGGCGACTCTGAAAAAGGTCCCCAGCAGGCGTTTCCCAGAATGCATCACCTCCATGACTTTAGTGTAGGCACGGTGCAGTGTGTCATACAGGTGGGTCAGTTTCTGATCCACAAAAAAAACAACAACACATAACTGGTGAATAACTGACGATCTGTGTTTTTCAATCGACATCCATGGTTGGTCTAAGGCAGTGGTTCTCAAACGTTTTCATGTCAAGGACCCTCAAATGAATATACCTGTATTTGGCTGCAGACCCCCATGTGAAAAAAAAAGTTGTGCCAGGGACCCCGTGCAAAATGTGTGTAAAATGTTTCAGAAATATTTGTGAATTTCCCTCACGCTGGTTCTGCGGAATGCTGCCCTGGCCGAGAATATATATTGTGTGTGAGGTTAGACCGAATTCTGGGTATCGTTTGGTCAGGAGGAAGTTCAGTGATACACAGAAAGTGGGCAAAACAGCTGGTAAGCTTTGTATGCACTTCATACAATAAACACAGCTAGAAAAATGGAGTATTCCTTTAAGCACTATACTACTGACTGACTGACTGACTGACTGACTGACTGACTGTGAGTGTGAGTGTGTGTGTGTGTGTGTGTGTGTGTGTGTGTGTGTGTGTGTGTGTGTGTGTGTGTGTGTGTGTGTGTGTGTGTGTGCGTGTGCGTGCGCGTGCACGTGCGCATCTGAAGGATCTGTTTGTCTAATGTCTAGATGTCTCTCTTCATCTGTCTTTCCTTGTATGTGCATGTGTGTGGCTGTGTTTGTTTGAGTTTATATGGGGTCACTGAATGTGTGTGTGTGTGTGTGTGTGTGTGTGTGTGTGTGTGTGTGTGTGTGTGTGTGTGTGTGTGTGTGTGTGTGTGTGTGTGTGTGTGTGTGTGTGTGTGTGTTTGTATTGCACTGGGGTGCATGCAACCGTGCACGTTACCTCAAAGTCTCTGCGCTGCTCATAGATGGGAATGATAAGCCTGTAGA